>NW_016107680.1:76257-148305 GCF_001604975.1 Cebus imitator | reverse complement strand
ACTGCAACCTCCACCTCCTGGGTTTAAGCGATTCTCCTGCCTCAGCCTCCTGAGTAGCTGGGACTACAGATGCATGCCACCACACCAAGCTAAATTTTGTTTTTTTAGTAGAGATGGAGTTTCCATGCTGGCCAAGATGGTCTTGATCTCTTGACCTTATGATCTGCCCACCTCAGCCTCCTGAAGTGTTTTATTGAAACTTAATTAGGAGATATGATACCTTACCTGGTAAAGACTCGACAATGCAGAATAATTTTGCAGATTATACATCAGAACGTAATCCTGAAATCCAAATCCTACAGGAATGGATACAGCTGTAAAAGTTCCAAAATAAAAGTGACCGTTACATGTGTTGGAACATAGTTTTAGAATAACTTTTCACTGGACACAACTAAATGATGAAGAGTCACTTGACAATGTATTTTAAAAAGCCTTAAACATGGGGAGAGCGATAGACTTAGCCATTCTAATTCCAGGACATGTTCAGGTTTCTTCAGGGATATTTGTGAAGGCCTAAAAATTTACATTAGAAAAATGTTTCTGAAAATATCCAACAATGAGAAACAGAAGGAAAATGATTTAAGGAAGGCATCACTATGCAGCCATTTGGAGCAATGTGGAAGAATATTTAAAGCCATCCATGACTAATGTTAAGGATAACTATAGAAAAAAGGCAGTTTACAGAACAGTTTAGACTGCATGGTCTCAATTATTTTAAATAAATAATATATTCCTTTTGTTCAAAGGAAACACAGTATATTGAAAATGATCATCTTTGGTTGATATAATGATGGTTAATTCTTGTTTGCTTCTTTTCTGCTATTCTGTAATTCTGTTTTCCTATAATAAACATGTATTTGTTTATAATTTAAAAAAATGTTAATATCAGTGAGGCTTTATAAGACCAGATGTTCCAAATGTTTATCTTTTCCCCACCTATGAATAACTCCCCAATTCTTCACACCATTTGTATGACACTGCCCCTGTATTGTTTGCATGTGTGAATGTATGTATGTGTTTTGGAATCTCTCAGGCCATGCAGAATTCAGTGGAAAGGTGGCATAAGGGGTCTACAGTTGAAGACTAGAGACATTTCAGGATACATTTGTACAGCTGCCCCTCAGTATCTTAGGGGGACTCTTTCCACGACTCCTTGAAAATACCAAAATCCAATGCTCAAGTCCCTGATATAAAATGGCACAGTATTTGCATATAACTGACACACATCCTCCTGTCTACTTCAAATCATGTCTATTAAACAGATTACTCATAATACGTAATACAATGTGAATACTACATAAAGAACTGTTACACTGGATTGGATTTTTACGTGTATTTTTTTATTGTTGCATTGTTATTTGTTATTGATACTGATATTCGTATTGCTCTGGGTGTTGATATTCCCAATATTTTCAGTCCACACATGGCTGAATCCACAAATGTGAAGCTGTGGATACAGAGGGCCGATTGTATTATAAGTCTAATATTATGAAAATTTTAATTTCACTCGTTATTTTTCAAATATACAAATATGTTCCATCACACATACTTTTCAAATGTCAATTACTTTGTTCAAAAACTAAGGATAATAATGCGTCCCTAAAAATGCTGATAAGAATGCCCTCCAAAAATATACCAGTACCGCGTTAAGTGACTATGGATCTGCGTGACTTTACCGAAGGCCCAAATACCTGTAATTCCCTCTACTGCTCTCATCCATATGTGAATGCATGCATTCATTTAGTCATTCAGTTATTCAATAAACACGTCTGTGTCAGCACAGAAAATACAAAGATGACTAAGCCACGCCTCTCTGCTCAGAAAGCCCCACACTAACAGGGCAGAAAGACACACAAATAGACTGCTGTGAAACTACGTGGAAGGCCATGTTCATCAGCATCCTCCTACCGAAGGTTCTTTTCTAAGACATATCCCTTTAGAAAAGAGAATGTTTTGAAACAGTTACTGGCTTTTCTCCTGTACAAGAGACAGAATTGATGGACAGAGAATGGAAAAGTGGCTCCAGATAAATTCACCCACTTCCCATGTTTGCTAACGAAGGTACACCTCGAAGGGTGAACGTGACATTGAAGCCAGAAGCAACTGTTCCCGGGGTCTGTGCTGGTAGAGGGGAGTGATGGGGCCAGCATGTTATTCATATGGAGCACAAACCTTAACACCTCCAGACGCTCACTGCAGTTACCTAAGGATGAAGTTGTCGGTTTAAATAGGTTCCTTGTAATTGTAGAAAAGCTTTTTGTTTTTAAGATTTTGGTCTTTGGAGAATGTCAGTGGCTGTACAGAATATCTCTATAGAAGTATCTTCAATCTCAGTCCTCCCAGCCTGGCTGTGACACAGCTTCGTGTCTCGCTTTTTAGAATTACGTCTGAGATGGCGGAAAAAGAAAGTGAAAAGTTGACCAAGCTTTAAGCTACTTCTTTTCTGGAAAAGGGACAGGGTAGGGAAAACAGACTCGGTCTTAGGGAACTTTGTCAAAATATGCACACCTGGGCCCCAACTGTGGACTTCCTGAATCAGAATCTTGAGAGGATGAGGGACTCCTTGGAGGCCAACCATGAATACTTTGGGAACGTTTCTCCAGTGACTGATTCAAGCGCCCACGCCACGCTCTGATGAGAATGATTGCTCTGGACATGACCCCTGCATACAACTTCACCTAAAAGTCTGTACCCCGAAGACTTAGGCATGACAGGTAATCCCCAATAGTGAGCTGTAAGGGCCAAGGGGATGCATACAAGCGCCTCTTCTCCAGGGTCTTCAAGCTTGGACAAATCTCTTACAGCCCAGGTCCATGAACCCTAAAGCCTAAACAGGCGCCACTGGGGCCAGTGCGGGCGGGAAAAGCTGTCTCAGTTCTGTCGAGGGTCTTTGAAGTGATGGAGGCAGTGAAGAGCCTGAGCAGAGGCCTGGCCGGGGCACGGGGATGCCAGCCTTGGGCGATAGTGTGGAGCCAGCACGGCGGGACTGGGGCCGGGGGTCTTACAAGCCTTAGCCAAGACCTGGATCTAATTTACTTAACTTTGGCCACCAAAAAGATCCAAGCTGGGGAGTAACACAGTTAGACCTGGATTTTAGAAAGATGTCTCCAGCGGCAGTGTGGTAAGAATGAGGCAGGAAATCAAAGAGGAGGCCACTGAAATAGCCAGAGGAGACATAAGGGTGAGCTGAACTAGCATGAGGATGGTGTTGGCGGTGGAGCTGGAGATAAATGGGCTGATTCAGGAGACTTTCAGGAGATAAACAAAGACAGCCTGGTGATGGATTCCACGTGGGATGCAAGGGAGCAATGAGGGACCAGGGAGCACTCCTGAGTTCGTGGCTTTAGCAAGTGGGTGGCTAATCAGATCCTCTGGCAAGACTGGGGACACAGAAAGGAAGGCCAAGTTCTGATGGGAAAGATGTAAGTTTCACTGGAAATATTGGCTGTGAAGGAATAGAGATGTCCAATCTGAAACTCAGAGGGGAAGCGTGGGCTGGAGATTAAGATACTGAATTCTTTTACATGACAATTCTAGTGCCAGGCGCAGTGGCTTATGCCTGTAATCCCAGCTCTTAGGGAGGCAGAGGCAGGAGGATAGTTTGAGCCCAGGAGTTCAAGACCTGCCTGGGCGATACAGCGAGACCTGTTTCTCCACAAAAAGAAAAGAAAATTCAAGTAGCGGCTCGGGAACAAGAAGCAAAAGGGCCCTAAAATCCTCAAGTAACACCAATCGTTCAAGGAGGGGGCACAGGCCCTTAGAAGGAAGGGCCAAAAAAGTAAGAGAGAAAATCAGAAGAGTGTGATTTTGAGGTTCAGATTCTAAGGCTGCTGTTTAACCATGCCAAAACACGCATATGACATAGTAAGATCACGGCGTCTTTCTACCCAGGACTGTGGTGTAGTGACTTAGCCCAAAACAGAAGTCTTAAAAATGCATTTCGGCTTTTTCTCTGCGCAAGTGCGTGTACATTACTTTGTGAAGGATACTTTGAAACCCACCAATAGGACTGCGAGGGGTGGGCTGTCAGAATTAGCTCTGAGTAAACATAAGAAGGAAAGCCAGCTTGTCAGCATCAGACCAGCGATACCCACCAGAGCCAGCCACTGCCAGGCGTTGTGAGGTCACGGGGCTGAAAGACATTCCTGACTTCGGGGACTCTGAAATCCAACTGGGGACACACAACATGTCCATGGGGAAATCAAAGAACACAAGAGTGCTAAAATGACCAGAGGGACCGGAGGCTGAGGTGGGAGGATGGCCGCAGCCCAGGACTTTGACGGTGCAGTGAGCTGTAATAAGGCCAGTGCACTCCTGCCTGGGTGACAGAGTGAGACTCTGCCTCTATAAAAGAAAGAAAGGAAAAGAAAGAGGAAGGGAGGGAGGGAGGGAGGGAAGCAGAGGAGGAAGGAAAGGGGGAAGGTGGAAGGAAGGAAAAGGTAAGGAAGGGAGGAAAGAAGAGAGGAAAGGAGGGAGGGAAGGAGGGAGGGAAGGAGGGAGGAAAGGAGGGAGGGAAGGAGGGAGGGAAGGAGGGAGGAAAGGAGGGAGGGAAGGAGGGAGGAAAGGAGGGAGGGAAGGAAAGAATGACTGGAGGGAAATGAGCCAAGACAGAGGTTTCCTATTGAAGTAGGGATTGTAATTGAAAGCTGGGGCTTAGGGTAGTGGCTCCATTTGCACACAAGGCTCGAAGCAATAACATGTAACAAACTTCTACCATGTCACCTTCCAATGCTCATCTTTCATGTTCTGTAACAAAACTGTGGTGGAAAAATTATATTTGTGATGTTAACCCCTTTCCCCCTCATAAACACATATGGCATTTATGACGCTAAACATTAATTTGAGAGGAAGATCCATTATATGTCCTCTGTCTTGCAAGTGTTGTCTTTGCTGATCCTGAGTTTAAGCCCTTGTTATCCATGCCTGGAATACTCTCCAGACTCCTTTGTTTTTACCAATATCCCACCCTAGTTTAAAGGCCCAGCTTCAACTCCAGTAATAAAATATTGCAAAGTGAGCTCTGTCTCCGCTGAATCTGCACACCAACACAGTGTGGTTTTGCACCTTACCTGACATGCGTTGCTCTCACGGCTCTCGTTTAACCCTCACAGAAGTCACTGTGAGGTGGGAAAGGCAGGATCCATCCCAACTGGGGTGAGTCAATAACGCCGAGCCTCAGAGGTCAGAGGAGTGGCACTGGCTGCCAAATCCTGGAGCTGGTGAGCAGGTGGAACGGTGCTGCAACCCTTTCCCCGGTATCCCGAGAACAGGGCAGCATGGTACATCCCTGCTTTTCCGTGTGCAGGTGTGACCTTCCCTTCTGAAACCCCTAGAAGGCAATGATCACGTCTTTTACTGTGTTTCCCTAGAACTTCAGGGATGCTCAGAAGCAAGAAGGAAAGCACTGAATATTTGCTACTTAAACCACCCACTGTATCAACATTCATATCCAAACAGCATCAGGATACACGCAGGTGCACTTGCATGCAATCCTTCTATTGATGTGGGTTCCTTCCTCAAACAGCGTATTATTAATTTCTGAATCTGGAAAAGCAGTATGCAGAGCACTATCAAATTTAAACCTCACTCATTCATATACCTTTGCAAAAACCTAGTTTACAACAAGAAGTCCCTAAATTTTTTCAAAAGCATTCCCCAAAATGAACTACCTTTTTGGGGTGATTTTTTTAAGACTGTGATTTAGAGCCCCCCCTTTTTTTTTTTTTACAAATTATGATAAAGATGCATTAAGTACAACATTAATTCATAAGCCCTAGATATCTAGGCTTATAGGAAGTGTCTGAAGATTCTCACTTGGATATTGAGGGGAAATGAGTTAGTTAGTGGTGACAAACCATTTGAGAAGAACGTCTACATACTCGAGTGAGGATTAAGGAGAAGAAGTCAGGCAGAGTGGTGCATGCTGTGTGTAGTCTCAGCTACTGGGCAGGTCAAGTCGGGAGGATCGCTTCAGCTCAGGAGCTGAGCCCAGCCTGGGGAATGTAGCAAGAACTCATCTCTACTCAAAAACAACAACCAAACAAATCAGACACCAGCTTCCACCGGCTACAAATAATTCATTTGTCTTTGCTACATCATGGCTTCTGCTCTGTGCCTAAAGGAAGAAATGATACTTAATCTTCACTCCTGACTCCAGAGGGGTTTTTTTTTACTCTTTTTTTTTTTTTTTTTGGACGGAGTATTGCTCTGTTGCAAGGCTAGAGTGCAGTGGCACAATCTCAGCTCACTGCAACCTCCACCTCCTGGGTTCAAGCGATTCTCCTGCCTCAGCCTCCCGAGTAGCTGGGACTACAGGCGGGCACCACCACGCCCAGCTAATTTTTGTAGTTTTAGTAGAGCTGGAGCTCCACCATGTTGGCCGGATGGTCTCGATCTCTTGACCTTGTGATCTGCCCACCTTGGCCTCCCAAAGTGTTGGGATTACAGGCGTGAGCCACTGTACCCTTCTGGGTTTTCCCCTCTTAATCCTACTTCATAGTAAGAAATTCTGGATTGTACTTTATTGAGACCAGGACAATATTTTTGCTCTGGCTAGCAGGAAGCACATTGATTTACAACTCAAAAAAATTAATAAAGCTTTTTATACTCACAAGAAATCTGTAAGCTTCAAAATTCAGCCTCAGTCAGAGTGAAGTGGTCAGAAGATGCTGCGGAGTAAGGAAGCACTTGCTAGCCAGAAGACAGCCGAGCTTGAGGGCGTGGAAAGAGGGGAGGCCTGGAAGTCCTGACCTGTGACCTCCTGTTTCGTTTATTGTCTTTTCTTTCTTTCCTTCTTTCTTTCTTTCTTTTTTTTTGAGACAGAGTCTCGCTCTGTCACCCAGACTGGAGTGCAGTGCTGTGATCTTGGCTCACTACAACCTCCGCCTCCTGGGTTCAAGCGATTCTCCTGCCTCAGTCTCCCGAGTAGCTGGGATTACAGGTGCCCACCACCACACCCTGATAATTTTCGTATTTTTAGTGGAAACAAGGTTTTACCATGTTGGACAGGTTGGTCTCAAACTCCTGACCTCAAGTGATCCACTTGCCTCAGCCTCCCAAAGTGCTGGGATTACAGGAGTGAGCCACCGCGCCCCAGCCCCTTCCATTTATTGTATTCTTAAACATTTCATTTTTTCGATAAGCAGTTTTCTGACTTTAGAATAATATGTGCTTAGTGTAGAAAAATTGGGACATACAGATAACTAAAATTAAGATGCGTATTTTAATAGAGGCAAGACTTTCAAGAAGTATTGATTTGGAAGCCCCTGTTCAATTTACCTGTAAGGTTGTCTCTCCCAGTGGGAACTTGACTTTGTAATCATTCAGTTCATCCTGAGCTGCGACCCAACCCCGGTTGTCTGAACCCTGGCGCCACAAGGAACAACTTCATTTTAGAAATTTTCGTCAAATACACCAACTCCAAACACCTCAAGTAAACCAGAGGCTTGGGAAATTTCTGGTATTACATCAATCAACCTGAACAAGACAGGCAGAGATGCTGGCTTTTTTTTTTTTTTTTTTTAAACTAGCTTGAATATTTAGGAGTAGCAGCAAGCAGTTTGTTAGTATTACATTATAGTAGACCTCCCTAGTGAAGCCTTGCAGATAGCCACATTACTGCTACAAAATGAATAGCAGTTGGGGAAACTGCCCTAGGAAGATATGAAAAGGGTTATCAAGAAATCAGATTCGTGGACTTGTTCTCAAAGTGTGCAGGACAGGGGGAGAGAAATGAGAACATTAAAATGAAAAATTAGCTGCAGGCAAAATCCCACAGATGCAAAGAGAAGGAGCAGGAGGTTCAGGGGAAGAACTGACAAGCAACCCAAAGGAAACCATGTGGCCAAGATGGGGCGGGCTGGGGGGAGAAAACTTAAGAGAGAGAAAATAAATTTTTGTTAGACTTTTATGGAAAGTTGGCATAAAAAATAGTCAGCTGTCTTTAGATTTAAGATACGGTTAAAAGGAAACACACTGTGACTGTGGCCATACATACTCCAGCCACTTTGGGAAGACCACCCCCTCGAATGCAGCCCCACAGAGCACCTGACCTTAGTGTCGTATTTTCCCCACAAATGGGCTGCCCGTTCCGTTCCCCTGCACAAGGTTCAGCTTCTCCTGAGCTGCCTGCTCGGTGGCTTTTCCCACCTCTTTTAACTTCTCTCCCACCTCGCGCTGCACACATAGATTGAGGGGTGCCATGGAGAAGCACAGCGGCTCCATCACAACCCCAAGAGCAAAGGGCTGGGGTTCTGCAGCACGATGCTTGCAACAGGAAGGGCTGGAGGCTTCCCGCTCAGCTTCTCATCTTATAACAACTTCTCGACATTTCAAAAGCCAAAGCTTAGTTCCTGTTCCTGGTGTTCTGTGGCTTTGGTTTGTGTTGGGGTTTTTTGATGATAAGGTGGATGCATGGAAGCACATTCCCAAAAGCTTTCTTAGTGAGAAGCAGCCCCGCCCACAGCATGCAACCTTTTTGAAATCCTGTTGGAAGCCATACAACCAGCCCATTTCTTGCTGAAGATTTCAAAGCTCATAAGGGCCACCTAGAAACAATGACAAGCAGAGGTCCCCTCCACCAGAAAATGAGGAAATAGTATTAAAGTGGTGTAAATTGTTTAGCTGAGGGCAGGGTCTTGGGCAGAGTCTGTCTTTAAAGCAAAACATGAGAGCACAGCATTGGAACTGATGAATGCTGTACTGTAAGGGAGGAAGAGAAGCCCATCTTCCCATCAGGGCATGGAAGTGGAGAAGGGCATCAGACAAGCGCTTGTGAAAGAGATGGCGTTTGGTCTAGACCTTGAAATATGGTAAAAATTTAGATATTCAGAGATTAGAAGTGGGGAGAAGGAAGTAGCAATTCGCCAGACATTTAGTCAATGCTACCAAGTCAACATTGCTTCTTTCCAAGTTCTAACAGTGCAACATAAGGAAGCACACATCTTACATAAAATTAATAGTGCCCCCCTTCCCTCTGAAACTTACGTTCTTTAGGACGTAGGACCTACTAGGACAATAAGGACCTACTAGGACAACAATCCTACTAGGACCAAATGAGCTCACTAATACATTTATAATCTTCACTGCACTGTCACATGAAGTAAGCCACCTACTAGAATAAGTTGAGAAACACTTTCACTTTTTTCCCTATTTCCATATTTACCCAATCAGCTTTAGAAAACACAATGGACAGCCTACTATACATGTATACTGCAATTGAACAATCCAGCAAAGGGAGGGCAGGTGCTGAGAGCCGGCTTCTCACGTCGAAGTGAGAAGTTACAGATGAGCAGGAAAGGAGGCTAGAATAATCCGTGTTATGATGCATTAGAGTTGGAGACAGCAGCATGACACTTAGCTTAATAGAAGTACAGGTATGTTTCTGTGCACAGGATAGTATACACACGTATACCTCCTTGCTCTGTCAGCTGAGAAGACCTAAAAGTAAGGTATCCCCAGTAGCAATGCACACATCCAGCACCTAGATGGTGGTTTCTAATACCATTCTCCAATGAAAGATACCAGCGTTCTTTGGAGAAACGACTCATTCCAAGACGGGCACAGGAAATATACAAAATGAGCCTATAGCTTCTTATAGTGCTAGAGCTAAGAAGGTGCTCAAAAGCATGTGAGCACACCACAATGATGGGGTTACGTCAAAGAGATACAAGAGCCAACTTAAAGGGCTCTCAATGCAAAAGCCGGAAAAGTTTGAGCAATAAAATAAAGTGGTAATAGACTATCACCCAAAGTATAACCTAAATATCCACGAATCTATCCTGCTGAGAATGGCTGAATAAACACATAAGTGGCAAAGAAGAGACGAATCTTCGGTAGAGGAGAATTCCAATGTGTTTATTTAGATACTCTGCCCTTACGGAAGTGGAGTTTAACTCTGCTCCTTAAGCTGCGCATGGTGACTTCCTTCCAAAGGGTACGGTATGGAAAGAGAGGAAAAAAGAGTAACTTCACAGTGCAGAAACCTGACAACCACTAGCTCCAGCCAGATGATCAAGGTTAACATCAACAGCGGTAATAAGTCATAATGAATAGGATGACTCGATATGATGAGAATGGAACTTTATCTCTGTGGCACTCCTCCGCAAAACACATAACTCTGGCCTACTCATGACAAAAGTATAAGTCATACTCAAACTGAGGACACTGTGCAAAATACAAGACACGTAATTCTCAAAACGGTCAAGGACATCAAAAACAAAGAGAGTGTAAGAAATCGTCACAGACCAAGAAAGACTGAGGAGGCATGACAGCTGGTTGTAACATGGCTTCCTGCTTAGTTCCTGGGACAACGACAACAAAAAATGACAGTAGAGACAAACAGAAAATTTGAATAGAAGGAGAACTTCACAATGATAATGTAACAACACTGGTTCATTAATTGTGACTAAGGAACTGTATTAATGTGAAGTGTTAATTACAAGGGAAATTGGATATAGGGCATATAAGAACTCTCCATACCTTGATAATAATTCTGGAAATCTAAAAATAAAAGATGTATTTTTAAAATGCAATGGAAATGCTTTCCTCTCAAAAACTCTCTGCAAAATATGCTGACTGCTGAAGTCTCGAAGCAGGTCTTTCTAAAGCACTGGTCCTTCCACCGGTTGGCTGGAGCAAAAGTCAATTGTAAAAGATACCTTCTCTTATGCTCACTTGTCTGACTTCTTAGGGGCCATGCGGAGCCCCCAGTCCACCTAATGAAGTTCCCTTCAAATTAAGAGACAAGACACGGAAGGGAAAGAAATGTAGAAATGACAATTTCTGTTTCCAAGCTCTCTGCTCTATTCCAGAGAATCTTAACACTTTCTTAGACTGAATATTGATCCTTTGACATTCAACACAGATGTCCTCTCATGAACTGCCTTCAGATAACACATGAAGGAAAAAAGAGGGGCAAAAGCTGTCTTCTCCAATCCAATTCAGCTTTGTTAGTTACCTGTCTCACTTGTTTTATCAACAGTGACAAACAGTGTGAAGCTGCACTGTGTCGGATGGAACTTCTGGTCACTGAATCACTTAGCTGTTACTAACTTTAAAGGAGGTGTTTGGCCAGGCACAGTGGCTCACGCCTGTAATCCCAGCACTTTGGGAGGCCAAGGGGGGTGGATCACCTGAGATCAGGAGTTCGAGACCAGCCTGGCCAACATGATGAAACTCTGTCCCTGCTAAAAATAATTAGCCAGGCATGGTGGCAGGTGCATATAATCCCAGCTACTCCAAATGCTGAGGCATGAGAAGTGTTGGAACCTGGGAGGCGAAGGTTGCAGTGAGCCGAGATCACGCCACTACACTCCAGCTTGGGTGACAGAGCAAGACCCTGCTCAAAAAAAAAAAAAAATCACTTTAAACATTCTTGTGCATGTCTGTGTATATAAATGTCCTGAAATGTTAAGAGTGGACTTTCTNAAAAAAAAAAAAAAAAAAAATCAGTGTAATAATCATGTATACCTCATAGTGTGTGGGACAGGAAAAAAAAATGCTCAAGCAAGTTAACTTAAAAAAAGGTGTCTTTCAGGGGAAACATACTTTTCCCACTATGTGGTATATTGCATGGTAAAGAATGGCAGGCACTGGCTTAAAACATAGATATAAGGTTACAAAATAATTTCCCAAGATAAGTTCTTAAAAGGGAGTCACATGGACATCAAAAATCACGTTTTGCATGATATCTCCTTTTGTTTCATTGCCATTTTTGGACTGTAAGAATACAGGCACCTTTGGTCTAATGCAATATCTATCTATCCATCCATCCATCCATCCATCCGCCCATCCGCACATGCATATCTGCAAGTTACCATTTATTTATCAGGCCTCTGATGACTCAGCTGGTGGCAGACATCTACACAAGTGATGGAGAACCAAGGGCTCTTAGTGCAAAGGTGAGAGTGGAAATGAGATTGAGGGATGACAGTGGTCTGTGGACACACGGAGGGTAAGACAATATAAATGCGAAATTGAAAATACTAGTAATCAATTGTGGTTGTCAATAACGGAGAGCAAGAGTGAGTTCAAATATTATAGCACAACGACAAACAAACAAAAATCACTGCTATTATGCAAAGTGAGGAGGATTAAAGTAAAATAAACTCAAGGTAATAGAAAATAAAAATAATGCGTGGAATTTTACAATAAAGGAAGAGAAACAAGGGAAACATGAAGGAAAGTGACCTGGGAGGAATTTGTCTGATGGAATTTGGGGGCTGAAGTTAAGCAGCCTCTTCAGCCTCTCTTGAGCACAGGTGCCTTGGTTTTTCCTGAAATTCCTATATGGAGCAATGTGCTGTGCAAATATATTAATCACACCTATGATTAGTCATTTGCGTGACAGGAAAGGTCTGGAGCCACTGAGCCTGAAGACAGGAGGTGTCTCTAAACCTAAGAACTCCCACAGTAGGGATAAGATTTTACAGTTAAATGAATTATTAAGGTCAGGTGAATAACTTCTTTTTATTACTCAGTGGTTCTCGATTTCATGGCCACTACCAGGGAAGGAGGCAAGTTTTGAGTACTCTGCTTGACTTTTCTCTAAGGAGGGGGAAAAACTCCACCACTCTAAATACTAAAAATAACTTAAACCACACCATTTCCTTTGGAAAGACAACATGTTTATGAACTGTGACCATTCTCTCCAAGGAATCAGAATCCTGCTTTCCCCCTTCTTCCTAAGTCCCCACGTTTCCTCTGTTCACTAGATCATTCTGAAAGGAACATACAATTACCTTTCCTCGACCACAGCTGCTTTTGGTCCTAAAGTAAAACTCACAATATACTCCCAGCATTCTCGTTCTTCCTAACTTCATGCCTGAAGAAGGAAATGTCTGTATGGAGGCAGTTTAGAATATAGAGGAACTTACACAACAAAATATGACTTGTTCTTCAAAGCAGTCACCTTGGGGTCTCCAGACACGTATCCAAAGACACAGTCACTATTCACAACAATCTTTGGAAGTCTGCTTTGGATATTGCTTTTATGAAAAAATCAGCCTCAACTTTATGGCTGAAAAATACTATTTCCTAGCTTCATCATTAATGGGACAGCCAAATCCCTTTGGTTTGAAAAAGTGCATTCTCTACGGGCAAAGATTTGCCACAGTGAAGAGACTCAAAAGAATGTATGGCCGGGCGCAGTGGCTCAAGCCTGTAATGCCAGCACTTTGGGAGGCCCAGGCGGGTGGATCATGAGGTCAAGAGATCGAGACCATCCTGGTCAACATGGTGAAACCCCGTCTCTACTAAAAATACAAAACATTAGCTGGGCATGGTGGCGCGTGCCTGTAATCCCAGCTACTCAGGAGGCTGAGGCAGGAGAATTGCCTGAACCCGGGAGGCGGAGGTTGCGGTGAGCCGAGATCGCGCCATTGTACTCCAGCCTGGGTAACAAGAGCGAAACTCCGTCTCAAAAAAAAAAAAAAAAGTATGATAGCTTAAGACAATTAAACATGGAGGATTCTGAACTTGTGCAAGTGACTCACTGGAATGTGTGAGCACCCTCCTAGTGTTTACTGGGGAGAGAATTCCAGCCACCTGGGAAAAAAGCTGAGATATGAGTGTTAATGAAAAAGAAACCCCAGACCTAATCCCATCACTTTATAATTTCATATAGAAAATGTAGTTATATGCATCTCTAACTCTCACTCTGTTTTAAATTCAGTTACCTAAAAATGTGATTTTTCCCCCAACATTCATGGAAAAAGAATTTTGTTCAGAAATCTTCATTTTGAGGCCGGGCGTGGTGGCTCAAGCCTGTAATCCCAGCACTTTGGGAGGCCGAGGCGGGTGGATCACGAGGTCAAGAGATCGAGACCATCCTGGTCAACATGGTGAAACCCCGTCTCTACTAAAAATACAAAAAATCAGCTGGGCATGGTGGCGCGTGCCTGTAATCCCAGCGACTCAGGAGGCTGAGGCAGGAGAATTGCCTGAACCCGGGAGGCGGAGGTTGCGGTGAGCCGAGATCGCGCCATTGTACTCCAGCCTGGGTAACAAGAGCGAAACTCCGTCTCAAAAAAAAAAAAAAAAAAAAAAAGGAAATCTTCATTTTGTTATTTTAACTTGAAAGCTCTAATAATATTATGTAATAACAATGTTATAAAATTATATTAATTGAAGAGAGAAATAAATTGACCTCACCTAAAACATTTTCTCTCAAGTACCGAAAAAATCCACTTAAGACATATAACCAAATGTTATTTAATATCTTAAAAAGTAACACAATCCAAAATGGATATTTCACACAACACTACATAAACAACATGAACACAATATCACCATATGGAGGGACTTTCAAATATAGACTTACAAAAATCCCTGTCCTTTTTTTCTTTTAAGTTATTATACTAAGCATGACAAGTAATCATCATTTACAGTATGGTACACTGACACGATAAAAACCATGTTACAAATGTGCTGTTATAAATCAGTAACATTAGGGAAGACATTTCATGAACTGTAATTATTTCATATGAAATACTATACAATATAAACAGAACATCCATCTTGGATGACCTTTACAGCAACCAGAGACCAAGTAATTTAAAATTTTTTTTTCAGTGCAAACGCATTTTATTCAAGGCAGTCTTGGCTGCAAAACTCCTTTCTAACATACAGTAAAACCCACTTGCACTTTCTTAATTCATTTACCCTAATGCAATAGTCACATTCAGCCACTCAGAGAAAGATACCTGCAGAATTATGATTCCTTTAAACTTGACGTTTAAATTTAATTCTCTTCTAGAACATGGTATCTGTGTCAACTGCTCTAAGGACTTTAATTTGTAGCTGTTGATGATACTTCCATGAAGGTGACCCTAGGGCAGCTCTATTCCTAACCCAGCAAGTGTGCAAGATACTGCACAGTGTTCTGCCCTTCCAATGTGGAAACCGTGGCGGTATGTCAGTATCTAGGTGGGAGAACGGAAAGGAGTACCTCGGAGGAAAGGAAGCGGAGGAGCTGCTGCGTGTGTACTTCATGATTAATTTCCCGGAACCACAGAGGACAGATATTAGAGATCTCAGGTCTCACATTTGGTACCTCTTCTTGGTGGGAGCAAGGGAACCGTTTTACTAAGGTCAGCCTTGGAACAAGGAGGCAGGCAACTGTACATGGATCAGCCAAGCTTCTAACCTTACATTTCCAACCTTCCAGAATCATCGTTGCCTGACTTGAAATACCCCATTCCCTCCTTGGCATGGTGTGTGTGTGTGTGTGTGTGTGTGTGTGTGTGTGTCTGTTCACATTTGAAGCCAACAATTAACAATTAAAGCCCTATAACTGATCATGTACAATCATAAGAAGCAAGTTTAGGTCCCCCTTGAGTCTGGTATTCTGAATCTTGCGAATCATCAACCGTAAGTCATAGAACAACGGTAAAAACACAGGACTGTGTGTTGGGGGAGCCATCACTGGGAATCTCTTTGTGGGCCACTGCTGCAAAAGATGCAGAGTATTAACTCAATAGGAAGGTGCCAATGTCTGTCTGAAACACACAAGGAAATTTAATAATGAATGTTTTCATAGACGTAATTTATGAAACATTTCCCGAATAAAAATCTGTGGGAAACTATTGGATGTATTCTTAATACCACAGACCTTCTGGGAGAGGAAGGGGGTGATGGCTGATTCTTTTATCTTACTTGGCAAAGCTCAGACGGACATAATCTCTTTCCTGCCCACATTTTACTAACCCAAAGCAAAACAATGTTTTCCATGGCTTTTGCATTCATGTTTCCTGTGTTCTAGCTCCCCCAAGCCCTAAACATGTGCAGAAAAGTCACTCACTACCAGAAGAGCCCTGGATGACATTGACAATGGGCAGGATGGTCCTGGGGGCTAGGGGGAAAGGAGAGGTCGCTCCTGCTTGGGCCCACCGAGGTTGATAGCACACGCTAGTTGGTTCTGCGACTGGCCTGTGGTGATGGAGCAGATCCCCGTCAAATATCATCTACCTCCTAATTCAAGAAAATACTTAGAACTGGATCAGCTCCCTCAGAAATCCAGCTCCTCCAAAGCAGGACTCGATATATTGTACTGAATTTCTAGGGTGCTAAGGAGCACTGTGATGAGTACTTGATAAAGTTTTTAATTAAAATTTCTGTGTCAGCACCTTCCGCTGCCAGGAGCAGTCATGTTCCTGAAAGATGGTATTTTAGCACGGGAACTATAGAAACCCAATACGAAACTGTAAACAAGGCTGGATGTCCAGATCTGCTCCTGACTGTGATGGCATTGGGTGGACCTGTCAATCTCCCGCTTCATCCATCGATACCAGTAAGGTGTGCTGAGGTGTAAAATGCCAAACACCCTGAACTTTTTTTTTTTTAATGAAAATGGACGAAAGTGTCAAGTTGTATTTGTTTTCTTTGACTTTATTTGCACACATCAGAAAAATAGCATTGTATTTAGTGATTTCTCATGATGGTCTATCAAACAGATAGAAAATAGATCATCAATAGCTGCCACTGTGTTTCTGGGTAGTCTTAAGTGACTCCTTTTGTTTGTTCAAGTATGCGTATTACGAAGATGACCTGTCTTGTTAATTGTTTGCGAATCTGAATGCTTTGGAAGCATTCTGAGATCCCAAAGTGAATCGTGCAAAGTCATTATCGATTGTTGTTGGTTTTTAAATCAAGCTCCAAATACTGCCCATGTTATAAACGGTGAGACTTTCAAAAAACGATCACTATCATATTGTGAGCAATATGTTTGTAATTTAAGTTAAAAACTTTATTTTCAAGTACACTTGGTGGTGATAAGTGCTTTGTCCTGGGTAGAATTTTGCAAAGCTGCGCCAACCTAAAAAAGGAACAATGCTTCTGCTTCCACTGAACAGGTTTCTTCTCCCCATGGTGACTGCAATATAATTTAAATTTACATTTTAGAAATGCTGGTTAGGTTATGAAAAAGAGGGACCTGGGAACAGCTGCTGTTCAGATCATTGTTACTCTAGATTAACTTTGAATTGCCGCTTCCTGAACTTGACCTTCACGACGTCAGAGAAGCAGTAATTTGTTATTTTTATCTAGCTAGTCTCCATTCACCTCTTCTATTTGTTTTCTCTATTTGATGGCATCCCCGCTTTCATATGCTCATTATGGCCCCCTGAGATGTGCAAAATGTATATAATGGAATACAAATCATTTAACAGAAGTTGTGGCATTCACAGCACAGCTCTTTTAATTACAGTGGAGTTTGGGCTCCACATGGTAGCATGCGGGTGAAGGCAGAGCCCACAGTGCTTCAAGGTTGGCAGTCCACATTGCTTGTGTGTCTTCTGTTACCGAAAACTGAGACTTCAAACCAGATTTCCAAAGAAGTAAATAGCTCGCTCAATTACGTTCACCCATTGGCTCTTCGCCAGAGAACTTTTAACAGGAATGGGTGGGGGGTGGGGGTGGGCACAAGAATTTTTAAACTTCGGTTCATTCCTAACAAAATCGAGTGCGCTTTCGTGGGGAAGAGAGGAGAAGACAGGATTACCTCTGAAAGCCAAACAATGGCGTAAGAGAAAGCCATGGCGATGGAGAAGTCATGAGTCCACAGAGGCAATCACCGACACACACAGAATGCCATGGCCTAATGTTGAAGGAAGGGTTCAACTTTGCTCTTCGGAATGATACACTTTAACACACGGCTGCCATTTCATCAAATTTATGGAGGTAGTTATATGTAAAAATAAAAATTACCATAAAGTAATATGTCGTATCATAATAATACGTAAGTGTGCAAAATGCCGACAGATGTGTTGGCCCTTTCACAGAGATTCAACGAGATTGTTCTGTAAACCTTTCAGTGGCTAAACCCTAAGACTGGACAAGCAGTCGTGTAACACAAAGCTATGGTTTCACTGGAGGAAAAGCGTACGGGCAACGCCGGGCGAGGACCCCACCGTCCGGACTGAGAGCCTCACTGGGACCTCGGATGGCATGTGGAATGTGACGCCGGCTGCCACTCTTCCCCCATTCAAGAGTCTCGATCAGATTCAGACAAGAATACTTTTATATGCAACATCTGCTTACATGGTATCATCTTTCAAGTCCATCATTTCTACTACACAAACGGCTGCTGGTCTAAGGGAGTTTTTAAAAAGCCATGTACCCCATAGCATCAGGCAAACAGTGTACATATTTATTTGAATAATGTCTTCTGTAAACCTATATCTCGTGAAATATCAATAAATTCCTATTTTAAAGCTTCTCTTAAAGGTAATGTTTCCTTTCCTGTTCACACAGCATTCGATTATTTCAATGGCTACTTTCAGAGGATCAACTAGAGGCTGATGTATTGTTTCAATGGTTCTATTATTTACGAACTAATAGTAGAAGAAAAATTTGAGAGCAGGTTTTTGGAAAAAATGAATTTAGACAAAGATTTAGTAACTGTATGATATATAACTCCCCAAGGGAACAGACGATGTAGTCTATTAGACACACGATCATTCCTTCTGGACATAGTTAAGCCAGGAGACAAACAATGCATCAAGGCATGCCTTGGAGGAAATACGGCGTGAGACTGAAAGCCAAGAGGCTTAAGCATGTCAATGGTATGGGAGTTTACTACGAAACATGCTGAAGTTTCACTGCAATAAGCACAAAAAAGGAATTTATACCAAACTCAGGGAGTCCAGTTTGACCCAATGCAACTTCCAAATAACTGAAAAACTGTGAGGGAGTATTCAGAGGTTTCAAGAATAAGTCCAACTGTGTATAGGACTGGATTATTTAAACAGATTGCTGGTGATTAAACCTAATACAAAAATGATGTGTCTCACAAATCATATGCCAATTACTGAAATCGGAGGTGAAAATATTCTGGATTTGGGGATATATATATATATATGTATTTTATGGTGTATAGCCCCCAACAGCACATGCCACTAAACAAAATAAAACTTTATGTCAGACACTTTCTTGTGTCATATGTAACCCTTTTGCAAATAATATTCCATTACTGCAGATCCGTTCCACTGTTCTCAGAAAATAAAACATGGGAACGTTGGAATGTCTCTTTGCTATAAGATCAAATTATTGGCAATCCCTTTGCTGCTGGGTCTTCTTTGTGTGTAACATGACATCGTAAACCAAAGCAAAATGTTAACGAATCATTTTGAAATAAGTTGGGCTAATTAACTACACATCCACCTAAAATTGCCTCCTGAAATTGGTTACAAAGTATCTGTAAACATTACTCTGGCATAGTTCACGTATGCATAATTGTTTTTCTGATAAATTTTAGGGGAGTACAAATTAGGATTATACCACACTAGCAGAATGAGCACATTCTGTTGTTCATTACATGGGCACATGTAGATTTCTAATCAAAAATTATTTTAAAAGTTTTCTCTATAGATATCTTCCCAGGAATAAAAGGCCTGAAGTTCAACTCTCCCTAAATTTGCTCTTTCCTATAACCACTAAAAATTATCTCCCACAGCCTAATTTAGGCATTCTATTTAAAACTACATAAAATAGATTTATGTCCTTCCATTAGAAAGAATAACATCCTCAGGCCATACTTTTCATTTGTATCACAAAGAACATTTTGCTTTTAAACAAACTAATTATTGTACCTATTAGAGTAAGATAGGGTCATCCTAAGTATCACAAGGAGGAAATTCTCTTCCTTCAATATTTGAGTAATACCTTTTACAAGTCCACGCCACCTCTCCCAACACCTAGTGCTGTGCCCCCGCCAGACTGGAAATTCCTTTCCTTTGTCCACTTCAGATTCAGAGGCCTATATTCCTGTTTGTGATCATGGAAGGTTAAAAATCAGACAAGCATCTGTTACACTTGAAAACAAAATCCTGAAAAGAGACACTCCCAGCGATTTCCATTGCGACCCCTTCTCACACACTTCCATGGGCTCCTGCAAAATAGTGTCACAAAAACTCACAGTGAAAAATGACTGGTGCATAAACGATTCACACACAAAGGGCTGGGGTCCCTTCTAGTCAGTTTGGCATCTATTTCCCTCAAGGTGGACCCTTGCATTTGACATTTCATGGTGGCTTCGTTTTTTTTTTTTTGGAAGTGTCAAGGATCAGTTCTGCGGCACCGTTTAACCACAGACTGGGAGCAACACGCATCTGTGGCATTTTAAAATGGAATTGGCAAATGCATGACATTGAAAATGCATATTACACTTACAGTGTCTAGACTTTCCTATGTGTGCTCAGATACAATTAGTGAAGCAAAAGTATACATATCACCCCTACTGTTACTCAGTTGCTACAGAGCCATAAATGTGAAAAGCAATACTCTGAAATAAAGATTTTTTGTTTTTTCTTTGCCCTAGCCCTACTTAGCAGCACAGTTTAAGTAAACACAAAAACTGTGTGGTTGAGATGCTTGTCTTTCCAAAGATGTAAACATCAGTCCCAGTGTCGTAAACTTTGCTGTATCGAACGAGACAGAAGATCTGAGGCAGAAGGACTATCACACACTAGTAACAGAAGCTTGCAAGCAGTTAGAAGGTTTCTGTAGTTTCTCAGCTTCATTTGTCGGGGGGTCCGTGCTTGCTCGGAAGTTGAAGGCTGGACCAGCTCCACCGTGGGCCGGGCTCAACGCGGGGTTCTGACGACGGTTACTTTCAACAATGCTTGACGTGTTGGAAGCCAGGCTCTCCCGAGTACTAAAAGAGTAAAAAGGGTTTGTTTTGTTTTGTTTGGAACATAAATAATTATAAGTTGAGCCCCAGAGGAAGAGCAAATGATGTCGTTAATGGATTTCCTCTGTTGGTTCATAATGTCATATCAATATACATCTCCACTGATTATTCACATCTGCTTCTCCACCATGGGCTCCAGAAGCTTCCACAGACATGTAATAATCAGCAGCACATTCAGTGAATAAAGGGTTTTTAAACAACTAAATGCACTTTGAAATGTCTTCTTCTTTTCACACTTGAGGAGCAACTTCAAAATTTGAGGTGATAGCTAGCTATCACAGTAGTTTTTAAAATGGATACTCATAAATACACCTAAGTCATTATTTCATTTCAGGCTGGAAATTCATTGGCATAACCACTCCACAATACACTCGGTAATTTTACTCCAATGATTCCATTTTCATTATGGATTAGCAGATTTCAACTTTGGGGGGGACTCTGGGTATGCCCCTTTTGGGAGACCCTGAGCATTTGCCACACAGATAGGAATAAAATTCATTTTAAATGTTTTATTCCACTGTTTCCAATTTTAACACTTTAGTTAAAATACATTATATTTTCGATAAAGGACCTTACATTTTCTTCTCCATTCATCTTTTAAGTTTACATTCATTTCTATCCCACTTTGGCAGGATTGTTTTTGTTTTAGGGTTTCTTTATGGGGGGGTGGGGACAAGGTCTTGCTCTGTCCCCCAGGCTGGAGCGCAGTGGTGTGATCTCAGCTCACTGCAACCTCTGCCTCCCAGGCTCCAGGGATCCTCCTACTTCAGTCTCCCGAGCAGCTGGGACCAGAGATGTGTGCCACCACACCTGGCTAATTTTTGTGTTTTTAGTAGGGACCGGGTTTCGCCATGTTGCCCAGGCTGGTCTCGAACTCCTGAGCGTAAGCAATCCGCCTGCCATGGTCTCCCAAAATGTTGGGATTATAGGTGAAATATTTTCTTTTTAAAATAATTCTTGTAGGACAGAGGTGATTGCTTTCTCTTTTCCTTTTTCTAAGTTAGAAACATTTGAATCTATTTCATTGCTTTAAGAGATTTAGACTATGTAAGGTTTCAAATGCATAGGGCAATGGCAGAAATAAGATGACTGGGCCAGATTGAGAAGAACCGAGTAGGTTTCCTGCTGCAGGGCCTCAACGTGGCTATAGAAATGTATCAACTACAGAGACTGAGCAAGCCAGAAGCATTCTCAAAACATCCACTCCATGAGGCAGAGTCAACGCTTAGGGAATATTCTCTGAGAGTTGGTCCCCACAACTGACTTAAGCCAGTTTACAGCCAGTTAGCAGGTCAAACTTCTACAATGGAGATGTCCTCTCCTCTCCTGCATTTCCATCCCAAGCTGACAGCAACTCTGTCTGAATCCTCTACTCTGCTAGCCCTTTCCAACAGGTTATTTAAGCCTAACTCCCTGTGGCTTGGAGATTGCTTCTCACCAAGAAGCCAAGGCAGTTTGTCCACTGACAACCAAATAAAAAACCCTGGGACTTTCCTGAATGCAGAGGGTACCTCCAGAAAGGTCACTCATTTACAGAGAGAAATCAAGTTTTACATTATGCTTATGGCAAATCTGGGCGTTCCCAAAGGACACTCCAAAAAGTCATCGCTGAAAGGGAAAGTGTGACTTACCTACATGACATCTCTGCCAGGAAAATTCACAAGTGGTTTGCCAGAGCTACCACTGAGGCACGGGGCAGGTGCAGGAGGGAGGAGGGGCAGGGGATTTCAAGGCACATTCCTTCAGTGTCTTTCTTAATCACTTGGGTAACTTTTTAAGTATCTGACTTCCTCAACTCTAAAATATGGAGAGTTATGATGGGATTTACCTACTCATAGGGTGACTCTGAAGAAGAAATAACCATCAAGGAAGAATTTGTGCACTAATAAAGTAGAAACGTGAATTATTTCTGTTATACATCTAGCATGTTATGAAATAAGGTGACTATGGGTTGGCTTCAGAATCCATGCATTACAAATGACATATTTTCTAGGGGAAAATACATTTAAAGTCCAAATGATTCACTCTTAAACCAGCCTTCAAGGAGTGGGCTCAACATCTGTTGAGTGCCTGCTGTATGCCAGGCACCGGAAACACATATGCAACAGATCATCGAGCTGGGGTCTGTCTCTACTGCAGGAGACCTTCACCCACCTCCAATCACAGCCACCTTCAATCACAGTATTAATCGTGGTAAATATGTACAATACTCCATCTTCTCCAAAGAATGTATTTCATTATTGTTGTAATCATGATTACAGTCTGGGACATTCATACTGAGGGCTCCGGATGTGCTGATGAACAAGTTAAAGGAGATGGAATGTTAGCAGTAAAAATATTCCTCAAATTTAAAAGTTTTTTTTTTTAAGGGAGCTAATGGAGTACAACCTTAAAAATAGGATTTCAGGATTTTCTAGGCAGGAGAAATGAACCAAGCAACTCTGTTGTTCACCCTTGGTGCGCAGGTGCCCCCGACCCCAGGCCTCTCCTGCACACGTTCACGCAATACGTTACACAGATACACCCCGGGCAGCCTTTGGCCTCTGATTTTCATATTGTCTTTATCAACCAGCTTCAGGCCTCACGTTTGGAATAGCAGGCTTTTCATGTCAAGACTTTCCATTTTCAATATTAGATCTCATAGCATAGCTCAAGTTTCTACCCTTTTTCCTTCTAAATACCTTTTTATTCCCAAAAAAAGAGACTAAAGAATTTTGGAAATGCGGCTGAACATGACTTTTGAGCCAGCATTGAAACTCTGGAGTGTGGAGAAAAATCACCTTTTGGGGTCTTTTTTTTTTTTTCTTTTTGGTTGGGGCTTAGTGCTCAGTGAATTATTTACTGAAAGATTCTAATAAACGGCTTGCTTCCTCTATTTTCATGTCAGGGCTCGGCATGGTGGCTCATGCCTATAATTCTAGCACTTTGGGAGGCCAAGGCAGAAGGATCTACAAAAAACTTTTTTTTTTAATTACCAGGCATGGTGTCACATGCCTGTAGTCCCAGCTACTCAGAGGGCTGAAGTGGGAGAACTGCTTGAACCCAGGAGTTTCAGGCTATAGTGAGCCACAATCACCACTGCACTCCAGCCTGGGCAACAGAGTAAGACCCTGTCTCTTAAAAAAAAAAAAAAAAAAAGATTTCCATGTCTCACAGCAACGGGTATGAGCATGATAATGCTATCTGGCTAAAATACTCCTCAGGCTGGAGAGTAAAGTCTCTAGAAGTCAAATACTTACCTCTGCAGAACATACTCCTGGATCAGCAAGATAACTCAGTGACTTTATTAAGGTGTGTAGAAAATAGTTTGTCACCTCGCTTCTAATCGAAGGACGGTAAATACAAAAGGGGTAAAATTAGCAATTGTTCTGTAGATTCTCTAACTGCATAAAATGTATGGGCGATACATGTTTTCACGTAGAGAAAATTTGACCTGATATTAGTGGGCAGACGTGTGGCTATTGAGTGAAGGCTGTCTCTTTAGAACAACCTTTACCTTCGGCCATGACAAAGTATTTGACTTTAAGCACACAATGAAACAACTGAAGACCAACTTACTTCAAGAAACAACCCAGTCATAAATTCTATATTCTGTACCCTAAATTTCGAGATAGTAAAATACATTCTGTAGAGATACTGATTCAACCATTTCAGGAATATTTCTGTTTCTCTTCAAACAAACAAACAAGAAACTGTCGATGTTATGCAGTTGAAGGTTTTCTAGTTAGAACTCACTGAACTACTCCCAATGTCTCCTTAGGAACTCTCCTTAGCATGGCAGCTTCCTGTCTGTGGAAGCCCAGGGGCCCAGAGGGAAAGGAGAAAGGTTTAAAACGAGCATGTGAAAGGCAGGTAGGAGGCAGAGGCTACATAATGAGAAACAGCAGGACAGAAAGACACAGCCAAATACACCACAGCTTCCACCAGCGATGGTTCTGAATTTCCACCACAGATGACAGACCTTCTGTTTTGCTAATCTGGTAACCACTGCTAAAAACTCAAGAGGAAAAAAAGAGTAGAACAGGAAAATGAAGAATAAAAGGATTATTAGAATAAATTATAAAATAAATTAATATCTGATTTGGAATTTAAAAAATTATTAAGCAAAAATGATTTCTTAGAAAAGCCACTCACTAGACTAGCGGTTTTCAGGCTGAGGCCCAGGACTCCCTGAGGTCTCATAGGCTCCTGGAGGGATGCGGAGAGGGACTGGAACCCACAGTCTCCACTGTCACCAGGACCACCTCTCAGCTCTGGGCAAACATTAGGCTTCCACACACGTGTTAACTTGGAAGAAAGGCTCCATGATCAAAATAATAATAATAGCAATAATAATGAACCAGCCCTTTAATAAATCACAAAGCCCTAATATGGGACAGACCAACTAAGGATTCCCAGTTCCAGGTATGTGATGCTCACTTCCAAAATTATCCAGAGATATAGTGAAATGATCACAACAGAATTAATTTTAATTCCTAATACTGAAAATTAATATATGAAATGCATAATCCTATCTGAATAGGTGTTAAAATTATAAGTATTGTAAAATCTTGGGAATCGCAGCTGATGAGAAATGTCAATCTCTCAGGTGTATTTCTGCATCTCAGAGTCACCAATCTGGAGTAGAATGTAGAAGGAGAATTAGGTCCCATGTTGCTCTCTGAGGAGAAGAAAGAGTTAAGGAGAACAGAGGAAGTTGCACAGACTCTCGTTTGCCTTCTGAATCCCTGAGCAGCTCTAGAGCTTTGGCCGTGACCGCTGGGCACCACTAACTCAACTGTCAACGCTTTGCTGAACTACGAACACCTACTAACAAGAAGGAACTATCGTTAGACTAGCCAAATGGGTGCCGTCGATTCTGCAGGAGGAGAAAGTAAAGTCCTGGCACATGCTTTCATCTCACAGGGCACAGGCCCCTGCCCTGGCTGTGAGGGAAGAAAGATTCCATTTCTCTGCAGTGAAAGGAAGGTGTGTGAGCCAGGGGAGCAGGCTGCACAGAACCCTGGGATCCAAATACGAGCTTCTAGATCCACTGGAGAGGTTTTGAGATCCATCCTTACACTTTCACTAGAGGGACCCCCACCCTAGCATCAATCAATCTCCTTCCAACCCCTAGCTTCCTCCCCCAGCCCCAGACTATTCTTTCTACTCAAGAAGTTACTACTTTTGAAGGACTTAAAAAACACCCTTCCCTTAGCGTGGTGGCAATATGAACACAGCAGAAAAAACACTGGAAATGTTGGTTTTAGTTAGATCGAACTGATGCAAGTTTGAGGGGAGGAGCCAACCCACCAGTCCAGATTGGTGATCTCTACAGGTGCAGAAACTTTTTTTTCAATTCCTGAAAAAGAAGTCAGAAACAGATTGTTAACAATACAACTCATACAACTCTTAATCCTCATCCACAGAACTGAGACTATGAAATCAGAAGCTTGTCAAGTTATGTGCATAAAGCCCCAGGCCCCGATAGGTGTATGTGTGTGCAAAGAGACACCTCTCCCTACCGTGGGGAGTTGAATCCACTGTCCACTGTGATGCTGCTGCTGTCCATGCTGTCGAGCCGGGCTGAATGGGTGGCTCTCTGGCTGCTGCTGCTGTCGGTCTCTTTTGGGGCAAGAAGGGTGAGGTTCTTTTCAAATTTCCTCTGCAAGTCTCTTTCCTTCTCCCTCTCCAGGAGCCACTGCATGGTGCCCACGTCCTCTCTATTTTTCTCCTCCTCTGTGTTCTTGTTTGCCCCTTCCTCAGAGTCATCATCATCAGAGACGTTGTAATAGTCGAAAGAGGCTTCCTGGTTCCCTCCTGACTCCTGCTGACGTTGGGAAGCCGGCATGGCTTGTGCCACTGAGGTCCCCAGGGACGGTTCCAGTTTCTCGCATCGGCCTGGCAGTGTGTCAGCAGGTGTCTTCGGGTGAGATTTGAGGAGGGACAGGCTCGATTTGTGATAGCTGTTTACAGACAAGGTGCTGTGAAGAGGTTTGAACAGTGTGTCTTTGCTAAATATCTCTTTCCTCTTGTCCAAGCTGCTGGGCTCGGCACCATGGTGCTGGACAAGGCGTCCATTGGCGATCCCCTCAGCCGCTCCTCCTGAGGCAGCTGGGCCACCACCCGGCCCTTTGGGTGACTCCTCCTTGTGCCCTACAGGCTCCCTGGAGGAGTGGGGGACCTGCCTATCAGATGGGGAGAGCTTTTTCACCCCTTCTGCCAAAGTCAGAGTGTCATGGTCCTCCTTATTCTTTCCCAGAGGTGATGGTGCCGTAAGCACCGTCTCACTGGAGGTGTTGCACTGGAAATAGTCATCTGTGGAGGTTTTCGCTGGACAAGAGTTGAGTTCGCCATAGGATGGCAAACTCTCAGGTGCTTTGCCTGGCTCCAAAAGGCTACACGCGCTGGACGGTTCCTTGCTGCCACCAACTATTTCTGGAATACACACCTCTTTATAGCTTGTGGACGAAATGTGAGCCCTTTGGTGACCAACAGTCTGTGCAGGCCTTAAAGTACTGTCGTCGATGTAGGATTGGCTGGGGGTCTGGTCATCTTGGCTACAGCCTTCAGCAAGGTCTTCAGGCGTCCCTAGAGAAGAAGCACCCAGAGGGCCTTTGGAGTTGTCCATCGATCTGGATCTCTCCTTGGCTTTGTTGGATCTCTCATTCCTGGACCTCCGGTCCTGGGTATGGCTGTGGCTTCGGTGCACTTTTGAGTGGGAGCTTCCCCTAGAAGGTTCGGGAAAAGGCATCTCAGTTCTCCTTTTGGCCAGTTCACCAGACACATCCCATTCTGGTGTCATGGGGAAGTGGGACTCGATCACGTTTGTGTTGCTGTGCATGATGAAGTTATCTCCTGTGTGCTCCATGATGAAACAGCCCTCCCTGGGCACCCTGGTCAGAGGATCACAAAAGTCATACTCTCTTTCACCGGGGATATCCAGATGTGAGCCGTCGGAGGGGTCTCCTTTGGACACGCGTGTCTTGCTGTGAGACCGAGACTTTCCATGGGACTTTCGATGAGTCCTACTCTTTTTACTCCTTCCGCTGTGATGGGCAGAGGACCCAGCTTTACTCCTCTGGGCCTTTTCTTCTTCAAGCTTCTTCATGAGCGCAGTGTGCCGCATGACGTTTTCCACGGTCAGGTCTGGGTTGATGCGCCTGATGATCTCCATTTCCACCTCCCGAGGGATCGTGGCTGGCGTGTCCTCGTCTCGCAGGGGCCACTCTTCCGGAGGAAACTGGGCAGAAAAATTGGCCAGCTGTTTGGTCTTGTCTTTTTTAAAACTTAGCCGGAATAACTTCAGCCCGAATTTTTTTGACTGCTTTTCACTATCTTTAGGTTTTGAGAGAGTTTCCGTCTTGTAGGAAAAATTTACAGTACTTTTGCTCTTTTCAGTGGGTGGCACCTGGCACAGAGAAGGGGGGCAGTAAGGGTCTTTGCAGTCCTTGGCAGGCTTCCTCTGCAGGGTGGACGCATGCATGCTGTGCATGTCTTCTCTGCAGCAGTGGCAAGAGTCGCAGTGGTTTCGGGGCAATGTTCTTTCCCTGACGCAGCCTGAGGCAGAGGGCGTGATGGTTCCGGGCTGCGGAGAGGTGCACTGGGACCGGTCAGGTATCCTCTCGTCCAGATGGTACCATTTACTGTTAGTTCTTATGAGGGAGGGAGTTATGAAGTAAGTCTGTGGGGTCACGATAAAGTAGCCATCTGGAGTTGGGTAGATTTTCCTCTCCCGAACCAGCGTGTTCAGCGTGTGCCGCAGAATTTCTTGGCTTGGGGTTGGAACACCTGAAAAAAAAATCCACTTGTGAGAATGAAGAGAGAACATGTCAATTCCTGACTTCCAGAAGCCTATTCATTCTGCCAAGATGCGAAGTCCCATCGCATGGGTAGGATGCACAATTCAGACAAAGGCGTTCATTAAGTTCGGTGCAAATCCTGGTTTGCTTGGGTAAGTCCTAAATTACTACCCACGGAATAAGCAGACATAAAAGCAGATATAAAAGACAGAGATGGAAGTAGGTGAAGTCAGATTGCTACTATTGTCATAAAGCCTTTCCCGAACTAAACAGGAAAGACAGAACATTGAAATGAGAGAACAATGAAAAATGTTTTCCATGATATGATACAAATGTACAGAAAAGGCTTTGCAGTAAAAGCAGCTGGGTGAAAATATCTGCCATGATATTAAAAACACATCTAAAATATACAGCGGCCACCACAGAAGGGTTACTGTATGTGCTCATTTTCACAGATTTTACTTAATAAACTTAATTTTGTAAATTACACAAAGGACTACGAGACTTGACTACTGTCTAGGATGAACCCTCTAATTCTGGAGTCACTGCCTTCCATTTTGAAACCAACTAGAGTACAGATAACATCCAAGTGACAATGTCCTTTTTGGCGTCAGTCAGCAAGACGAAGGTGGTTTTTCTAATTTCTAACCAAGGAACCCTAATAAATATACAAGTGAAGGCTCTGACACTCTATCTCTGTTTGTCCAAAAGTCCCATATTGGCTAGAATAGAAACACCAGATAAAAATGATGAACGCTTCTTTGTAAGAATGATCCATGTTTTCAAAGGGTTTTCGTGCATGTTTATGAGAATTAAGAGTACAAATTCTTAAAGAGAGTTTAACTTCTCCAGGCTCCAGCCCATTTACTGTATTTCTTGGGTATTCTCCATTTCTCAGTGCCAGGCACATAAAAGACGATCACACTTGTAAGACGGATCTGAATGATATCATTGGGAATTCGGTCAGGTTGAATCATATGAAAGTGCCAATATTCAACCACTCGACTCACAGACATGGCAGTTGCATGCAGTTCAACCTAACACGAATAAGGCAGTGTAATGTGGAGGCTAAGAGGCTGGGGCCAGGCTGCTGGATTGAAACCCTGCCCTGTCATCGTTAGCTGGTGTCACTGGTTGAATTACCCACTCCCCACCCCAATTTGTATGTTGAAATCCTAACCCCTAGTACCCCTCTTAAATATGACCTTAAGTGGAGAAGGGGTCTTTAGGGTGACATGAGGTCTTGAGGGCGGTCTCTAATCTAATATGACTGTCCTTCTGAAAAGGGGAATGCTGGAGACAGAAAGGCACAGAGGGAAGACAATGTGAGGAGACACAGAGAAGGTGCCATCGTAAGCCGAGGACGGGGGCCTCACAGCTCTCAGAAGCACAACCAATCCTGCCGACACCTTGATTCTGGACTTCTGGCCTCCAGAACTGCAGGATACAGTTGGTTGTTTGAGCCACCTGCACTGTGTTACAGCCGTCCCCAGCAAACGAAGATAGCTGGCACTACCTGAGGCCACCGCGCCTCTCTGAGTCCCTGTTTACTGTCGTCAAAAGGTAGGTAACAACAGTACCTGTAGTCACAGGGCTGAGGTGAAAGTTTAGTGAGTGTGGAGCAGTGCCTGGCACACAGAAAGTGCTCAGTAAATAGTAGCTGGGAGTTAGCCTCCACTCTGGGTCGGGACCCAGAAAACCAGATTGCCTTCAAAGAACAATGTGCCACAACCTAGAACACCTGGGTGAGCTGAGACGTTTCAACTCCCCAAGTCCTTCCAAAGTAGGAAATAAAGGTATTAGAAATGGCCTATGGCACTTTGGGAGGCCTGGGGAAGGCTGATTTCAAGGTCAAGAGTTTGAGACCAGCCTGACCAGCATGGTGAAACCCATTTCTACTAAAAATACAAAAACTTAGCTGGGCATGGTGGCATGTGCCTATAATCCCAGCTACTCGGGAGGCTGAGGCAGGAGAATCGCTTGAACCAGGGACGTGGAGGTTGCAGTAGCCAAGATCATGCCACTGCACTCCAGCCTGGCGACAGAGTGAGACTCCATCTCAAAAAGAAAGAAAGAAAGAAAGAAAGAGATGAATAGATATATAGAGAGAGACAGAGAGAAAGAGAGAAAGAGAAAGAAAGAAGGAAAAAAGAGAGGGGGGGGGGGGGAAGGGAGGGAGGGAGGGAGGGAGGGAGGGAGGGAGGGAGGGAGCCTGGAATTTTCAAGGGGGAAAAATCCATGAATGTAAGGTAACATACACACTCATTTGCGTTACCATTTTCAGAAGGCATCCTTAGTGATCAAAGCAGAAAAGGTAGCATAATTCATAATGTATTGTTTATAATTATTTAATTTTCGAGTCTCATAGTTTCTTTTTAGTCTAATGTTTTACTTCTGGTAAGAGAACATTAGCTTTTATACAAATGATTTTAAGACCAATAATAATGAAATTTGTTTTTTAATCTTATAATACTTTCTGTATAAAATAGAAATGAATATCTTTTTTTTTTTTTTTTTTTGAGACAGGGTCTCACTCTTGCACAGTCTGGCGTGCAGTGACAAGATCTCAGCTCACTGCAACCTTGATTTCCCAGGCTCAGGTGATCCTCCCACCTCAGCCTCTCAAGTAGCTGGGACTACAGGCATGCACCACCAAGACTGGCTAATTTTTAGATTTTTTATAGAGACAGGATTTCTCCATGTTGCCCAGACTGATCTCTAACTCTTGGGCTCAAGCGATCTTCCTGCCTCTCCCGCCCAAAGCACCTTCCATGAATAACTTCAGGGGGCACCGTTCACACGGAACCCCCCTTCTGAGATGAGGACACACCTCTGCACTGCAGTCTCATGACTGATGCCTGCTGTTGTGTGGCACAGCCACCAAGATAGCAAGCCCGTGTTTAAAACCGACCACATTTTAGTCAACGATGTGACAAACTTTTTCAAAGACTCGTGAAGGTTCATTTGTAAGTATTCATGATTGACCGGTTTACCATGGCTCCTGATAAGGGGAAGCTGAAGTATACTTCATGAAAATGGCTATTACTATAAAGCAAAAATATAATTTTAGTATAGAATTTGCTAAGTGTAGGCCTTCCAAATGGTGATCTTAGGAAACTCGGAAAGCTATTAATATTTAAAATCATGACCACAATGCAATCATCTTTACATTAAAAACAAGTTCTCCAGTGGTTCTCAGATGAAGGAATAAAAAGGAAAAAATAGAGAAAAAAGTTCTCGATTTCCATAGAGAATTTGTGCTTAAATTTTCTTATGTCTTGGGTTTCCAGGTATATCAGTCACATAACGTTTAATTTGATATTGCAAACTAGAAACATTCTTTGCCCCGTCCCATCCATTTTCAATGTTATCTGAGAGTTTTCAGACTTAAATGAATGCTGCTTATGTTTATGATTATCATTTTATTAAGCCCTAGTATATTGACTGATTGTCTATGAAGTTCAGGTTCTACCAGAAATCTGTGGGTTGACCTGATAAAGCGATGGTTGTGACGGATGTTTAATGTTTGTAAATTCCTCTGCTCCCAAATTCAACTCTTGAAGTTCATCATGAATTCAGATTTTGAGGCTTAAAGAACAAAAATAAACTTGACATCCTAACAGGGCTGAACCTGACCTCTTCCACACCCTTACATTTTTCAAAGCAAAAATAACTATTTAAAAGTACTGCATGACAATGTGATCTACTTAGACCTATGTATTGCTTTGTTTTTTTGACACAGCATCTCACTCTGTCATCCAAGCTGGAGTGTAGTGGCGCAATCTCAACTCACTGCAACCTCTGCCTCCCAAGTTCAAGCAATTCTCATACCTCAGCCACCCGAGTAGCTGGGATTACAAGTGCATGCCACCACGCCCAGCTAATTTTTGTACTTTTTAGTAGAGATGGGGTTTTGCCACGTTGGCCATGCTGGTCTTGAACTCCTGGCCTCAAGTGATCTGCCCACCTCAGTCTTCCAAAGTGCTGAGATTACAGGTGTGAGCCACCACAATTAGCCTCGATGTATTGCTTTAGTCCTGTAAATCTGACAAACTGTCAGAACAGAGAGCACATGGACCTGTTCAAAGCACTTTAGGCGGAAACCTTTTAATGACCATCTTTAGATTACGCTTGTTTGTGAAGAATACTGGCTGAAGAAGAATTCAGTAAGAGCCGACATAAGGAGGTAAATGGGAGACATAACGCAGTGTGTGTAGTATTAACATTCTCCAGCAATCTCTGAAGTCAAGTTCAGCTACACGCCTAGCCTTACAGGTCCAGCTCTATGCCCCTGAAGGTCAGCCTTCCTCCCAGAAAGATTCAGTTGCACTAGCTTAACAGGTACCAGACCAATTTAAATGATTACTCAGTCTGGATGAATGGGCGTGTAGTTATTTAGAAATATGAGAAGCAAGTATTATTCTTTATAAACCTTTTAAAAATATTCTTGATTCTGTAATGGAAACTGACAGATAATTGTTGTTGAGTTGGTTTTCAAAAATTCAGCCAACTTGTTTTTTTCACTTTTACAGAAAAGTGATAAAAAGGTTTAAGTTTTGATGTATCAGAAATTTTTACTAGAAGATTTTTCACTAAAAACCTTCTTTAGAATATGGAGGCCCAAAACAAGAAAAGAAGTTAAATTCTAGATGATACTGACCTATGAATTAAAGGAGAACTCAAATGTTTTAATAATACTTAGGCTCAAAAACTTTATTTTTGAATAGTAAGATGTAAAGTAACTAGCTAGGCGCAGTGGCTCACGCCTGTAATTCCAGCACTTTGGGAGACCGAGGCGAGCAAATCACCTGAGGTCAGGAGTTGGAGACCAGCCTGGCCAACATGGTAAAACCCCACCTCTACTAAAAATACAAAAATTAGTCAGGCATGGTAGTATGCACCTGTAATCCCAGCTACTCAAGAGGCTGAGGCAGGAGAATCACTTGAACCTGGGAGGCGGAGGTTGTAGTGAGTTGAGATCATGCCAGTGTACTCCAGCCTGGGCACTAGAGCAAGACTCTGTCTCAAAAAAAAAAAGCAAAAAACAAAAAATAAAAATAAAATAAAATAGCTAAATACTTTCTTCTTAACTTAAAAAAATATATATATACGATCTTTAAATCCCTCCAGAGTCTTAGAATTGTCATTAAAAATATGATTTTCAAATAGAATTTAAAAGTTTAGGTTTTCTAAAATATTTTCTTCTGCTATAGCTTACATAATAGCAAAAGACAGACAGAAACCAAAGGAAGAAAGGAAAGGAAAAGAGAGAGGGAGCTAAGAAGAAAGGAAAGACAGCAGGCAGGAAGGAAACAAACTCGTCTTTAATGAAATACCTGTTTAAAATCTGGAGCTATTGCTGAACATAACTTTAAATAGTTACCACCATGCCCTTGCCCAGGGGTCAGCAGACATTTTCTGCAAAGATCCAGACAGTAAATATTTTAGGGTTTTTAGCCATACAACCTCCATTGAGACTACTCAACTCTGCCACTATCGCATAAAGAGCCAAAGATCATCCATGAGCAAATGGGCACGGCTGTGTTCCAATAAAACTTTATTTAACAAAAACAGGTGGTGGGCCACACTAGGCCTGCAGGTTAGCAAACTCCTGCGCTAGACTTGGGTTTGTATGGTGTCCTTGCAAACTTCTGAGGCTGAAACCAAGGAGTCATCAGTGTCACACAGAAGAAAAAGCTCCTCAATCTGAAAACCAGGGCCTTGGGATTTAACTTCCCTTCCCATAAAAGCTAGCAAAACAGTTCTTCTTCTAAGTACAAATGACCTATGGATTACTCCACATAATATTCCAACTTAGTGATATTGTTATCAGCTGCTTGGCAGTGAGGTACATTTTACTATTATACACTGGCTCTATGTTCTTTCTGTTCTTTATTTTATAGCCCAGTAATGGGAGGTATGTAACCAATTTCGGAAAAGCCATGTGATTTCTCATGAAGCCTTATAAAAATATAAGGATTTAAAAAGCTGCTGGGTTGCCTGATGTCAGAAGTGGCTATGCACTCATAGGGCAGAAAGCAAGGCCTTCCTTAAAGACCATCGTGTTTGCCAGTACCATCTGCCCCCCCACCCCACTCCCTTTAGGTGGCTCTCACCTGGGGTTCTGCTTCTCTCACTACTGAAAGAATAGGGATTGTCTGGCACTTAACAAAAAGAGATAGGCAGTCAGATAGTGAAGAATAGTCAGAGATAATACAATGCTAGAAAACTTAAAATAATTTGTATGTTGCAAGGGCGAGTTCATGTTAGAGATTTTGAAACATATACGTAACGCCAAAATATATTAATTAGAATATCGAAAAAGGAGGAATTATCGCAAGAAGAGGGAGAAAACGTTTCTTTGGGGCAAATGGAAAAGCAGGGAGAGCAATATGGTAGGCTAGATCTCTACTTAGCTTAGAATTAGTCCTCTCGTTCTCTTCCAATGTGTGGGGTGCACTTCCCCACACCTTGACTTTGAGTTTAGCAGGTTTGCTTTGGGCAATGCAATGTTAGTGGGGCGGGCATGACCAAAGCTTGAAGAGCCTTTTATGCAATGGGCTTGCGCTGTGGTGCCTCTGCCACCATGAGGTTAAGCGATCTCCATTCGCCCCCTTTTCTAAATAGTATGGGTACAGATGGAGCAGGACCACCCTGCTGGGCTCTGCCTGGATCAGCTGACTCCTGGGGAACCCACAGAGGCATGAGTGAAATCAACATGAAATCAATGTACCTTGCTGTAGGCCTTTGATGTTCTGTAGTTGTTTGTTACCCGGCATTTTTGTGGCAAAAGCTAACTGATACAATTAACAGGTTCTATTTACTAAAATCTCTTGTAAGTTGGATGAAAAAGATAGTAAACGTTCCCTTTTAATATAATCTCTATTTCCATCTAGGAACAGTCTGAGTCCACATCAAGCCAGCAAACTGGTAGCCTGATAATGTATTTCATTTGAATTGCATGTTGCTGGCACACAAATGTTGTAATGTACACACACACACGCACACGCGTGCACACACACACACACACACACACACACACACAATTGTCAATATTTAAGGAAATGCAGAGAGTTCCCATAAAACCAAATTTCCAGATTCTCTTGAAACATGAGATTGGCAACTCTGGCAGGACCTCCATTTGGGAGCGGGGTGATGATTACACTGGCTCTCTTGAGAGAGGGTCCGGCATTCTGCAGCTTGTCACCCTTCCTCACACCTTCCAGCACTGAAAGCATCAAATGCCACTCACACAACAGCTGGGCTCTTGCCTCCTTTTTATACTATTTAAGAGAAAAGTAAATCTTAACTAATTTTTCAAATATTATTTTACACACCTATGTAAGATATGTTAATTTTTGACATGACCTTTTCTGTAGTTTCACTCCTTAGGACTAAAATTTTCAGTTGTTGAACCCTCACGTTCATGTATTTAAAGATTAGGTTGCAAAGACTGATGAGAGTCTTGGTCACTTTTGCCAGATTCTTCATGGATTCTAAATTAATTTCTCCCTCTCAGTGCCAATTTAAAAAGCATGACAGCTGAAGCAGTTATTTTTGATGTCATACAGCAGCCTGAACTTTTAAGTACAGAGGTAAGGAAAGGTTCTGGTCAGTTTTGGGGAATAATTTTTTCCTATTATCTTTAAACATGGGAAGAACAGTCCATGGGAGGCCCTAGGGTGACCAGAGCATTCTGCCACCTGGCAAGTGCTACATTCCCGCCTTGTTACCTGGGAAACACGTGGTCAGGTGCTCCATCAGTGCTTCTTGGGTGACAGGTTTTCTTGCTGAGTTCATTGCTGAGATGGCCAAGCAGAGGATCTCCCCAAGTGGAATGAACTGAGACTGGCTGATGGGAGACATACTGATTGGTGATACATCACCTGCAGAAAGACAATTTTCAAGTGAGCGGTTCATTAAAAGACCCGGTCATCTGTCAGATACACACCTTCACACGTCCACAACCCTCCCACCTTCACACGTCCACCCAGCCCTGGTCTGATGAACACAGTTAGCTCTGAACACAGAAGCTGCTTACCATTTCCACTCAGGTGGAAAGACTTCCATATGCAGTGGAAGCTCCTACCGCCTCAACAAATAAAACTAACATCTGAGATCTCACTGAAATAGTCCTAGAACTGAAAGTCTTGCAACAACAGCTTTTTATTTCTGGTTTTATTAACTTGGAGCTGATTTATTTAATAACTGCCATTCGTATCTCGACAAATTGCATTTGTGTAACTTGATTCATTCATTCCAACACTGAACGCCTTTGGCGTCTGCTGGGGGAATGGGAGCTGCAGGCAGAGTGAGTGCGTGCCTCTCCCCAGATATCTCTGCCCTCAGTTTCTATTTAAGTGGAGAAGGCAGAAAAGTAGATCAAAGTCCCAGTGTTTTGTGGCAGGCACACAAGAGAACAGAACAACACCTGGGAGCTGAGAGGAGATGGAGGATACCGCCACCTGGAGGTGAGGGTGGGACCCAGAAGCAGGAAGTTCCAAGGTTTCACCAAGGAGGTATAATCTGAACCCAGTGCTCAAGAGCAGGTGTGTCCCTGGGGGGGCTGGGACCTATAGACAGATGTTTTCTGGGGCATAGTAGAGAAGGGAGATAGGGAGGTAGGGACGACCATGAACAGAGCTGGGTGTGCAAGCTCTGCATTCTATTAGGGATGGTGAGCCATGAAAGGTCAAAGGCAGGTGCGAATTTCAGAAAGATGGCTGTGGTGGCGGTGGGGATGATGGCCTGGGAGGAGCAGGAGAAGGCAAATTACAATTCTCTCTGAGACTGTGGCCTCCTGCACGCTAAAATGGCCAGTGGAGGCAGGAGAGACTGAAGACCCAGCATCACAGGTGAGACGGACAGTGACTACTGAGGTGTCAGCCTACAACGCAAACATCTGTCTTCATTTCTCGTCTTTACACCGCGGTGCAGTGATTCTGAAGTCACGCTGCAAGGATCCCTGGAATATTTCTGGGACAGAGGTGCCCCAGTAGAAGCAGAGTCTGGGAGAGCAGGAAAGTCAGCTCCTGACACCTGAGTGCCACCTGTTTTATACTTGGGGTCCTCCAAGATTTCACTTGAAAAGATGTCCTACAGAAAGAGGAGCAAACTATCACCGCAGTAGAACACAGAAGGGCTCACAGAAAGGTCTGTTACGTTTCGAATCTGATTTCCCCAATGTATTACATAATCTCTCCTTTTTCTGTTTCTGAAGCATGCTTGCAATAAGCTCCCATGGCTGATGGAAACCAAGACTCTGGCATTAAGTAACACCCTACCCAAGAAGGTGTTGGCTGCTCTGGGGTGGACCAGCCTCCTCACGACCAAGCACCTACAGCCGTGCCAGCCACAGTTCCTAGTTTGCAGAGGAATGCAGAGTCCCCATGGGAAAAACTTGCTGCTTTGTTGGACTAGATGGGAAATGGCTTGGCAGCTGAAATCAGGCAGTGGGGCCTGGGAAGAAGGTCAGCATATGTGGGGTAGCTGGAAAGAAGGTCAGCATATGTGGGGTAGCTGGGAAGAAGGTCAGCATATGTGTGGTAGTCCAGCAGGTGCTCCGACAAAGCGGCAGGACTCCAGCACCCAAGGCCCAGGCCTCACCCCTTCCCATACCCAGCTCAGTTCAATGTGCCCCTTTCCCTGAACCACATGGGGCTCCACTCAGCGCTACTGTGACTCCACTCTTTGCAAGACGGATATGAGAAGGGTAAGACATTATCCCAGTGGCCAGAGGAAGACAGGAGTACCTACATCCAGAAAAGAAAGAAGGGAAACATCAGCAGAAGCCAGGAACTGACCTAACTTAGAAGCCACAAATTTCCGGGGCCTATGGATCATAGGCATCATAAAGAGATGCCCTTGGAAAAATTCTTATAAAAGCTGTTTGTTTGTTTGAGACAGGGTCTGGCTCTACGGCTCAGGCGGGAGTGCAGTGGCACAATCATAGCTCACTGCAACCTTAAACTCAAGAGATCCTCCCGCCTCAGCCTTCCAAGTAGCTAGGACCACAGTCTGGCCACCTCCTAAAGCACTTGGATGACAGGCCACCACGCCCAGCCCAAACAAAGTCTTATTCTAAAACCTGATGTGGGTCGGGCCAGGTGGCTCACATCTACAATCCCAGCACTTTTGGTGGCCAAGGCGGGCAGACTGTTTGAGCCCAGGAGTTTGAGACTAGCCTGGGCAACATGACAAGACACCATCTCTACAAAAAATACAAAACTTAGCCGGGCACGGTGGCATGCGCCTGTGGTCCCAGCTACTTGGGAGGCTGATGTGGGAAGATCACTTGAGCCCGGGAGGTCGAGGCTATAGTGAGCTGAGATTGTGCCACTGCACTTCAGCCTGGGGCAGGAGCCACAGAGCGAGACCCTGTCTGTCAATCAGTAAATACATAAGAAGCATGTAAAGATTGGCTGAGTGCTGGCGGCGAGCTGCAGCAGAGGTGGGAGTTGGGAACTCCACCCATCTGACTCTGCCTCCCTCACAGCAGACCCTACAGCTCAGCCGTAGATAGTCTGAGACACTGCCCTGTGATTCCTTCTCTCACTCCACCTCCACTGTATAGGACAGGGCCACTGAGGCCAGCTTTCTCACAGAGTTGTAAGGTCAGCCATGTGGACCTGAAAGTCGCCTGAGATGATTTTAAAAGTCAGATGAAAAGGAAGATGAAATCAGCTGGGAAAGAGAGAGAGGGTCAATGCAGATTCCAGTACCTCTGGGCTTGCATATCACTCGGGAGGCTAACGCATTCAAACATGTGCCTGTTATAACTAAGAACATCTCAGAAGATGAAAGATACAAAAATACTAAATGTGATCCCCAAAATGCAGGTGGCACTGTTTCTGGACTTTCTAGAGGTGATGAGGAAACTCGATCACTGCTTCAGTTTAGGTCATGCTTGTCCTTGTGGATGTAGGTGAAACAATTTGTTTAGTTTCACTGCCATGTTCTCAGTTAATTTCTTTTCATTCATTGTGGCCGACTCCAAGAGGCAGCGTGCTTTAAGTGTCTGAATGGCATTTGCTTTGGAAAAGCTTGGTTTTACCATAATAATGAATATGGGCAATAAGTTTTAACTCACAATATAGAACAAAATGGAATTTGGATGTTCTAAATATCTCCACCTCATCTCATTTTTGTACTGCACTAAGATAAATTACTTTCAACTCCTTTCCCACCCCCAAGCCCATCAGCAATCCTGTCTACACCCAGATATTTCCTGGTTTGTTCCCTCAATTCCACCCCTAGAACTCTCCTAAACTGCCATCATCTCTCACCTGGTCCATCAGAATAACTTGATGATGTTCAGCCTTCCCTCCTGTCTCCACCACTCCCCTCTCCACAGAGCAGCCAAGGTGCTCTTAGGAAAACAGAAAACACACCACTTCCCTGCATAAAATCCTCCAGCGACTGCCTGCTGCCCCTAGAAGAAAGCCTGAGCTCCTCGGTAGGTCTACAGGAGCCCACGTGGTCTGAGCCTGTTCACCCAACGCTAGGACCACTCCCTACCCCCAACCTTACTTTCCACTCACAGCCTCCTCTGCTCTCTGAACATGTCAGGCATTTCCTCAACTCAGGGTCTTTGTATTTTTTGTTCCCTTGGCCTGGGATGTTCCTTGGGTCGACTTTTCAAGACTGGCTTTTCATCCTTTAGGTCTCAGTTCAAATGGCACCTCATCAGAAAGCCCTCACCTGACCATCTGGTCTGCTGCCATTCCAACAGAGCCGAGTTTACTTGGCTGTCTTCTCTCCCTGCCCTGGACTTGGTTCACTGGTTTACTGTCTGTCTCACACACTCGAATGTAAGCTCCACGACAGAAGGCAAGGTGAATGCCACATTCCCAGCACCTAGGATGACACGGTGCTGATCCAACAAATGTTTGTAGAATGAATGAATATCCATTTTTAACATCATAATCCAAGGAACTTCTTAATAATCTTGAAGGACTGTAATTCTATTAATATTTTGCTAAATAATTGCAAACAAACAGACCAAATAAGTTTAGCTGTGCAATTTCTAAACCTCCTCAAATCAACTGCATGAGTGACATTCCTCCAAAAACAGCTGTTACTATCGAAAAATAACTTTATGATACAAATATTATATAGCAATAAAAAATTAATGAACATGAGTAAGTTTCCTGAAAGAATAATTATATATTAAGTGAAGTTTAGAACATGCATTTAAGATCTGTATTAAAGGAATCACAGGTATCTCTCAACACAACATAAACATTATTCAGGTTTACCATAATCTTCTGTGGATCCTATATAAACCTGCTTAATAAGCCAACTACTCATCGTTCAGATATGGTACTAGAAAATTCTTCTGGCTGGGCATAGTGGCTCACGCCTGTAATCCCAGCACTTTGGGAGGCCGAGGCAGGTGGATCACCTGAGGTCGGGAGTTCGAGACCAGCCTGACCAACATGGAGAAATCCCGTCTCTACTAAAAAATACAAAATTAGCCAGGCGTGGTGGCGCATGCCTGTAATCCTAGCTACTCGAGAGGCTGAGGCAGGAGAATCGCTTGAACCTGCGAGGTGGAGGTTGCAGTGAGCTGAGATCACGCCACTGCACTCCAGCCTGGCAACAAGAGTGAAACTTTGTCTCAAAAAAAAAAAAAAAAGAAGAAAGAAAATAAAATTCTTCCAACTACTGGACCACATTTATTTCTTCGAAGGAGAAAAAAGAGAATGTAAGTACTGCTAAAATATTATTGGTCACAATAATCTACATAATCTACAGAAACTACCATATTTTGCATGAATTATAACTTACTTGTCTGTAATTTATAGGATGGATGTTTCTATCATCGGAATTAGTTCAGAACACGTTCATAACGACAATGCATCTTAAAGCTCATTGGCACTTTGTCAGCTAAAAATTTCCTTCTAAACTACTATAATTCTATCCTATTGTTCTAAACAAGAAGGAATAGATAGATAGGTTTTAGTTCAGCTTTATTTTCTTACAAATATCCACTTAAGTACAGTCCTCAGAGGACTTTTGTCAAATCTAGGCTCATTCAGATAAAACCAAACTCAGTGCTTGGGACAGAGGAAGCATTCCGTAGATTTTTAAGTGAACTTAAAATGTGAAAAGACATGAAAATATTGCAACTGTAAGTAAACTTCTGTTTTCAGAGCATTTAACATTTAAAATGCATGAGTGAAAATGTGGACACTGCTTTCCTGTGAGGTCATTGTCAGCTGACTGGCATGAAGAGAAAGAGGAGCCAGGCGGATGATGAGGGGTGTGGAAGATGGACCCCTTCAGGAGAGGCAGAACGGCCCAGGCAGCATGCGGGGCAGCCGGAGCCCCGGGAGCTGAGCCTGGGGAGCTGAGCAGGTCCAGTCTCTCCTGGGGCAGGCTGGTGGTGAGATGCAAAGAACAGGAGGGGCCAGATCCTGGTTGACAAGAAGGCTTAGATCTTATTCTTGATGCTGACGGGGCACTGCCCATGTTTTCATACAGACAAATCACACAATACGCTTGTGTGAGAAAGTCACTCTTGTGCAACTGTGGAGAAAGAGCTGGTGACTATGAAAACTGCTCGCACAAGAGACAGCAGGCAGAAGTGGTGCAGACGCCAGCCCGCTCTCCTATTGCCTACAGCTAGTCACTCATACCTCAGGAAACGGCTTTACCAAGGGCATCCATTTTCACTATTTAAATCTGTCAATCTATGTTTCCCTTTCCCTTCTTGGTCAGTTACTTTAGTTGGCGTTATTTAAAAAAAAAAAAACAACTCTCTCTCACAGAATTCATCCTTTCAAGAAACATTTGACTGCCTATTATATGTCAAATACCTTTAAGCACTCAAGTTCCAAAACTGTTCTTATCTCGGTTCTACTTGTGCAGGAAAAAAAAATATGACTATAAGAAAGCCCTGTCCTTTGTAAATGCCATTTTCACTTTTTGCAGTCATTAATTCAGGTCCTTGGAACTCCTCAGCCTGTCCACATGCAGGAGGACCGCACAGCTCCAGGGATGTGACTTTCACGACCGCGTACACCTGCTCCTTCCTGGATGACACCCGTAGCTTTCCAAAAGATTCCTACTACAGAAGCCAACATAAAACGATATCATTTCGTCTTATAGCACCCAGCCTCATACACCTGTGTAAGAAAAGCAAAGCCAGAATTTTCCCAGGCGAACTTCATCACAATACGCAGCCTTGAAGGTGCCAGCCTCCATCCTCTATTTTAACTTTCTTTAAATCATTTTTTTCAACATCGACATTCCATGTGAATGATGCTGTTTTCCTTTTAAGATACAAGGTTTCATTGCAAATGTTAATGTAATCTGTTATCTGGGTTGAACAGCTATCTTTGACATTAATGAAGTTCTTGTACCAAAACAACCCACTTACAAATGCGGTTCTGAAACTGTACTAGTTTATAATTGGGAAATTCCCAATATAAAAAAGCATTCAAGAGATATTTTGATAAGTACCCAGTCTCTGAAAACAAGATACAATTATCCGCTCTGTGCCTGTTTCCTCATCTGTAAAATGAGGGTTTGGAAGAAATGATTTCAAAGATTCCTTCAGGCTCCTAAATCCTATGATCCTTTATCATTGCAGCAGAATTTTGGCAAAAAAGCATCATATAGTATGGGTGTCTAGCTCTGTTTCCATCATGCCGAGAAAACTATTTTAACATTCTCTGATCTGAAAAAGTTAGCCTTTAATTTTCAAAGAAATGGCTCCAAATACTGGCTACTAATTTTTTTTTTCTTACAATAAAGGCTTCATCATTTTCTCTTTCTAAATTCAAAATCTTGCTCAGCTTTGTTCCCAGGGACGAATGTGTGCCCCCTTTATTCTCTGTACTGCCAAAATCAACACTCAAGTTAAAATTATGGATGCCAGTAAAATTACCACAAGGAGTAGATACTGTGACAACTCTATTCCTCTCAACAAACTCTTCAGAGAGCCAAAATTACAACAAAATTGTACTGATTCATTTGCCAAGTTGTATCTTAAATGCCCTTGAGCTTGGGGAAATCACCCACATTCTGAGGTTACAGTTAAGTGAACAACTTCTCAGATGCGGAGCTTCAGACAAATATTGTGTTTTACAATTTAATTCAATGTATTAACCCCAATTTTATGTATTAATGCTGTTTGGTTCTTTTTTTTGTTTTTTTGAGACGGAGTCTCGCTCTGTCACCCAGGCTGGAGTGCAATGGCGGATCTCAGCTCACTGCAACCTTTGCTTCCTGGGTTCAAGCAATTCTCTGCCTCATCCTGCTGAGTAGGTGGGATTACAGGTGACTGCCACCATGTCAGGCTAATTTTTGTATTTTTAGTAGAGATGGGGTTTCAGCATCTTGGCCAGGCTGGTCTTGAACTCCTGACCTCATGATCTACCCACTTTGGCCTCCCAAAGTCCTGGGATTACAGGCGTGTGCCACTGCATCTGGCCTGTTTGGCTCTTTTAACGGAAGGTCTACTACAATATTTTTTTAAAAGCTGTTCTAAAAGAACCCACATACTTCTTTCCTGTGCGCTCTCTTGAAGACCACAACACCCATACAGTGGGGGCCAGAGCATAAGGCTCCTATTATCTCACATGCTCCTGCGTTTTAAGCAGCTTTCCTTTGAAATCAGATTACTATTCTTGACTTTCAAATGTTTGTATTTGAAATTCTGAAGAAAACTGGCATTGAAAAGTCACTTGTACTAGTTTACTGTAGGTTTCTTTGAAATGCCGCTGATTTCAGAAGTTGAAGGCTGAGCCCGATGGCCATAATCAACTGAAGGAAACAGCATAAAAAAGGAATTCAAGAATATTTAGAGATTTATAACAACTTTTCTAACGTTTTCTAATGCTTTACTTCAACACCTAATGGCTCTCTTAAAGCAGGTCCAATTCCTAACTTATTATTTGCGTAAATTGTTTCAATCAAAAGATAAGGTAAACAGAAGACACCCACGTATCCTACTGAAATACTGGTGTCCATTAGCTATCACTTACTAAGAAATTTCTTAGGACAGTAAACAAGAGTAGCCATGGTGGCTAAGGACACCAGAAAAAAAGAAAATGAGTTAACCCCCCACGTCGCCTGAGCCCTTGTGCCGATCAGTCTGTCTAATGCCACTAGGTGAAGTGACAAATTAATTGGCTCATTGGTCTACAGAAGAAACTCACGATCTTCCCACTCCGCAACCTGTCATTAGTCATATTAGCTATTGCTCTTGCTACTGAGATTTGTCTGCAGGTAAGAGGCTGTCACAGAATAAGCAGAGACAGGCAGGGCAGAAAGAGTAGAGCACCAAGTAGAGGGGGGCCATCTGTGGGCAGGGGTGGGCAAGAGCACCCTGGCCAAGAGCCACCTTCTGTATTGCCACAGGTGATCCCTGACATCTCTGATAGGAACATCTAACACTTCTTTTGGACCGTTTAGCTATTTGCAATAGATGTGTAGCAGAAAAGGGAGGATGAAAATATGAGCCATGGGACCAATCAGAGGCTTCCATAATTAACGCCTTTGCTAAGACTCCACACTATAACCCATCAACTACTTCCAGGGTGGTATGTGTTAGGCATGTAGAATAAAACCTAGCCGAATGCTGTTTACATGGCAGATCCTCAAATGCCTGTGGAATACAAAGGTCCTATAGACACAGACAGGAAAAGGCAAGGCCCTGCTACCTTATAAGACTTCCAACACCAGCTGCCACTTGCTCTCCAGTCCCTCAACCAGAATGAAGTTAAAGCCATTTACCAACAGGGGTAAAATCATGGTGAAATCCCGGTCCTAGATCACAACAATTAACAGGACCTCCCAGACGCCCTGCAATTCTGTAAAGCACAACAGGAGTGCCTAAGTCAATGGCGTCTTCCTTTCCCTTAAGCGCGTCACCTAGGACAGAACATAAATTCGTATTTTAAGCCACCCTGTTCTTCTCTTCCATCTTCATTCTGCAGCAGAACCTGGCCTCACAACAGACACATCAGATGCTCCAATTTCCACCCACGATATCCCCCAACCACAGTTTAATAAATCAGTCTAACAACTTCAGGGTCACATACTCACTTTCCCTCTTTTTAAGTTAGAATCACCAGAGCTGTTTCTCAGCTTCTGTATTCTCTGCTTCATCAGTTTAGGGATTACAACTATACTGGGAATGACTTCTGTAAAATACAACTGTAACGGGACAAGAAGGCCTAATTAAATAAACTACAGATATGGACAGGTTGACCATTCCCAAATTACAACAAAATTATACTGATTGACTGCTAACGGCTCCCCCAAAACGGAACACCTTCCTCCCCCTTCCGACTGCCATAGAGATCATTATGAAAGCGCTATATAAGAATTCAGAGGCAGGAAAGAAAGGATGGAGGATCAGACCAGGTACACAGAGAAAACTTCCAAGTTGCTGTACCGTTAAGTAATTTTTGCTCTTCAATTCAGCGTGACAAGATGATGGTAAAGGCCCTGGGCTTTGTAGTGAAAACTTTTAGGCTCACCACCTAGTTCTGCTCCTCATTGGTTGTGTGATTTGGGGCAAATTATTTGATTTTTTGAGTTTCAATTTCTTCTTTTGTAAAGTATCATTACATAATGATGTTCACCGCATAGACTCACTGAGAGGATTAAATCAGATAATGGATGTTGAGTGCTTACCCTGTCCCTGAGACCTAATACATATTTAATAAACAGTACTTAGTACTAAAAATATCTTCCCCAAGCCCATCTAGATTTATCCAATTTACTTGTTGACACTGTTTGAATTTCTACCAATAGAAAATGTGTTTCGTCCTAAAAATAAGCCTTTTTAAAAAACTAAAATATCCTTAGGAAGGCTAAGAGTGCTGAGGTCTTTCTTATGCTAGTATGAATTAGTTTAATCAGATTACTTTAATCAGAGATACAGAATACATAGCATTAGGGACACATCACCAGGCTGGGAGAGCAAACATGTGTTCCACTAGGGACTTTGGAGAGAGAAAGGCACCAGGAGATGGGAAATAGTATGGACAGAGAATTGCAAAGATATCAAAGGACTTTGACTCACTTCAAAATTTAGGTTGGGCCAATCCTTTACCTAAGAAAGGGAAAGGAAACTTAGCACTTAAATAAGTAGTCTTAGTGCTACAAACCAGTAACACTAGGAGTTAAATAATTTCTGATATGACCTGAATTATTAGTAGCCATTCTGGCTCTCTCTTCTAAGGAAAATGTCCTGTAGGAATAAAAAAAGTGATTTTCACATCAACTTCCCGAATTCAGCCTACTCCTTATAACTTAAGGATGGCTTGTCCAATACGATTCAAGTAAACCATAACCAATGTCCATATTTACGGGTCTCACATGCTCATTCGTCCGAACGATAACAGTCCTGTACAAGCAGGGTAAGGCAGCTTTCTTGGCTGTGACACTGTCTCAAGGTAAGAACCATCACAACTTCTGGAGTGGCGAGCATGACTCCTGAGGTCCATCTTAACCTAAATCCACCCCGTGAAGATTCTCTTTTTTTTTTTTTTTTTTTAATTTTGAGACAGATTCTCACTCTGTTGTCCAGGCTGGAGTGCGATGTGGCGATCTTGGCTCACTGCAACCTCCGCCTCCCAGGTTCAAGCAACCCTCCTCTCTCAGCCTCCCGAGTAGCTGGGACTACAGGCGCGTGCCACCACACCCAGCTAATTTTTTGTATTTTTAGCAGAGATCGAGTTTCATTGTGTTAGACAGGATGGTCTCGAACTCCTGACCTTGTGTTCTGTCTGCCTCGGCCTCCCAAAGTGCTGAGATTACAGGTGTGAGCCACCGTGCCTGGCTGAAGATTCTTAAAATTAGCAGAGTCAGATCATTCTAGCTCTCTATGACAAAAAAAAAAAAAAATCTGCTTTTTAAACTGCCCCTCTTCCTACTCAACTATTTATCAAAAGGTTTCCATGTTAGGGAACTGCTAGGAGATGTAGATAGCAGAAAAAAGCATTAATCTTGATCTCTGCCTTCGATGAGCTTACAATTTAGATGGGAATATAGAATATACATGTGTGAAAATATAAACCATTATGAAATATACACACTGCTATTCAAAACACCCTTTGAAGAGCTATAGCAAGAAAACACATGAATGACTAGAAAATTAATTCAATAATGGCAGCTTCAAGGATTTCGAAATGACCTTCTGTTGGGGTGATTAGGGAGAACTTTCCAGGTGAGAGAGATTTTGAATAGGTCTTTAAGGATGGGTAGAATTGATGGGTGTGAGGACCTATAAAACTATATTTGCAACATGCTATGCTTGTGTTTTTTCTGACCAAACATCCTTTAAACCTGACTCAACATCCTCAACTTTGCAAACTGCTATGCAGAAAGAAGAGACTTCTGCCAATGAAGAAAGGAAGCATGTTTTCTTTTCTTCTGTGAAAGGGTGAGCTTTGGGATGGATGTGACTGTGAAGAGGGAGCAAATGTTCAAGGGGTCTTGAACATCTGCTTTAAAAATGTTCTAATAATTCTTACCAATTACATATGGGATTTCACCTCTCAGAAATACCTTTAACAGTACTAAACCCATCCATGAGATGAGGCGGTAAAACCATGCTTTCAGATGTGCCAAGTTTCACTTTGGAAATGAAGCATGTAATGTACTTTAGAGGACCAAAATTTACCATTTTGCTGGCATGTTTTGTAAAAAGCTTTTGTGTAAAAAGCCCATGGATGTTGTAAGAAAACAGCTCTGTCATCATCTGAATCCTAAAGCAGACTATGATGAAATATGCTTACTTCCTTAGTAGTTAATAGTGGTCTCAATATGATGTTAGTTTTGGAAACAGTCCCTGGGCACATAAACCAGGCTTTCTTGGATTTTAGTGCATTGCATGTAGGTTAACAGGCCAAACAGTACACAAAATTTCAGGCACTGTGTATTAATTGGTAAGAAAAAATTCCTCCCTCCGAGTAGCAAGAGAGACAGATAAACAGCTGAAGGAAATCTGGGGCGGTCTAATTATTTCCTACTGGCAAATCCTCCTGCTGTGGACTTCTCGGTCACCTGAGAGCTCTAGGCTGACCCATGCTGGTGAAGTCGTGTGTGGTGGGCAGTCCGCAGTGGGAGGACCTGGACTGCCTAAGATTGGGGCCACTGGAGGAGCCCAACGGCAAGATCACTCTTCAGAGGGCTGTGCACCCTCTTCACAGGTGCTGCTGGCATGTCACCATATTCCTTTGCACACAACAATTCTTGAAATAAAAGCAGGGGAAACCTACCTGACCCTTTCTGGACTGGCTCCATCCCCCAGGTGCGCTGACGCTAAAGCATGGTGCATGCTAGGGGGTTGCGTCCAAGCACAAGAAGGAGCCAGTAACAGAAACGGACGTCCTAGAATCTGGAATAAGAAGAAAGAGTAAACTTTCAAGTCATAGTATCCTAATGAGCATTTCAGATTGGCTACCGAGGGCCGGTGGAACACAACAGGAATCTGGTACTTTACCTTCGGAGACCTACTTTTTAAAAATGAGTCTCAGAACTCTCAGCTCTTCTTACAATTCAGGGCTTGAGATACTGGTACAAGTTCAGTTCAAAAGCTGGCAAAAGGCACCTTAAAAAGGCTTTGTGAATGTACTTGGCTGGTAACATTTTGAGAAGGAAAAGAAGAAAGGAATCCTTTTTACCATTCTTTTATCCTATTTGCATGGAACAGCTGGAATCCTGTTCCCTGCCTGTCCCATACATCACAGCCACTTGCTGAGCCAACATCCCACTGCAGTGCCTCGGAATCTGCAGTGTCACTCCTCTTCTGCTTGTTCTCTGCAAAGTGAAGTCATAGGGACGGATCAGCCAACCTGACTTCTCACTACCCTGCCCAGAATCCTTTGTGAACTGAAATGAGTCATCGCTCCAAGAAAAGCTACAGCCTCTGTTTGTCTGTGCAGGCTCCTTTGTCTGTGCAGTGCGGAGACGCGAGGTCGGAATGTACCCCAGGCGCGGGGTGGCGAGGGGCACGCTCTCCTCTCCAAGGGGCCCAGGCCCCCTCCCATGCACTAGCACCAACTCATATTTTTCAATCATGAAAACAGTAAAAAGGGCACATACCTCCAGATGCTTGAAGAGAGAACACACACATTGAAATTGATCTGGCGTCACATACTCACCAGTCCGTAACGAGAGACCTGACACATGCTCCTATTTTGTTTTAAGGCTGGCTTTGCATGGTGACGAAGGACGCATCTCCCCCCTGCGTGTAACAGGCGGTTCCACTGCACACCGTATCAAAGTTTAGCTGCAGTGAGCTATCTGTCATAAATTCCAGTTGCCGTGCAAGTCTCTGCAAGCCTGGGGCTCGTCATCCCCGACACACAGCCGTCAGGCTGGCAGCCCCGGCCGCGGCGGAGCTCGCCCAGCGCCAGCCAGTGCGGCTTGTGCCGCCGCGGGGAGGGCGGCGTTGGGAATGAGGTCACTATGTCAGGAACTCGCTCTCGGCGGGAGCCTCTCCTGCGCTTACAGCCACAACTCCAACCGCACCGAGAAGTGGGAGTCGCGGGATTTTTTAGGTGGCTGTTTCCTCTGCTTTTCGTTAAAAATGTCTACGGCTAAGATCAGCAAGGTGAGCATGAATCACGTTATCTGCGTAAAAATGCCCTTTTCATTGCACTGTGGGTGCCACGCTCATTGTGAACCCCAGGCTGAAGCGCTCATGCGTACACCTGTGGACATGCATTCACACACACACACACACACACACACACACACACGCACCACACAGGAACTTATGCCAGCAGAGAAAACATTTAGTCTTTATTGAAAGTGCAAGAAACAACACGTAAACATCTCAGGAGGAAAAGGGGGGCGGGAGTCAGAGGACAGAATGGAAGGAGTGGCAGCAGCCACATGAAACAGAGTAAAATGGAGTCAAAGAGGAAAAGAAAACGAATCTCAGGGCAGAGGCACGAACACTGCCGAACTCTCCCAAACGGAGTAGCACCAAAGCAGGCACCCCTCACTGCCTCCACTTGGGATCCAGATCACCAAAAAAGTATCCCATTCTCAGAAACCCAGAGAGGTGGCTGGCAGATGGCTGTGCGGCAAATTCTCCCACATCCTCATGAATCCAGCAGCTCAGCTCTGAGGGGCACACAATGTAGGGTGCCACCAAAGATGAGAAATGCACTGAAACTCTTTGTAAGGTGCCCCCAAAACTCAGATTTACAGGGATCCCACGTGGGTCTCCAGGCTAAAATCCTGGAGGCTTCTTATCCTCTCCTGACTACCGGGATTCAGCCTTGTCCACCAAAACCTCCTCTCAAGGAGCTCAGGCCCTCTGGCAAAGGCCCACCTTCGAGTTGAGTCCAAATTGGCGTCTCTTGTCACCCCCGCACAGTGACACCCACTCTGTCCTCAGGAGACTGCAAAATGTATAACCCTTTTTTGCCCCATCACCCATCCAATAGCTGCAAACGCTAACCAGGTCCCCATGTCCCAGATCAGCTCTTCTCCTGTTGCCCAGAGTCTGGGACACTCAGCAGGCATGCAGACTATATATTCATCTACTGATCCATTGAGATGCTTGCTTTGAATGTTATTAAATAAAACCTCTTCCATGACCTCAACCACCTGACGCTGGGCCCTCCTGGGGTCCCCGCTTTGCTCTGGTCTGGCGTATCCATTTCCCTCTGATGACGTGACATCATCCCGCTGAGTCCTCCCCATGGCACTCGCTCCTCCCTGTCCTGGACTATTTGTCACCCTGTGACCCCCTTGAGAATGTGTTCCACACCAACTGCTACTGACCCACGATTCAACAGCCTCATCAATTTCACCTCGTAGGCTTGACCAGAAACATACGAGAACAAAATAGGCCCATATATAGATGAAAACATACATGTTTGTATATTAGAAATCATGACTACATTTTTATTTATACATTCTCATCCCTTTCCTTCCAGTATTTGGGTTTTTTTCTTCCTCCAAATATTTAACCATACTTAACCAAATATGGTCTTGATTTTCCCCTCCAGTGCATGAGTTTCCCTCCTCTTTGGTAAGACACTCATTTCTCATCCATGCCACAGACTGGGCCTAGGGCCCAGCGCCGGGCCTCCAACCAGAGCCACTCACCCATTCATCAGCCCTCTGTAAGTGTGGCTGTGTTGTTGGTTATAAATCCACCCAAAACTATGTACTCCAGCCCATTCCTGTCAGGCACTGTCTGATCACTGTAAGGTCAGACAGGATGCCTCAGAAGCATATGCAGCTTAAGAATGCAAGCATATAACCATATCACAAATGTATTACAAATTAACATCTAAATAGAGATATCCATAGCCCTGGCAATGTAAGAGCCTTCTGGGAAGCTCTGGGTCATTGTACCACCTCCTGACAGTTAAAGACACAAATTTCTTCTATGTTCTACGAAAGGCTAAATGTGCGGAGAAAGGAAAAAAACCCAAATACTTGAAGAAAAGGGATGATAATGTACAAATAAAAATGTAGTCATAATTTTTAATGTCCAAGCATGCATGTTTTCATCTATCTATGGGCCTATTATGTCCGTGTTTAGAAACTAATGTAACCCTCACAAGGACTCTGTAAGTTAAGTACTGGTATGATCCCCACTTAAAGAGGGGAACTGTCTTCCTGAAGCTCATAGTGCTGGTAAACAGCAGAGGCAGGATTTGAACCCAAGGCAGCTGGCTCTCGAATCTGTTCTTTTGGCCACAGAAAGTCAATTTTACCTTTTACGCTGTGGGGTTTTTTTTTGGTTTTTTTTTTTTTTTGAGATGAAGTCTTGGTCTGTTGCCTAGGCTGGAGTGCAGTGGCAGGATCTCAGCTCATTGCAACCTCCACCTCCCAGGTTCAAGCGATTCTCCTGCCTCAGCCTCCTGAGTAGCTGGGATTACAGGTGCATGCCACCATGCCCGGCTAATTTTTGTATTTTTTTTAGTAGAGGCAGGGTTTCACCATGTTGGCCAGGCTGGTCTCAAACTCCTGACCTTGTGATCCCACCGCCTTGACTTCCCAAAGTGTTGGGATTACAGGCGTGAGCCACTGCACCTGGCCACCTTTTACACTTTTATGTATGCTGTTCTACAGACTTTCTATATCATCCGAAACAACCATTGTCGTTGAAAGTCTGTTGTTTCAGCGACACGTGCTACCGCTTGATTATTAGAATAAAAAAGCCTCTGTAAACAAAAAAATGTTTACATTTACCTATATCTCAATTTTTAAATTTAAATTGAAGCCAATCTGCTTACTTGGTACATGGACCAATGAGGTTAAGTTCACAGGTGGGGTCTCCGGTAGAAGTTGCCTCTGCTGGAGCCTGACGACTGCCCGCAGCAGACTTTTATTGAAGAACCATGGATAAGAGTATACGTGGTCAGGCAAAACCCCTACAAGCTCATGTTGCTGCCCTACTGAGAGCACGATGGGTTTTATGATGGACACCACCGGCTTCCACTGAGAGATAAAGACAAGAAAAGACGCTGGTGCTTTAGATCCTGGTGTCTGATGGTGAGATGCATTCAGGAATCCCACACCGCAGTCATTAGCAGTCCTCCTCCTTGCCCTGTGCCTCTTTCTCTTTGAATAACAGCTTCGGTGTTACAGTAGAGATTTACAAACATCACATAGAGGACTGCAGAGGTGATTTGCTCAGTTGATGAGGTGTGGGCAGAGGTTGTGCTTGGCACTTGCCCGCGTCCTTGGCAGCGGATTAAATAGAAGTGCCACATAGTGACACAGGCAGGATCTTAAGAAACGCTTGATGACTAATGGTCTCGCATGCTCTTAGAGCTGCTCCATTTGAAAAAGCAGAGAGCAATAAACACCCTTAAATCAATTAAAAATATGGATCGGGTGCCTAACTGCAAAGTCCTGTGGTCAGTTTGGGAATTTAAACATCTTTAAGGTCATGTACATATGGAGGATATGAACCTCGGTGCACACTCTCTCATGGACAAATGACATGGTGTCTGCCCTCAAGAAGCGTAAAATGTAATTGAGGAGATAAGATACCCACGTATAAAAGTGCAAAAATACAAGGCAGTATATTTCAAAGGAGAGTAACAGGTAACCAGTGTCCAAAAAAATTGGTAGAAAAGAACCAACCAGGGTTGAAACAGTCAGCAATGGCTTCCAGGGAAAGGCAAACTTGTTCTAGAATCTGGAGCGGTGAAAGAAAAGAGAAAGTGCAACCCGTATGTCATAATGTAAGCTCCACGCCCAGGGCTGTTTTTTGCATGTTTTGTGTTTACAGGTAAATTCCTGAAAGTGCCTAGCCCACGACAGACCCTAAATATATGCTGAAGGAAGGAGAGGACTGACCTGCAGAGAGGAAGCATGGACCAAGGTGTGGGGCGTTGATGGGAGGGAGGTGGGGATCATAAGCCAGGCCTGCCTGGGGCTGAGGGTTCACTACTGTGAAGCAGAGGAAGAGGAGGCAAGAAGGGCAGCCCAAGTTCAGATTCAGAACATGGTACATGGTGGCTCGTGCCTTTAATCCCAGCACTTTGGGAGGCAGAAAGATCACTTGAGGACAGGAGTTCAAGGCTGCAGTGAGCTATGATTGCACCAAGGCACTTTGGCCTGAAAAAGTGAGCAAGATCCTGTCTCTAAAAATTAATTAATTAAAATAAAAATTAAAGAACAGTCTTCAATGGATAGAAAAATGGCCCATTTTACATGTGTAATGAATTTCACTTGGCATTTGCTATACAGCCCTCACTAAGTCTCCTCCCAAAGAAGCATGACACCTTCATTCTCCAAAAACATTTGTAAGTTCATGGCAGCTCCCAGGCGGGAAGGAATGCTGACAATATGGTCAGACATGGCTTCCCTCAGGGACTTCTTGGCTTCCTATCACAACTCAGAAAAGTCTGCGGTGTCAAGATTCTCTCCCTTTTCAAGACTGCCCCAACTGGGGAGAAAACAACCCTAGTCTGTGACAATATACCACTAAACCTACTTGTGAGTCGGAAAACACTGAAAAATACAGCACGTGAGATCCTAGCTTGTGGCTGAGGTCAGAGTACCAATGAATGGGTAAGGCTCCTAAGCGCATTGCTCAACATCAGCACCTGTGTCATTCAAGGCAAAGAGGGAAAGAAGACCAGGAAACCACGAAAGATGGTTACTTCTGATATGGGAAAAACGCCATCAAAGAAGCATGGCAGGAACTGAGAAGTGCTTCGGGAAGGAGGAGGCACCGAGGCGGGCCTGCAGGATGGGCGAGGAAAGGGGTGGGAAGAGGGAAGATGGGCGTGTCTTTCCAGGCGGCAAGGCAGTCTGAACAGAGACGATGTGGTCAGACAGTCCAAGATGTTCTGGAAAATGGCTGCAGGAGATTCAGCATGGCTGGGTTGGAGGGATCCATGAAGGAGATTGGTAGCAATAAGGCCAAAGAGTCAGTCAGGCTGGGATACGATTTTGAAGAACATTAAATACATGGAGAATGGCATGAAAGGTTTCCACAGGGGAGATGTTCCCCATGCTGGATGTTTAGGTTGTGCAGGCAGCAGGGTATAGGATGCATCCAAAGAAGAGAATTACTGAGGCAAGGGAAAAGCCTCCTGTGAAGGAGTGAACGAGGTGTAAAGAGTGCTTACCCAGGGAACAGAGAGAAGCAAAGGGAGGTGAGGTAACGTTCCTATTTCACAAAAGTATGATCTGGCATTTCAACATGAAATACTGGAATGCTATCAGGAATGCATTTCTAGGAGTTTCACAACGCACCTAGCACTGCCTCTCCAAAATCTGTGGAAAAGAGCACCCGTGCTACATACAGCAGCAGCCTGACATGTGGAGTAGTGCCCAGGGTAGGATATCAGCTCAAACTGGGAAATAAAGGTGGGGAGGAGAAATTCTCTAAACAAAATCCACTGCTCACCAATAACAATCAGACTTTCTTAGTTGCATAAAACCAGTAAAAAAGACAAATTAAAAATTACAGAAAAATAAAGTGTTGCCCTTCTCCGTTACAATTTTATTATATAGCATTTGGATTTATGAACTATTTATTTCCAACCTACTGGGTTAAAACACACCTGAGTATACCTCAAACGTTTCTGTCTAGTATCTAGGATTTAAACCACAGAGGATAACGATGGAAGCCCGCAGAAGCCCACAATATGCAGAGGAAAAACAATTCGATTCTACTGTGAGGACACCCTGAAATTGACACACTCTATGCTTTCTAGAATCCTGATTGTCCTAATAACAAAAGTTCAAAACTTTGTTTACCATGAATACCATTCAATATTACTTTCCAGAATTTACAAGTAAACTGACCTGTTAGGGAGAGCATTCACATTTATCTTGAGGTTGTATAAACCTGCCAGTGTATGGCCCCAATCCCTTGGGATGCATATGCCCCCAATTTGAGCAACAACAACTACATCTAAAAATACACCCTAAATATGGTATTTCCCAATTAGTTTTCACAACTATCATCAGTATTTCTGCTGCTTTAAACATATACCACTATTGAGTCCTAGGGCTCTTTCAGCTGGAATTAGTTATAAGGTCAAAGAGCTGAGAAACTGAGTTACCTTGTCACTGGCTTATTTAATTATAACCAAGTTATCTTCTCTGTGGGTTGCATTCCTTCTCTGCAAGATGGAATCGGGGGAAAAAATATGAAGCTTGCAAAGGCTGCCATATTTTTACAAAGCAGACACAGCAATAGAATCAACCTCTGACCTCAAGGTGCTTCCAATTAACGGAGGAATGAAAAGTAAACACACATGAAAAGAAGGTATCACAATACTTCTAAAAAAACTATGAATAAGAGGGAAAAACATTACTCCAAACTAAGTCCAGACGGGATGTAAATTAAAGAAATACTGGCCAAACATTCTCATCGCAAAGCTGAACTCGGCATGACCAGGCTGAATTTGTACTTCTCACAGTCCCCATTTGAACCGGTTGGAAGGGGCAAGCCACTCTGGAACACCCAGTACAGGGAGATCTGCAGGGACCTTCCAAGTGCTGCTTTCCTGACATCTCCGCATCCTTGTCTTGTTAGGACATTGATTAGACCAACTCAGGGCAGAAAAAGTTTATACCACAGTGTGGTATGAAGCTTCCTGAGGAACTAATATTTAATTTCATTTACTTTAACTAAAAATTAAAATAAAATTTAAAATAAGAGTAAAATATGACTTCACGTGCTCAGTACATGTAGCTAGTATGTATGATACTGAACAGCGCAGATACAGAACATTTTCATCATCTCAGAAAGTTATACTGAACAGAACTGATCTGGTTAGTCGATAAGCAATCACAAGAACATCACTGATATGGTTTGGACCTGTGTCCCTGCACAAATCTCATGTCAATTGTAATTAATTCCCAGGGTTGGAGGTGGGGCCTGGTGGGAGGTGACTGGCTCGCAGGGGCAGAGTTCTCACGAATGAGTTAGCACTGCCCCCTTGGTGTTGTTCTCATGACACTGTGTGAGTGAGTTATGAAGGGATCCAGTTGTTTAACAGGGTGTAGCACCTACTCCACCCAACCTTTTTTCTTTCTCCTTCTCTGGCCATGCAACATGCTGGCTCCTCCTTTACCTTCTGCCATGACTGTAAGCTGTCTGAGGTCTTACCAGAAACAGGGCCTGCCAGGCTTCCTCTACAATCTGCAGAGTCATGAGCCAATTAAAACTCTTTCCTCTATAAATTACCCCGTCTCAGGTATTTCTTTATAGCAATGAGAGAACAGAATAATAAAATCGGATACATTCACTTTTGCTAAGAAAACTCATATTTTTAACATAATTTTTTAAATTAGCGTATACAAAATCGAGGCCCCTTTTGATGTACAAATTCTGTCAGTTTTAACACATACGTAGATTTGCCTCCTTGCCATCACTCAGGATAGAATCAGACATGGAATTGCTCCACCACCCCAAACAGTCACCTCAAAGAACTCCTTCAGGTTGTGCCTTACACACTTCTAATCCCTGGAAACCAATTTTTCCTTATCATTTTGCCATTTCTATAATGTCATATAAATGGAATCATATAGCATGTAACCTTTGAGACTGGCTTATTTCACTAGGCGTAATGTTAAAATTTATCCACGCTGTTGCATGTATAGGGATGGCACTGCTGGGTCATATGTTAAGGATGTATGTAACTTCATCAGAAACTACTGAAGTAGGATTGCTTTGGCGATCCAGGCTTTTGCTTAGTTCCTGGAGGAATCACATTACATGACTTCAAATTATACTACAAGGCTATGGTAACCAAAATAACACGGTACTAGTACAAAAATAGACACATAAATCGATGGAACAGAACAGGGAACCCAGAAATAAAGCCACATACCTACAACTAACTAATTTTTGACAAAATAGACAAAAATGTACAGTGGGGAAAGGACACCGTATTCAATCAACGGTGCTAAAAAAAAATTGGAGAGCCATATGTAGAAAAATGGAACTGGACCCCTATCTCTCTCCATATAAAAAAATCAAATCAAGACAGATTGAAGATTTAAATATAAAACCTGAAACTATTAAAATTCTGGAAGAAAATCCTGGGAAAACCCTCTGGATATTGGTCAAAGCAAAGAATTTGTGACTAAGTCCTCAAAAGGAAATGCAACAAAAACAAAAACAGACAAATGGGACTTAACTAAACTAAAAAGCTTTTGCACAGCAAAAGAAATTATTAACAGGGTAAACAGACATCCTACACAATGGGAGAAGATATTTGCAAACTCTGCATACAGCTGAGGGCTAATAGCCAGAATCTACAAGGAACTCAAACAACTCAACAAGAAAGAAACAAGTAACCCCATTAAAAAGTGGACAAAAGACATGAACAGACATTTTTCAAAAAAAAAAAAAATAGGCAGGAGGCCAACAAACATGAAAAAAATCACTGATCACCAGATGTAAGGATGTGGAGAAAAGGAAACACTTATACACTGTTAGTGGAATATACACATTATGGGAAACAGTATGGAGATTTCTCAAATAACTAAATATAGAACTACCTTTGATCCAGCAATCCCACTACTGGGTGTCTGCCCAAAGGAAAAGAAATCATTTTACCAACGAGACACCTGCACTTGTATGTTTATTGCAGCTCTACTCACAAGAGCAGAGATGTGGAATCAACCTACGTGTTCATTAACAGATAACTGGACTAAAAATGTGATATACACGTACACACAGGTGCACACATACACATGCACACACACAAAATTGAATACTACTCAACCATAGAAAAGAATTGATTCTTTTGAGCAACATGGATGAAAATGGAGGCCATTATCCTAAGTGAAATTACTCAGAAACTCAAAAACTGTGTTTATAGTACAGTTATAAGTGGGAGCTAAACAACAGGTGCATACGAACATGCAGAGTGGAATAACAGACATGAAAGACTCTGAAAGGTGTGGGGGAGGGGAGTGAGGGATGAAATACTACCTATTTTACTGCCTATTGGGTACAATGTACACTGTTTGTGTGATGGTTACACTGAAAACCCAGGCTTTACCATTACATAATATATCCATTTAATACAACTGCACTTATATCCCTAAATCTATAAAAATTAAAATAAATTTTAATAAACTACTGAACTATTTTCCAGACTGGCTACACAATCTTACATCTAACTGACAATGCCATTCTAAGAGCTTTTTCTGTAAATTTCTTGGGATTTTCTATATGGCTAATCAAGTTGTTTGCAAATAGGCAGTTTTCTTACAACTTGTAAGCCTTTTATTTCTTTTTCTTGCCTTATTCCAATGGACAGAAACTCCAGTATCATGTTAAAAGTGAACGTACTTGCCCTGTTTCCAGTCTTAAAGGGTGTTAGGTTTTTCACCATCAAGTATGATGTTTGCTACAGGTTTCTTTTTCTTCAACTTTTATTTTAGATATGGGGGTATACGTGCAAGTTTGTTACATGGGTGTATTGCATTGCATGATGCTGAGGTTTGGGGTATGAGTGATCCTCTCATCCAGGTAGTGAGTATAGTACCCCATAGATAGTTTTCAATTCATGGCCTCCTCCTTCCCTCCCCCTCCTGTAGTCTGTAATGTCTATTGTTATCATACCTGTGGATTTTTGTAGATGTTCTTTATCAGGTCAAGGAAGTTACCTTTTAATCCTATATAGATTGTTCAGAGCTTTATATCATGAATGTATGCTGAATTTTGTCAACTGCTTTTTCCTAATCTTTTAATATTATCATGTGACGGTTTCTTCTTTGGTATGTTAATATGGTAGATTACATTGACCGATTTTCTTTTCTTTCTGAGAGAGAGTCTTACTTTGTCACCAGGCTGGAGTGCAGTGGCGTGATCTTGGCTCTCCACCTCCCGGGTTCATGTTATTCTCCTGCCTCAGCCTCCTGAGTAGCTGGGACTTTGGGTGCACGTCATCATGCCCAACTAATTTTTGTATTTTTAGTAGAGACAGTTTCACCATGTTGGCCAGAATGGTCCCAATCTCTTGACCTCGTGATCTGCCTGCCTCGGCCTCCCAAAGGGCTGGGATTACAAGGGTGAGCCACTGCACCCAGCCCTACATTGACTGATTTTCAAACGCTGAATTAGCCTTGCCTTCCAACACTAACTCCACTCGGTCAGGACTTGTTACTCTTTTTGTATACTGCCTAATTCAATTTACTAATATTTTGTGAAGGATTTTTACATTTATGTTCCTAAGAGACACTGGTCTGTAGTTTTCTTTTACTGTACTCTCCTTGTCTGGTTTGGTAATCAGAATAATGCTGGCTTCATAACATGAGTTGGGAAGTGTTGCCTCCTCTTTTATTTTTTGAAAGAGTCTTGTAGAATTGGTGTCATTTCTTCCATAAATGTTTGTTAGAGAATTCTACCAGCAAAACCATCCAGATCTGAAGTTTTTTAGGTTTTGTTTTCTGAGTTTTTGATAAAGTTTTAATTATAAATTGAATTTATTGAGATACAAAGGGATATTCAAGAAATTGATTTCTTTTGGGGTGAGTTTTGGTAGCTTGTTTCTAGGATTTGGTCTATTTCATCTATATTGTTGAACTTATGTGCACGGAGCTGTTGGTGGTATTTGCTTATTATACACTTGTGGGGACTATAGTGACATGCCCTCTTTCATGCCTTACTTTGGTAATTTATGTCTTATTTCCTTGTCAATATGGCTAGAGGTTTATCAGCTCTTGATAAAGAACCAGCTTTTTATTTCATTTGTTTTTCTCCCCTGTTGTTGTTTTCAACTTAATTGATATCTACTCTTATCTTTATAAAATTTATTTCTGCTTGCTTTATACTTGTTTTGCTCTTCTTTTCGTAGTTTATGTGGAAGCCTAGATTGCTCATTGCAGTTCTTTTTTTCTTTTCTAATGTGAAGATTTAATCCTCCATATTTCCCCCTAGGCCCTGCTTTAGCCACTTCATATGAATTATGATATATTGCATTCTCAATTTTGTTCACTTCAAAATATTTTCTGCTTTCTCTGAGACTTGCCTTTGATTCACAGATTACTTAGAAGTATGTTGTTTAATTTCCTAGTATTTACAGATTTATCAGTTATCTTTATTTTGCTGATTTCTAGTTAAATCTCATTATAGTTAGATAACTAATTTTGATGATTTCAATTCTTTGAATCATTTTTAGGTTTGTTTTATGTCTCTGGCTATCACCTATGTTTGTGAATGCTCCCTGAGGATTTTAAAGGACTATATATTCTGCTGTTTGAGGGAAGAAGATTTTGTAAATGTCAATTAGCAAGTCTGATGGTATTGTTCAGTTTTTCCATATCCTTACTGGTATGCTGTCTACTTATTCTTGCAATTACTGGGGGAGCTGCATTGAAGCCCCTAACTATAATTGTCCATTTTTCCTTTCAGTTCTATTCTGTTTCATGTACTTTGAAACTTTGTTGTTAGGTACATACACCTTTTTTATGCTTGTTACGTCATCTTGGTGAACTTACCCATTTTTCTTCATTCAATGTTCCTCTTACGTCATCTTGGTGAACTTACCCATTTTTCTTTATACAATGTTCCTCTTTATCCCTGATAATTTTTGTTGCTCTACAGTCTACTATTTCTGACATTAATATGGCCCTTCTAGCTTTCTTATGGTTAGTATATATCTCTTTACTTTTTACTTTTAACACACTAATTTCATTATATTTAAAATGTATTACCTATAAATAGCATAGCCTTTGGTCATTAAAAAAATCCATTCTGACAATCTCTGTCGTTTAATTGGTATGTTTATACCGTTTATATTTAATGTAATTATTTATCAGTTGGAATTTAAATCTACCCTTTATCATTTATTTTAGGTTTCTTCCCTCATTTTGTTCCTGTTTTTCCTTTCCTACTTTTATTTGAATTATTTGAATATTTTCAGTGCTCTATTTTTATTTATCTATTGAGTTTTTACTATATTCCTTTGAATGGTGTTTTAAGCTGTGTTCTACACATAAATATATATATAGATAACTTTTCAAAGTCTTCTTAGAATTAATATTTTACTACTTCAAGTAGTAAATTTTACCATCATTTTGGTCCCTTTAACCTCTTCTCTTTATGTTACAATTGTCATATGTGTTACATCTATATACAATGAAATTCTACTAATGCTATAATATTTGCTTTCCATTATTATACATATTTTAAAGAACTTAAGAGAATAATTATATTTACTCAGATATTTACTACTGTTGCTTTTCTTTTTCTCTTGATGTTTCAAGTTTTCCTCTAGTATAATTTTCTGTCTATCAGCATTTCTTTTAGAACAAGTCTTCTGGCAGTGAATTATTGCTTTCTTTTATTTGAGAATATCATTATTTTACCTTTGTATATAAAGAATATGTTCCCTGGATATTTTAAAAATAGTATTCCCCTTTATTTTGGCCTTTGTGGTTTCTAACAGAAAATCTTCAGTCATTCAACCTGTTCTATTATATGTTATGTATCATTGGTATGTCTAAACATACCAATTAAATCTGCAGTAATTCAACTTGTTCTATTATATGTTATGTAGCATTTTTCCCTATTTGCTTTCAATTTTTTTCTCTCTTTAGTTTTCAATAGTTTATGATGTGTCAGGGTATGCATTTCTTTCATTTTAGCCTGTTTCATTTTGTTCAGCTTCTTAAATTCAAAAGCTCATGTCTTTGACCAAATTTAATTGCCAACTATTATTTCTTCCAATCACACTCTTTTAGGAACTCTGATGACTCAAATGTTGGACATTTTTGGTATGGCCTCACACATCCCTGAAGCCCTGTTTACTTATTTCTTTTTCAATCTTTTTTTCTCTGTTGTTGAGATTGAATCATTTCTATCAATCTATCTTCAAGTCCACTGTCCTCTCTTTCCATTATCTTCATTCTCTTGTTGAGCCTACCCATGAATTTAAAATTTTGATTACCATGAATTTTAAATTTTGATTATTATATATTTCAGTTCTAAAATTACCACTTGGTTCTGCATTATATCACCTATTCCCATACTTCTGGGGCCATGATTAGAATAACTGATTTAAATCTTTGATAATTCCAACATCTGTGACACTTCAGTATTTGCAAGTGTTAATTGCTCTTTGACATACAAATCGAGATTATCCTGGTTCTTCATATGCTGGCTAATTTTTAGTAATGTTGATTATTACATTATGAGAATCCAGGTCTTTAAATCATAAGGACAATGTCGAATTTTTTTTAAGCATATGATCAACATTGGTAAGTTCAGGCTGCAATTCCCAAACCACCTCCTGTCAGCTGAATGTCAGTTCAGTGCAGAAAGCCTCTGCAATGCTGTTTGGATCTGTCCAAAAGTATACCATGCAGCGGTCAGCCTGGGACCAGTGTGCTCTAGTTCATAGGTCAGCTCTCAAATCATTTGTAATGCTGCTTATAGTCAGATTGAAACATGCACAGCGCCGAAGCAAGTCCAGGCGTTCATACAATATTTTATGCAACAGCTTTCTTGATCCACTCTGTGATCTCCCCAGTACCTTCCAGTTCCCTAGGGCCCCTCTTCATGGTCCTTCTACTACAACGCTGGGATTTGGTTGCCTTGCTTGGCCACATACTTCTAGCACAACTGCATTTCAGTGTGGTGTCAAGTGGCAGAAGCACAGAGAGAGAAGAAAAGCAATGAGAATTCACCCCATGCTCTTAGGACCACAGTTCCCTTCATCAGAAAGAAGGATATTCTCTTCCCCCGCCACACACAGTTCTGGATGTCTGCCCAGTCCTACAGCTGCTGTGCAGGACTGACTATGGGTTGGGAAGGGAGAGAATGAACACGGTGACTTCTTTCACTTACTCGGAAGTTAGGACTCTCCTTTCCTGCTCCTCAGGAAGCAAGGGCTTCCCTAGAAGATCTGACGATCCACACCAGTGTGGCCTACTGGAGTCTGGGCTACCTCAGAGTCTATGGCAGGTGATACAGTTTGATGGAACTTCAAATTCTGATCTCCTTCCCCACTGAGCCTGGTGTGCCATGAATTCTGTCTACGGTCTCAGCTACATTCGGTGGGAGGGACAGGGTGGTGTGTGCTTGCTCCCTCTTGCCCAGAAGCAGAATCCACAACTACTTTCTTTTGTTCAAAATAGCACTGTTAATAGGAGAAGCAAATAGGTTCACTTTAGACTTTGTTTTCCTTCTATAAAGACGTACTTTTATTTTAGGACTGTTGCAATTGGGATTTTTTTACAGTTTTATTTTCACCTCAAAAAGATACCGTTTCACTTCATCCACTTCCCACATTCCAAACACCTAGGCTTTTCCCATCTCTGTGACAATGGTGGATAGATGTGGGTAACTCAAAGTTAGCTTCCTTTTTGTGATTCTGGCCTCTTTGGCCAACTATTTTCTCTGGAGTTACTAATGAGAAGCCAAACTGATTGACATGAGTGCCGTTCTCTCTTTCCCCAAGTCCACCCTCTGGCCAGAAGTACTAATGAGCTTTGTCATCAGTGTTAGGTGGATCACGAGACAGGAGGCACCCACAGGACCCACAGACCAGATCATTAGCATAAATATAATTATTGAGTCCACTGTTTCCCATTTTGGCCCTGTCCTATCCACGTCGCACACACAACAGTAATGGGAGCTTTCAAAAACTCACCTTAACCCGAGCTGAGGCCATTACAACAGAGAATAGGCATAGGTACGGCCTGAGACTTCTCCTCAGTAATGTCCAGTGCTCCTACTTTTCCTTCAAACTGTTGGCATTTGTGGTCCTTAGGGAGTATCCTCAAGTTTGTATACTATATGAACCTGACTGGCTTTTATACACAAAAAGTTCCACCAAGAAAAGCCCTCAAATATTACATCTTGACAGTTATACTACCATGCATAAATATCCTGACCCCAAAATGCTCATGGCCTTCCCACTGGGAGATATGACCCAACGGTACTAAAAAGAGCTCCAAGAAGGCAATGTTCCTATCATTTATGTTTGTAGGTCTTAGCTAGGGCAGTTTACTGATAAAGGGACAGCCTGTTGAACAGAAATCTTGAGTATCTGGCATGATGAATGGGCAAGGTATATTTACAATCCTACTCCATTAGAGAGGGAAATCTGAAAGTTATATGTACTATGAGCAGATTTGCTAGACAAGGTTCATGGGTATAAACTTTCTTACTCAACCCAAATGAGGATTTTAATTTCCAGCTACAGGCAGCAGCACCTTGGTGGGGGGCCAGTGAGGGTGGAGAAGAAGGTTGCTGAGCCCAAAGTGTGCCATGGAGATGTCCTCCTGCTGGGAGTGGGAGCCGCCCTGACATTTTCCTCATGTGTATGTGGTCGCTGCCCTTCCTCCAGTGTGATTTCCCGGTGACACTAAACAGCACATCTGGGCAAGGGACCAGCTGGGGCCAAGGAAGGGGACCCCAGGGGCTCCTCCTCAGTGAGTGACAAACCATGCTTCATCTGCTTGGCACACTGGGACTCCCAACTGGGAGAAAGTGTTCACCGTGCAGCTTGTGGCTGGGCAATTATTTAGACTCAACTGTCAGCATGGTCATTGTTGATCGACTTCAGAGAACAAAGGCTACCAGAGACGTCAGTGATACCACTTTTGACACCACTGCCTGATTGAAGCCACGACAAATTGTAAAGTGAACAAAAGCTGATTTCTAACTTAACCTTGGGACAGAAAATTCAGCTGAAACTACACACGCACGCATGCACGCACGCACATGTAGTTACAGACTGAGACTGGGAAGCCTAGCAAGGCAGTATAAAGCGTTTTCTCGTGCCTGGGCCAAGGGCAATGTGGCACAGTCTATTGAGAGGGGAATGGCTGATGGGTCAGCTCCTTTAAACTTTGTTCACATCTGCGGTCCTAACTCAATAATTTCCCCAACACAAAATATGTAAATTTAACATCTAAAACCTGCAACCATGGCCGGGTGTGGTGGCTCATGCCTGGAATCTCAGCACTTTGGGAGATCAAGGTGGGAAGATCTCTTGAGTCTAGAAATTCAAGACCAGCCTGGGCAACATAGTGAGATCCCATCTCTACAGAAAACTTCTAAAAACTATACAGGCATGGTGGTGTGTGCCTTGAGTCCCAGTTACTCAGGAGGCTGAGGTGGGAGAATGACAAGCCCAGGAATTGGAGGTTGCAGTGAGCTGTGATTGTGTCACTGCACTCCAGCTTGGGTGACACAGTTAAGATCCAGACCCAAAAAATTCCCTGCAGCCCCGAAAACAGTAAGTTCAAAGTTAATGCATTATGAATAAGCATAAATCTAGCAGGATATGGTAGCTCACACCTATAATCTCAGGGCTTTGGGAGGCCGAGGCGGGAGGGTGGCTTGACACCGGGAGTTTAAGACCAGCTTGGGCAACAAAGCTGTTGCCGTATTGGTAAAAATAATTTTAAATACAAATCAGGCTAATTTTTAAAAGTAAGTGTTTCCGAATATGAAGCTGATACGTAATATAAATTAATTCTACATTTACAAAAGCTATCAATAGTAGTTGTCCGTAATTTTTATAAACTATCAGTAAAAGTTGTCTGTTATTATAAACTTTTTTGTAATAAAAAACCATGGTGCATTTCCTTCCTTTTTTTTACTTTTATCCCATTTTTGCCGAGAAGTCACTGCCAGAACAAGTTGTTAATGTCTGTTCACGTAACACATACACTGATGAAGCAGACTACATTCTTAATGATCCATCCAGATTAGTAGATTTTCCTGTTAACTTTTGAAAATCAACATGGCTACCTCATTCATATTTTGTAATAAGAGAGTCAATTCTCATAGGAACAGCAAAACCGGCCTCTTTACATTTTCACACCTCATAAAAGGCTTGTTTTAAGAAGAAACAACTGATGAAGAAAGACATCATTCCCAATGTGATACCATATCCTACTACTTTACGCTAGAATCGAAAATATTCTTGCCTATACAGTTTAAAGTCATACATACTTTTCAGGCAGTGCCAGGGCAAAAAAGAAAAAGGAAGTCATGTGTACTTCATTGTAAGTCTTCAAAATTTCCTTCTTGTGTTATACTATTTACCTTCCATCCTTTCTATCCCCACTTCCTAACCCCTCCCCCCCAGCACCCACCCCCAACCCCCCACCCCCCACCCCAACCCAACCTACTCTCAGAAAAGAAAAAAAACATCCCCTGGCAACAAAGATCCTTTTGATAACTTGGTTTGGGTCACAAAGTGGTCCGGAAAAAGGGTTGGTCCTTTCAGCCCTGCGTTTGTAGCAGCAAAGGTGGCAGGATTTCTGTCTCCCAAGCTGTCCTGGGCTGGTCACCTGGGAGCCGGTAGACAACAGCTGGACCAGTACTTTGTAAATTCTGGCCAGATTCTGTAGATCTGTGCTTGCGTGGACACTTATTTTACCAGTCCACATGAAAACCAGGAAAGATAAGACACCACAGAAAATTTCTCATAAAGATAAATTTACTTGATCCAAAAATTGTCTTTAGTTATGCTCCTCTTCCCGTGCGTGTGTGTGTGTGTGTGTGTGCGCGCGTGCATATGTGCATGTTAAATGTCTTCTTTTTTACTGCAGTAATGGTGATGAGAGATGACAGATTTCTTTTTAAGTACGTGCTTGCCAGAACTAAAAGCTGGTAACCTATGATGAGCCACACAAATTTTATTGACATGTTCTTTGAATATGAAGTCCAAAAGCATGAGAACCCTTGGATTTGATTTCGGACAGGCGGGAGGGCAAAGGGCACGGGTATTTATAATCCTAACCCACATCCTGGAGCCACCCTCCAACTCCATTTATGATATTTAGAGTTTGGGAAGCAAAGTGTTACCTACCCTGATATCTTTTTGCTGAATAAAAAGCATTAACATTTACATTTTAATGCAATGGTTATTTTCTTAGTGTGTACCCGTCCGGTGTTCAGCCGGACCTCCTCACTGCTTTTCCTTAAGCTCTGTCTTCCTCATTTTGTCTTACGCTCTTAAAAAATAGCAGACTTTCATAATTCATTTTCCAAGCTTTGCATTCATGAGCTGTTGTTTGATGTTTCTAAGTTTTCACATTTTCATACTTTTGTGGCACTACATTTTTCATAACCCAAAGCTGATGATCTTTTTAATCCAATACAGGATTAAATCCAATACTTTCCTTCCTACGATCTCCATTTTCATGACATCCTACAATCCAACTATGTCTGATTTCAGGAAACTCAAACGAAACAACTAGAGCATAGAGCACTCAACAAGTTTTCTAAGTTAGGTACATCTCAGGTCCCAAACATCCAACTGCCGGGTGTGAGCACCGCCCTTGGGCGGGCAGTGTGGGCTCCCGTGTCTTCTTACCCTTCCTTCACTGTTCCTTCAAGACACCACACACCATCACATTCCTCTTCCTTCCTCTTGCACCACTCACTTTCTTGATAAGAAACATTCTCACTTTTGTGCACGCCCCATCATCTTTAACCGCCTTCCTCTCCCTTCTAATGTCTCCCGTCCCACCTCCTGCTAATAACAACTATACCTCACGGCCAATATGTAGGAAGGGGCTTTCTACCTGTCATGTCACTTTGTTCTCCCACAGATACTATTAGCTCTATTTTATGAATGAAATCCGGGAGAGTTGGGTAACTTGCCCAAGGTCAGAGCTTTAATGACAGATTATATAATAGCGAAGACTTGATTGAGTTCTATCAAGAGAAAGAAAAAACGTTCTATCAAGGAAAAGAAAAAACAAAATTTGACAAAGTAAAGAACATCTTTCTCATTTCTTGTTTTTGTTGCTGTTGTTTTGGGGGTTTTTTTGAGATGGAGTCTCGCTCTGTCGCCCAGGATGGAGTGCAGTTGCGTGATCTTGGCTCACTGCAACCTCCACCGCCCAGGTTCAAGCAATTCTCCTGCCTCAGCCTCCCAAGTAGCTGGGACTACAGATTCTTGCCACTACACCCAGATAATTTTTGTATTTTCAATAGAGACCAGGTTTCACCATGTTGGCCAAGATGGTCTCAATCTCTTGACCTCATGATCTGCCTGCCTTGGCCTCCCCAAATGCTGGGATTATAGGCAAGAAGCACTGAACTCGGCCTCTTGTTTTGACAGCTCCCCAAAATACTTAAGTCATACTTTCCACACATGTCCTAGGTCATCCCTTCTAATTACACCTAATTTAAGTGCTCATGCTAAAGATGGGTGAAAACTACTTGAAATTGTATGCCTCCAGGTAGAGTGTGCAGTACTTTCTATTTCCCACAGCCATCTGTAGCGCCTTGGTCTCAGGAAGGTTACAGTCAATGTGTGGTATGGCCTGAGTCATCACCACCACTGGGAACGGCTCCTGGAGGAGGCACTGCCAGGAGGATGACCGTGATGAGATGGAAATTCAGTGGACTCAAAAGACCTATCCACATGTCCATCAAATGCAGAACTGACTTAGGACACTGTCATTCTTTCCAGCTTTGGCTTTGTGGTTCCAAACAGCTGACTTACACATTTCTTTGGGAAACTCACTGTGTGTAAATTATTAAAACCAAATCCAGATTCTAAATTCACATTTAGAGTCTGAGTTTGCTCTCCCTATAACTGTTTCTTCTGCTGGCCTCTAAAAGAGAGCTCTCGAAGGCTCCACCCTCACCCACCTCCTCTCTTCTCCAGCTATGTGCCCCACAGGGACAGGCCACCCACTGTCTCAGGTGTAACCACGCTCAGCCATACAGAGCTGAGGGGGTCAAAACTCCCTCTCTGGTCCCAAAAGCCTCCCCGACTGCCAGAACCACCTCTCTCTCTCTCTCTCTCTCTCTCTCTTTCTCTCTCTCTCTCCCCCCCCCCACCCCTACCCCCTTCTCTCTTCACCTATCAGATGATTCCACCTAGATGCCCCCGGTGCCTCCAACTCCATGTTCAAAACTGAATGTGCTCTATCCCCTAACTCCTGCCCCTCTTGTATCTCCTGGCTTGGACTGGAGAACCACCCCTAGGGCAGCCACGTGTGTCACACATGCATGTGAGATACCTGTCTTTTCTTCCCTAACCACTCCCTTCCCTTATAATGGAAACAGTCAACAGAGCCAGTCTCCTTGCTCTCTGGATGTCTCTAAATTCGCTCCTTTCCTTCCACTTTGGGTTTTGATCTGTACTCCTGGAAACCCCTCCCCTGGTTTTTTCTGTCACCCTAAGCATAACTGCCAGAATGAGCTTTCCCTCTGATGCTCCCCTTGCCCTTCCGGGCTTTTCCAATGATAAACCCCTAATGATCTCAATATGTCGATATCAAGTGCATCCCTATGACAAAACTAAGGACATTACCTAAGTACAGATGATAAAATTGTCATGTTGTATCAGAAAGATATTCCTCTCGAATGACTTATCAGAGTTGAAGAACTAATAATTCTCTCTTATCCCATCAGGAAAGATACCCCATTAAAGCGAACAAAATCTGGTCATTTTAGCAATTAAATGCAAGCAGGAGATAAAGAATACTAACATTTAGTGGGCATCTACTGCATAGCCAGTACTCTGTGTCAGACACTTCAGATAGGTCCACAATTAATATAACCTGTGATGTGGGTGGAATCCTCATTTAAGCGGTTACAGCTAATCTGTTCTATGTCTCCCAGCAAGTAAATGGTACCTCCGAGATTCAAATGTGGTTCTGTCTAATGTCCCGAACCTACGCACTTGTCACCATTCCACATGCCCTGTCACCAAGAAAATGCTGGCGCCATGAGTGGCTAAAAGATTCATAAACACGGCATAATTGTTTTGATTTAATTTCAACCACAATATTTCCTTTTTATTCAAATTTCAGATTTCAAGCCTATAAGATTTTTATGCTGATTGAAAGAGGAAACGGGTAAATATGCGAAGCACTATTTGGTGATAAGAAAATTCAACAGGTAACATGTCTACGATTTCATAAAACCCTTCCATTTCCTGTTTCTGAGGTCAAGGGTAACTATTCATAACATTTCAACATAAAAACTCACCAATTTGGCCGGGCACAGTGGATCACGTCTGTAATCCCAGCATTCTTGGAGGTCGAGGCGGGCAGATCACCTGAGGTCAGGAGTTCAAGACCAGCCTGGCCAAAATAGTGAAACCCTATCTCTACTAATAATACAAAAAATTAGCTGGGCATGGTGGCAGGTGCCTGTAATCCCAGCTACTTGGAAGACTTAGGTGGGGGAATCGCTTGAACCTGGGAGGCAGGGGTTTCAGTGAGCCGAGATTGTGCCCCTGGACTCCAGTCTGGGCACGATGGAGCAAGGCTCTGTCTCAAAAAACAAAACAAAACAAAAAAACTCACTAGTTTTTTTACAACTAACTGAGATATATATCAGCACCTATTTTATGCTTAGCACTGGTCTGGGTACTATGAGGACAAAAGGAAGAAAAAGACACAGTACAATCTACCTACAAGTAACACGCTTTAAATTCAAGATAAACAGGTACTGGGATAAAGGCAGCATCTGCCCTTCCAGCACTGCTGGCATCAGGCATTGCGTACAACCTCACCATAGACTCAATCTAAACAACATCACCTCCAAATAAAAAAGGATTTGACATATCACAACCACAGAAAGTGTAAAATGCACCATAGGAGAAGTGATTCTAAGTCACAAAGGTCTGAAAATCAGTCTTTTCTCAACATAGCATTTGAATATTAATTAGCACCCCACCAGAAGAACTGAAGCAACCTGCAAAGTTAATTCTCTGAAGCAGATAATCTCTCCTGCGTACTTTCCGGTGCCATTAATTCATTTAGGAAACCCTTTCTTCATAAATGAAACAGATGTACATTTCAGGCTAGTCTCTATTTCAATTATCAATATTCAGCATTGTAAAGAAAGCTGCTAAGGCTTCATTTTTGTCATATTAGAAAAATGGCTGGGTGTAGTAGCTCACACCTGTAATCCTAGCACTTTGGGAGGCCGAGGCAGGCAGATCTTTTGAGGTCAGTAGTCTGAAACCAGCCTGGCCAACATGGTGAAACCCATCTCTACTAAAAATACAAAAATTAGCTGGGTGTGGCAGTGGGCACCTGATATTCCAGCTACTCAGAAGGCTAAGTCATGAGAATTGCTTGAACCCAGGAGGTGGAGGTTGCAGTGAGCAGAGATCACACCATTGCCCTCCAGCCTGGGTGACTGTGTGAGACTCTGTCTCAAAAAAA
>NW_016107680.1:49279-76243 GCF_001604975.1 Cebus imitator | reverse complement strand
AAAAAGAAATAATATAACATTTTTAAATAGATAAATCAACATTCGACATGGAGTTTCCTATTGTAATTTTGTAATTTGTGTCATTTAGAAGTTATTTTAATGGCACTTTCTTAATGAGTTAAGTACTATACAAATATGACTTTTTGATGTCACAATAAAATTCTTAAGAATAAAGACCACATGTTTCTTAGTTGGGAGTAACAAATACCCTATCCTCCTCATGTTTCTATGTGATGGAACCACCTGATCGGTAAAGAGCCAGGTCCATCCACTCACCTACACCTGAGGGACACTGACTTTTGTGACTGGTGAGTATGGGAGAGGATCAGTGTTAAGAGAGCAAGTCAGCAAAAGTGACCCAATGATAAGATTTTGTCTGATTTTGAAGCCTTAATACTGTTGATATTCGATCTTCCAGAGACCCTGATTTTATTCTTCTTCTAAAGTTTGCCTACCTTCAAAAGAACTTTTGCTTCTACTGCTTAATAAACCCCCTTTAAAAAACGTCGCAAGCTTGACATTTGTTTGTAAAGAGTGAATTTATTTAAAAAAAAGTATGTTTAAATTTATTGAACCCACCAAATTATCTAAAAGCACACCGTTTTTCTCCAGACTTCCCTAAAGGGTCATATCTTTAAAAACTTACCAATCCCAATTATTTCTAAGCCGAGTCTTTTGCTAAGCCACTAGCTTCACTGGGTAATGTTGGTGATGAAAGAGAAACACTTCAGTACTGCATCTGCCATTCATCTCGAAGCATCAGCCTTCACATCAATCACAAGTCATTTATTGCGGAGCCTGTCACAGGATATAATGATTCATGCTAGTTTGAACTTGCCATTGCTCCTCTTCAAGGGGGCTTTCAAAATAGTAAAAAGCTCATGAAACAGTAAATTAAACAGAACATCTCTTTACGTTTCGATTCTACTTAATCTTTAACATATTAATTTTGCATTTGTTAGATGCTGTAAAATGACTTAATAATGAAGATTTTGCCATATCATAATCTGACCACAGAGACATACTGAATCAGCTAAATATAAAGGATTAGAATTTTGCCACTTAAGAAAAACAATTACTATATCGTTATACAAAATAAAGATGTTTTCCTACGATGATTAATCAATATGATTTCTATGTTTTAAAGTAAGGGAATCAAATTTATAGCCTGCGAGTCAACAAAGGTAGCAAATCCTGCTTATAACAACGGAACTGCATTACAGAGGATCCAATCTTATGCAAACTGAGTCATTAATGAACCTCAAAATTGTTTAAATTAGCAAAGCATGCTTGAGATCTGAAACTACGCAATTAATCCATACCCCAGAGAAATGAAGGTAACAGAACAATCAAATGTTTATAGAGAAACAGTGCCGGTCTCATCAACAGGTGGATTTCTCTTCACGGGGTCACTGCACCCTGCTTTGTTTGAGACAAAGGACTCCAGCCCACTTCAAGGGCCTTTCCAACTGTGGTCTCAGCACAAGCGGTCTGTCTTTGGCATTTGTGCCATGAGATGGAATCAACATCTTGGTAAAAGTCACAACCCAAGATCCTTTTTGTGCTACAAGTATTTTGAATCAATTATTTAAAAACCTAGATATACTATCACATTTATTTATCTTTGGTAAAGTCTTTCTTTACAAAGCCATATAAACAGAAACCACAGAGATGAATAAAAATAAGCCAAGAACACTACCTACTGGGTGCAATGTACACTATCAGGGTGACGGGCACCCAAAAAGCCCGGACTTCACCACTGTGCAATACAGGCATGTAACAATATGGCTTTAGGGGTACTGTGCTTGTACCTTGAAATCTAAAAAATTCAAAAATGAATATATAAAAGAATAGAGCAAGTGTGATGTGCTGCAAAGCTGGCTACAGACTGTTGCTAGCTGGCCTTGTACTTGGTGAATGGAGGTAGCTGGGCTGACGATCATCCAGTTTCCCCAAATGCCGCTGGCCTGACCTCAAAGAAAGCAAGGTGGCTGGCACAGTCCACTGCTCTATTCAGCAGCAGCAGCAACCATTACTTGTAGTTCGAGGTGTTTTTACTCTTTGTTTATACATTTAAAGGCTTATAAATTTTTATGAACTGTTTGCGAGGTAAATACAACAGGGTAGCAATACGACAGCTCCACGAGCTCTGTCCAAAAGCTCGCTCACATGCTTCCCTTTGGTGACGCGATGAACCGGATAGCCCAACTCAACTACGGTATGTGTCCCCACTAGCGACACATACTGTAGTTGGAGACACTGCCCTAACCTTTCCAGGGCATTAGGTTACTATTTATGAATGTGATAAAACATTCTCTAACCAACCGACAAAACCCTGGAGAGCATCCAAGGCGCTGTGTCACAGAGAACCAGGGGTAGGGCTGAGGGGTGTAGCTCATGTGTCTCTGTCACATCAGCACCTTGATGTATTTGTTTCAGAAACCACCATAAGCATTTCCAGATCTTTGCATCTGTAAACACAGCTTCCCTTTACAGCTGTAAGTTGAAACTGTCAGCGCATTATTCAGCAGATAATTTTGGAGCAGTCCGATATTATGGTCAATTAATGAAAGACTATAATATCAATATTAGGATATAAACTGGCCAATTTCAAGGAATCTAAACATGAACTAAACCCCCTGACCAAGCAAATCCGACACTCTTTACAACCCCCTCTATGCCCCTTACGACTCATCATAGATAAAAGACTTTAAAAAGTAATCAATGCCAAAATATTCTCTAGAAATGAACAAGTTTGCTTACCCAATGTAAACGCACTTTAATATATCATTTATCCACCAATAGATATTGTCAGTGATGCCAGCAATCAAATGAAATGTTGACTCTGAGCAGAATGACTAATATGGAGGGTTATCTCTTTTTTTAGAATACGCTTGAGATTCTATATGCAGCATACACACGTGTTAAGTTATCTATAATATACACATGCACATATAAAAGATTGAATAAAGGCAGCTGTAAAACTTCCTAACAGGTTATAGTCAGTAATTAACGCAAATCGGAATGAAAACACTCTAGACTGCAGTCTTTTGGAGGAAGGAGCTCATAATCCCCAGAGATTCAGAAGCATTACCTCATTGCAGCCTTGAGACAAGCTGAGCATTCACTCTAGGTCTTACCCAGCATGCACCGGTTCACACAAAGACAACAGAGGCGTGACCAATCACACTGTGGCTAGCAGGCACTGTTTCAAAGCCCTCTCCCCATATTACCCATTGACATGCTTGCTGGCAGCCTGCTGAACTTGTCGTCATGACAACACATCCCAGCTGCTCACCGAGGCTTGTTATATTACTTTTCCTTTTCACCACTCACTTAGCTAATTAAAAATTTAGAACTATGTTTTGCATGTTGGATGCAAACTGAAACAATGCAGATTCCTTTTTTCTCTTTTCTAGCCTCTATTTTTTTTTTTCAATGGAGCTTTTAAAAATGCTGGGAAAAGCAAATTGAAGGACACTCCCATGAAGTCCCAATATAACCAATCAATAGAGAGACTGCATGTAGCTCCAGCCAGATGGAATTTGTCGCTAAACCTAATCTGCAGCAAAGCAAAATCAAATCATGAACATCGCTAAAGATGTTCTTCCTGTCCTGAAATCTAGAAGCCAATTCGGCATAGATATTTATGTTGAAATATTTGCATTATTCTTGGTCAAAATGTTCTTTCAATATTTTTATTTAAAATGATTCTGATGTAAAGCAGCTCTACCCATAATTCCACAATGCAAGCAGAGTAAATAAATAAATAAATAAAGCACAGAGAGAAGATCTGTAAAAACTGCCAATATAGCAAGTGTGAAAGGAGGTGCCTGGCAAAAAGCATGCCTATCAACCTGACACATGTTTTAGATTTGACCACCAAAATGCACCACTGCGGGGGAAGGGTAGGAACGGCAGCCTTGCAGTTTAAATGGAAGGAAAATGCCAGCTTTTGTTTACCAAAGCATGAGAAATAAATTAAACCTCTCAAACTGTTTCAAAAGTGATGGCTGCCTCATGTATATCACCTTTTTTCAAAACACCCTTTCCACCCTGAGTTAGACCTTTATATCTCAAGTTGATGCCAAAGGCATTCTTATAATTCTAAGGTAAAATTCTATCTTCAGATTTCCACGTAACACATTTAACAGAGTAGAAAGAAAATGAAAATTTGAAGCTATGTTCATTGTAAATAAGCAGAGATAAGAGACATCAAAGTGGCTTAGAAAATCCAAGTGTTACCGTTGAGGGGAGAGGTCCGCACTAATTTCAACGAAATGAGAACATTGAGACATCAAAAACATGCTGAGAGAGGTGGCATGCCTTCTGCCTCCTCCCAGGTTGGTCTCCTAATTTTTTTCAGTCTGAAATAATCCAGGACTGTCTGATTTGTAGCATTCAATCCTCAAGCCCAACATAAATGCATCAACAGACAGCCTGGCCTATTCTCTCCAGAACTGCCCACATCACTGAATTTTCAGGTCTACCATCAATACCACTGAAAAGAAGTCCCACCTACTAAGAGAATTAGGAAGAGAAACTTCAAGGAAATTGCCAGTGAGGGATACGGGAGGAATGCAGGCCTGGGACACTGAGGCAGACATGATGAGCAGAGCTACTTGGGGTATTAAAGGTAAATACTGTTTACTTCCTCCCTATGTTCTTACCTCAAGTAACCAACAGAAGGAAGAGCTAAGATGGTGCTGTCAGTTAAATGTGATATGCTGCAAACAGTGCCTCCCAACTCCCACCAAAATGACAGTAGGCGGAATAAAGAAGAAGAGAATGAGAGGGAAGATGAAAGCAGATGAAGTCATCAAATAATTTTGGAAGCTGGAAAAGCAGACGGATGAGAGGTAACTGAATTATGAGAGTGAAGAAAGCATAAATATATAGAACAAGAGGAAAAGCCAACCACAGATGGTGCTATGGGTACAGTAATTCTAGAAAGATTATGTATACATGCTGTGATTGAGAAAATTAATCATGGGGGAAGGAGAGGAAGAGCCCAGTGACATCTTTGTGAACTCCTGATTTTATATGTATATTTCTCCTAGCTCTGACCACTGAAAAGCTCTGGAAGGAACACCACCCCAGTAGCAAAGAGCTCCCACAGCATTCACTGTCTTGGGTTCTAAATACCATTCTAGGGTGCCTTAGAGAAATAACTGATCATCACATATCGGTCCAAGGCAGGAAAAACATAGGTGAACATGGAACATCATTTAGTGCCAGAAAAGGCTCAAAAGCTGATGAGGATACCTCAAAAGACATGGGAACAAGATTGAAAGGATTTCTGCAGTCAAATCAGTAACGAGTCCAGCATAAAATAGCATCCCTGCAAAAGACTACAACCCACTGAATAAAAAGGAATCCATGAGTCCATTAGGACACAAAAACAAACAAAAAATGACAGAATGCTTAGAAAAGGACAGTGCTTATTTTCTTTCAACAAATGAACATCAATTCATAACTTTCAAATTCGAATATCACATCTGTAACCACCATTGCAACAAGTGATTAAAGCAAGAATTACTGATGCATGACAAAACTCACAGGGGCAAAGGCTGTTGGAAAACAAGCTATTCATGCGGTCTCAAAATATCAACAGATTATTTTTAATTACAAAAAGAAAAAGACAATGGAGAAATCAGGCTGCCCCCACCATAACCAAATGACCAAACTTAGTATCATCAATGAGACAAAAAGCCACCATGTGCCTCCCAATGTTATGCACTAAAAAGAACACCACCTAACTTATATTTTATTCTTGCAAAAAAAAAAAATGCTCAATCTAAATCTAATCATGGAGAAATAATTGGACTTCAAACTGAGAAATATTCTGGAAAACAATTGGCCTGTAATGCTGGAAAAAGTCAGTTTCATAAAATGCAAAAGGAGGCTGGAAAACTGACATTAAAAGAAACTGAAGAAATGCAACTAAATATAACACGTGATCCTTAGAGTTTGGAATTTAAATATAAGAATTAAAAAAAAAAAAAAACAGTTACAGAGGGCATTATTGGACCGACAGAAAAAAATTTGAATGTAAACTGTACGCTAGAAATAGGATTATATGAATAACTTTCTGACTTCAGTAATTCTAGTGTTATTATGTAACAGTATATCCTTCCTCTTGAGAAATGTACTTCTGAAACATTTAGGAAATTCAACTCCAAAACATTAGTGCCATGATGCTTGCAATACTCTCAAATGGTACAGAAAATAGATATTAGATAGATAGATGCTAGCTAGCTAGCTAGCTAGCTAGATAGATAGACAGACAGACAGACAGACAGATAGGGACAGATGATAGATAGACAGATCAATCGATCCAATAAATGTGGCAAAATGTTAACAATGAGTAAACCTAGGTGAAGAGTAGGCTAAGTTACTTTCATGTACTCTGTAACTTTTGTGTTGCAAGAAATAAATGAAAACCCCATGGGAGGAAAGAAGGCTGCAAAGTATCTAAAATTCAGGTATTGTTAAAGGCAAGGTATAAAACAGGACTGAAAGCAGAACTACTGTTTGCAAAGCTTTATAATGAGCATTAAGACTCTCAGCCCTATTCCTTTATCTAATATAGTTACCTCTCAACCTAGGCAGATGACAGCGACTTTCTATACTGGAGAGGTTAAACCACAGGTGGCTAACATACGGACACCAAGCATAGCTGAGAGGGGAGATCAGATACTGAATGAAATGGGGTTATGTGAAAAATCACACAACTTTCTCTGCCTCTAGAATGCTGACACAGTCTGGAGACTAGTAGGCTCTTTTAGGGAAACTGTGCAAGAGAAAAGCCCAATCGTTATGCTCTACAGATCGCTCTGCAGGTAGGCCCACGAGGGATAAGCCCCTACTCCCAACAGAACTTCCAAACACTCTAGTGTCTCTAGAGGTCAAAACAAAGCAAAAACTAGAAAAGAAACTTTAAAGAAGTGGACACACCCCAGTACTCTGGGAGGCCGAGGAGGGTGGATCATGAGGTCAGAAGGTCGAGACCATCCTGGCCAACATGGTGAACGTCTCTATTAAAAATACAGAAATTAGCCGGGCGTGGTGGTAGGCGCCTGTAGTCCCAGCTACTTGGGAGGCTGAGGCAGGAGAATTGCTCGAACCAGGGAGTAGGAGGTGGCAGTGGGCAGAGATTGTGCCACTGCACTCCAGCCTGGCAACAGAGCAAGACTGTCTCAAAAAAAGAAAAAAAAAAGTGGACACAGGGCACAGAATAGAACAATCCTCTCCTAAACCGCTAAAATTAATATTCCCAGGAAGCTACTAGGATGTGGCCCAGGAAATAAGGAAGAAAACCAAGGAACAGGAAGACGTGGACCCCAGAACACAGAGGATCCAGCACAGGAGTGAGGAAAAGGAAACACCCAGATACAGCTGGTACCCAGCCTTTAAAGCTGTTAGTCCAGGTCAGAGGAGGACAGAGTGCTCTCAAAGTTAAGTCTCCAGGAACAGAGAGGAACGGGTACATTGCCTGAGATATTAAAGTGGTTGAAAAAGAAAATGCTGGTGGGAATCTGGCACATCTGGTGGAGCACTGGGGGAAAAGTAAAATCGTGTTTTTAAAAATCTATGCAATTTTTTGAGACGGAGTTTCGCTCTTGTTACCCAGGCTGGAGTGCAATGGCGCGATCTCAGCTCACCGCAACCTCCGCCTCCCGGGTTCAGGCAATTCTCCTGCCTCAGCCTCCTGAGTCGCTGGGATTACAGGCACATGCCACCATGCCCAGCTAATTTTTTTTGTAGTTTTAGTAGAGACGGGGTTTCACCATGTTGACCAGGATGGTCTCGATCTCTTGACCTCGTGATCCACCCGCCTCGGCCTCCCACAGTGCTGGGATTACAGGCTTGAGCCACCGCGCCCGGCCAAAATCTATGCAATTTTTAAAAAAGGCAATCATCAATTGCAGACAAAATGAATGGTTGTATAAGTAAGTGTATTCATAGCACAGTACTTGGCCCTTCAAAGGATAAAAGTTACATAGTCATCATAATATGAACACTGAGTACTGGCTTATCTTTAAGTTCATGTATAAGTACATTGGGAACATAAAGAGAGGTGAGGTGAGCACATAAGGAAGCTATATTTCACTTAGCCTACCAGGAAGATGAAAGATAAAATCAGAGTAATAAACCAAGATAAAGAATCACAAGCATATTTAGAAATTATACACGTGCCAAGGAAACAACTAGAAGAGTCTGAAGAGATTACCTCTGGGAGTAAGAATCAAGCATTGGTGGGATGGCCGGGCATGGTAGTTCACGCCTGTAATCCCAGCACTTTGGGAGGCAAGGCAGGCAGATCACGAGGGCAAGAGATTGTGACCATCCTGGCCAACATGGTGAAACCCCGCCTCTACCAAAAACATAAAAATTAGCCAGGCACGGTGGCGTGCACCTGCAATCCCAGCTACTCGGGAGGCTGAGGCAGGAGAATCGCTTGAACCCGGGAGGCGGAGGCTGCAGTGAGCCGAGATCGCCCCACTGCACTCCAGCCTGGCGACAGAGCGAGACTCAATCTCAAAATAAAAATAAAAATAAAAAGATTGGTGGGGAAGGGATCAGGCGATTGTTATTTTTCATTATACTAGACAGTAGCGTATGTGTGTGTTGTGTGTGTACATTATTTAACTTCTTAAATTATGTACATAATTGCCTTTGTAAAAGTAAAAATTAATTAGAAAAAAAAAACGGATGACTAGCACAGACTTGGGCGGGGCAGAAATCGATCCACCAGAGAGACCTTTTTGAGTACTTCCCACCGCCCCACAACCTGACAAGAAGCGCTCCACGATGCTGTGGATGTTCTTTTAGCTTCTTTTTCATGTTATTTTTAAAGAAGCATTGATTATAAAAATTAGTTTCTATAAAGAACTAATAAGAAATTTACCCGAATGACTACGGAAGGGGTGTTGTTAACAGGAAACCACCTTCAGTGAGATTGAGAGGGCTACAATCTTAGCCCTGCAAGAGCAAAGCGAAGTTCACTCACTCATTGAGCAAACATCTAAAAAACCACTTTCTGACTCCCTCACACACCAGCTATGGGACTCTGGGCAAGTTCTGACCCTCTTAGTGTCTACAAATTAGGTGTAAGTCTGGGTGCAGTGGATCCCAGCACTTCGGGAGGCTGAGGCAGGTGGATCACTTGAGGTCAGGAGTTCAAGACCAGCCTGGGCAACATGGTAAAATCCCATCTCTACTAAAAATACAAAAAATTAGCTGGGCATGGTGGTGCATGTCTGTAATCTCAGCTTCTCGGGAGGCTGAGGCAGGAGAATCACTTGAACTTGGGAGGCAGAGGTTGCAGTGGGCTGAGATCATGCCCCTGTATTCCAGGCTGGATAATGGAGTCAGACTCTGTCTCAAAAAAAAAAAAAAAAAAATTGATGTAATAATCATGTATACCTCATAAACAGTGTGTGGCACAGAAAAAATGCTCAAGCAAGTTAACCATTACCCACCTTCTGCGAATAGGCCCTGGTCTTGCCACTGGGTACAACAGGAACAAAGGGCACCCCTGCCTCCAGGACCTCTAGGGCGAGGCGATAACAATGCAAAATCGTAAAGGGGCAACAGGAGGCCGGGCACTGGTGGCTTATGCCTGAAATCCCAGTACTTTGGGAGGCCAAGGTGGGTGGGTTACGAGGCCAGGAGTTCAAGACCAGCCTGACCAATATGGTGAAACCCCTTGCCTACTAAAAATGCAAAAATAAGCCAGGCGTGGTGGCGGACACCTGTTATCCCAGCTCCTCAGCAGGCTGAGGCAGGAGAATCACTTCAACCTGGGAGGCAGAGGTTGCAGTGAGCAGAGATCACGCCACTGCACCCTAACCTGGTGACAGAGCCAGACTCCATCTCAAAAAAAGGGGAGGGCAACAGGGTGTGGGGCTAGGAAGCATGCTCCCAATACCACCCTTGCCTTCACTACCCATACCTCCCCTGTGTGAAAGATCTGCATTTTGCAAGACAATTCCATAAAACACTAGTCCCAGAATACATTTCTTTTAAAAAAATAAGTTTTGTGGTAAAACCCATCTGGGACACACCACACTGAATACCTGCGTTGGGACAGTCACCACTCATGTAAGCATATGGAGGGCTCTATGCAGTCCTACAGTAAAGAAAATGGTGCAACTTTGTTTAATCCAGCATTTCCCACACTAATGTGACATGGACCTCTTTTCTTTACTCCAGAGGCCCAAGTGTCAGCCGGGCACGGTGGCTCATGCCTGTAATCCCAGCACTTTGGGAGGCCAAGGCGGGCAGATCATGAGGTCAAGAGATTGAGACCATCCTGGCCAACATGGTGAAACCCCGTCTCTACTAAAAATACAATCCACCTGTGTAGTCCAAGCTACTTGGGAGGCTGAGGCAGGGGAATAGCTTGTGCCCGAGAGGTGGAGGTTGCAGTGAGCTGAGATCGTGCCACTGCACTCCAGCCTGGGTGACAGAGCAAGACTCCATCCAAAAAAAAAAAGAAGAGGCTCAAGTGTCACAAAATTGGTGCTCCACAATGACATTCTGGGAGCCACTGCCGTTGATTTTAAGGTTGTCAAGATGGAGACACTTTTATTCTGTTTTTCCTATTTCATAGCTTTTCAAATTCCTTTTTGATTTACCCCCAATTATTTGGACAGTTTTTAAAGCCTCAAATGTTTACAATGAAAATATTATTTAAAGGGAAACTCCCCTAACTAAACTACTCTTGTGAAAAGGAATCTAATCTATATTGGTGAGATCTGTATGTACTTTTGACAATAACCACACAGTTGAGTTCAAAAAATTCAGAATGAGGAAAAGGCTTCAATCACATTTTTAGAACAAAAGCAAAATCAGTGACAGATTCTTTTCTCTTTTTCGTTAGAAGAATACTATATGAATCCAGGATAACTTGTGAAATGAGATGTGTTATGGTTTTGAAAGTACATAGAACAAACCAACACCATAAAAAAGTAGCATGTGTGTCCTACAGCAGGTTCCCTGTTTTGAAAGATGCATGAGTGGGATTATTTTACATTCACTTGCTTCTCTTGCCTTTTGAGAAAACTCACAAATACATTCTTTCTGTGCCAAAGTTTTCCAAGAAAGAGAGTCTGGAAGTCCAGTGTTGTTTATCTCACTGCAAACAAAACTGCTTTAATGTGGGGAAACTGCAAAGGCCTATAGGGAGAGCATCAGAGGGTGAAGAGGGTTGCTCACCCACTTCGATTGATTTTTATTATTTTTATTTTGTTTGAAACAGAGTCTCACTCTGTTGTCCAGGCTGGAGTGCAGTGGCATGATCTTGGCTCACTGCAACCTTCCGCTTCCTGGGTTTAAGCAATTACTCTGCCTCAGCCTCCTGAGTAGCTGGGACTACAGATGCATGCCACTACACCTGGCTAATTTTTTTTTTTTTTTAGTAGAGACAGTTTCACCATGTTGCCCAGGCTGGTCTTCAACTCCTGACCTTGTGATCCGCTTGCCTCGGCCTCCCAAAGTGCCAAGACTATAGGCATGAGCCACTGTACCTGGCCACTCACCTACTTTTAGAAAACTAGGTAAGAGACTGTCTTCCTTGTCATTCCAGCACTTTGGGAGGCCGAGGCGTGTGGATCACTTGAGGTCAGGAGTTCGAGATCAGCCTGACCAACATGCTGAAACCCCTTCTCTACTAAAAAATAGAAAAATAGCTGGGCATGGTGACACATGCCTGTAATCACAGCTGCTTGAGAGGCTGAAGCAGAAGAATCGCTTGAATCCAGGAGGCAGAGGTTGCAGTGAGCCAAGACTGTGCTACTGCATTCCAGCCTGGGCAACAAGAGTGAAACTCCATTTCAAAAAAAAAAAGAGAGAGAGAGAGAGAGAGAGAGACTGTCTTCCTGTAAATCATGGATAAAAATACCTATGAAGAGGCAGCACCATGGACTTCCCTTTCTCTAGTGCTCCTCTTCCCACCCCTGTCAACGCAAATCCTTTCCCCACACCGCAGGAAGAGTGAGCTCCTGAAGTGCCTCCAGGTGATCTCCCCAGCAAAGCCTTTGCATACTCTCCTTCTCATGCAGACTAGGGACTTGGAGACCTGGGTTGTGGGTGCTTTCTGCTCGGACCCCACTCAACATCCCAAACTGTGTCTCTTGGCACTGCTCCCTCCCACCAGCCTATGCGCCCACAGAACTGTGAGGTCCTGAAATCAGGCTCCTGCAAGCTGTTTTCTGGCTGCAGCGAGGCTGCTCCTTTCCTTGTCTGGAGTCCCCAGCACACTGTGAGTTCCGTGGGGTCCCCGACCTCATGCACTATTGCACGACCAGCCATCCTGCTCCATGTCATTCTAGCTCCTCAGTACGGTGGTCTTTGACAAACTCGGCCTGCTCATGCCACTTCGCCATTAAGGCCTTCCAGTGGCTTCCTGGAGTACCATCTCTTCTTTCCATCCTGCCTCCCCCGATCTCCCCAGGAGCTCCAGCCACAGGGGCTCCCCACTACTTTCTGCTGCCCCTGGCCTTCACACTCCCTGCCCGGGGGCATCCTGACCAGGCCGGTGCCCTTTTTCTGAACTCCTAACAGGCTGTTTCATTTCCTTCATGTCTGAGCCTCAGTCTGTCTCTCTTTCTCCCACTAAAAAGTAGGTCCATGAAGGCAGAGACCGTTTCAACTCAGCTCACTAGCCGATATCCTTGAATAATCCCCACACCTAGACCACAGCCAGGCACACAATAAGCCTCTGTGAACATGTGCTGGATACATGAACGAAGGAGTGAATGACCAAAGTGTCCGAATCTACCCAGAGAATTAAAAACTGAAAGAGTTTCAGCTTCAGCTGTCCCTTCTCTGAAGTAGCAATGTAATTTAATAAGAGTGTGATGCAGTTAGCACATTAATCAAATGCAGTTAGCAAATTAATAAAAATGCTGTACAATGGTGAGAAGAACATGCCTAAAATGAAAACTTTATGACTTTTAATGCACGGTATTAACTGTCAGTAGGAGCCCTCAAACCTCAGGGGGACACTGTGGGAAAAGTGGGGAGAGGTGACATTGAAGAGGAGGGACATCAATGCTGCCTGAATGAAGCACCCACAAGGAAAGCACTAAACGGGAAGCATGACTGGGCTAAATGTCTAAACGGGTAAGACCACCAGCCTGAAACAACACGCACTCAATCAAAAACATGATTTAAAGATACAAAAATGTCTTGCAAAAATCTAACCAGTACTGGTATTTAAATGAAGGAAGCACAGCAAATTACAAATCCAAACTGATTTTAAGGGCAGTTTCTTGAAATTAAAGACAAAGAAAAAGAGAAAAAATGCTACCTCTGAGTTTCCAGGTTTAAAGAATTAACACCGTGGTGAATTTGAAATGAGCCCGCGTGAGTGTTTGGTTTGTAATCTGGTCCCCGAGTGTCTATGATCTGAGATCCTTCTGAGATCTCCTCACCTACTGGTTTCTCCCTCTTCCCCTAGAGCCTAATCTTGGTCTGATTGCCAGCTGTGAACACTGCTTTCCCCATATATTATACCAACAGCTTCCATTTCTCCAACAGAAGACTCAAAAAAATGATCAAAACTATGAATGCCACTACCGTGTGGACTTCTGCTTACTGGATATCATTTATTATTTTTCTTCTGGTCTCTAGGAATTAGAATTCTTGTCTCAGCAATGGGTAGATTAGATTCATGAGAAGAAAAGATCTAGGATTTGCTGAGCATCCTCTGGGTACCAGTGACAGTCCTTTACATGTTCTCTCATTTAATCATAATAGCAACCCGACAAATTAGGTCTCATTTTTGTGATTTTAAGAATAAGGTGGTTGGGCACGGTGGCTCACACTTGTAATCCCAGCACTTTGGGAGGCTGAGGCGGGCGAGTCACCTGAGGTCAGGAGTTTGAGACCAGCCCGACCAACATGCTGAAACCCTGTCTCTGCTAAAAGTACAAAAATTAGTCCGGCGTGGTGGTGGGTGCCTGTAATCCCAGCTAGTCGGGAGGCTGAGGCAGGAGAATCACTTGAACCCGGGAGGTGAACGCTGCAGTGAGCCGAGATCACACCACTGCTCTCCAGTCTAAACTCCATCTCAAAAAAAAAAAAAAAAAAAAAAAAAAAAAAAAAAAAAAAAAAAAAAAAAAAAAAAAAAAAAAAAAAAAAAAAAGAATAAGGCATTAACAAGTTAACAGCTTGTCCAGAGGCTGCACAGTCATTAGAGAAACACCCGCAAGGGCGCCTGGATCCCTGCCTGGTGATGATTCCCTAAACTAGGTGTTGAATCCACTAATAGAAACATGGAGCTACATAGGAAAACACTCCACCTGCCAATTTTAAGATGCTATGGAACAGTTTAAGAACAAATAATAAATAAATGTGCAACCTAAAATTTGTTTCTCTACTGGCTTCTCCTTTTTGAAAGGAAATAAACCTCCACATACTTGTCAAACATCTCTACTTACTCTTTTTTTCTTTTTTTTTTTTTTTTAAGATGGAATTTTGCTCTTGTTGCCAGGCTGGAATGCAATGGCATGATCTCGGCTCACCGAAGCCTCTAAATCCCAGGTTCCAACGATTCTCCTGCCTCAGCCTCCCGAGTAGCTGGGACTACAGACACCCGCCACCACACCCAGCTAATTTTTTCTATTTTTAGTAGAGATGGGGTTTTGCCATGTTGATCAGGCTGGTCTTGAACTCCTGACCTCAGGTGATCCTCCAACCTCAGCCTCCCAAAGTGCTGTGATTACAGGCGCGAGCCACCTCGCCCAGCCTCTACCTACTCTTGAATGTAAGCTTGCTACCAACGAGCCTGTCGTAACAATTTAGATAGCACAGAATCATGCAAAAAGCCAACTAACTGTAATAACACATGCTAACTGCAGTAATATGAGTATGTACAAAATTGTCTTGAGACACAGAGGAGGCACCATTCCACTCCGCTTGGGAGAACCTGACAAACACAACAGAGAAGTTGACAAGCAAGGAGTCTTCAGGAAGGAGGAAGGAGAGGAGTGTTCCAAGCAGAGAACACAGCCTGTGGAACACAAAACACAGAGCCAACGTTTATTGAGGACTGAGCAGTGAGGCAGCCATTACTTTATTTAATTCTCCCAATACACCAGTAGATGTAGTGCTACTGTTATTTGCTTTTTACAGATAGGGAAACAGAAGCACAAAGAAATTAAATAATACATACAGCCAGCGGAAAGGTGCAGTTCTGTGTAGAACCAAAGAGCCAACACAATAGGGCATATTTTCAGGTGTGTATTGCATGAGAAGCAAAAGACAGCCCTACCCCACAAACTAGGCCGCAAATAAAGCCGTGAATGCCAAGGCCAGCAATTAAGGATTGCACTCAGCCCTGTGCGAGCACCCGTCCAACCAGCCAATGATCAAAAATATTCAGAAAAAAACAATCAAAACTAATAATAAAAAACAATACAAATTTTAAAGACACAACATAATGACTGCTTACAGAGCATTTACGCTGTATTAGCTTTTATAAGCACAGGTAGAGGTAATTTAAAGTACACAGGAGGACGCACATACGTTCACTGCAAATACAGTTGTCTCTTGCTGTCCTAGGGAGCTGGTTCCAGAACACCCCCAGGATACCAAAATCCACGGATGCTCAATTCTCTGGTATAAAATGGTGTGTGGTATTTGCATAGAACTTACTCGCATCCTCTGTACATTTTAAATCATCGTTAGATTACTTACAACACATAATAAATGTAAATACTATGTAAATACTTGCTATTTAAGGAGTAGAGACAAGAAAAAAGTCTGAACATGTTCAGCACAAATGCCTTTTTTTCCAAATATTTTTGATCCACAGTGGGTTGAGTCCAAGGATGCAGAACCCACAGTTAACGGGGGACATTTTATTCTAGGGACTGAGGCATCCTTAGATTTTGGTACATGTGGGGTCACAGACCCAACTCCCTCACCGACACCTAGGGATGACTGTATTTATGATTACATTTTTGCGATATGCTTGGTTTTTGTCACAGACACAATGTCCTTTAATGCCCCTGAAAACAGACACTATGCATATGAGGAAGCTGAGACTAAGAAAAGGCATGTAATTTGCCTGGAGTCACACAGCAAATAAACCGCCTGAAATCAGGTCAGTCTACCTAGAAAGGTCATCATTTTAACCGCTATGCTACCCTGCCACTTTATTAAACACTGAGAGGTCATCTGAATTAAAAAGTGTTACCTTGAATTCAGCCAATGTCTTGTTATTTACGTTTTAGAACAAGATCTGTTAGACCTAGGAAGCATTACAGCTTTCTTTCCAAAATCATTTACCCTGAGTGCCCATTGACATAGAAAATATTTTAAATTGTTCCACTTTAAAAACTCTAGTCCTAAGAGAGCTATGCACTACATTCAAAATGGTTTTATTCAGATTTAGAACGTTAAGCATTTCATGACTGAAGTCTTCTAAAGAGCTTAAAGAAATACATTTTAAAGGAGGATAAGATGGCTACAGCTCTTCGCAAGGAGAGAGGAAATGATGTGTCTTAGCAAAACAAACTGAAGATAAAAGAACACACCAATTGAGGGCAAGAGAGCATTTCCCAGAGTCTTAGTCAGCACCTGAATCACGAGGGTCCTTCAGGCTTCTTTAATGGTGTACACAAGGCTGTGAAACAACCTTGCCGTATTCACGGCAAATGGATTTCCTCAACCCTTGGCGACAGTCATAATCCCCCAAGCAATGGAACCTTCTTTGTTTTCACAAAACTTTTTCTTTGTCTCTGTGGAACTGCTATGGGTTCCATTTTTAAATGCAGGCCTCCAAGCATTTGTGGTAACTTGTACCCAGCAAAGCTGTCTTGAGCACAACTAACCTGTGCTCAAAATACAGATGCAACCTAGAAATGATCTATAAAATTTAAAGACAAAATTACGTACTGTTACAAAGCTCACTAATCATTCTGATCAACAAATAATTAAGTCACTTTGCTTTTGCTCTCTCACCAAGGAATGGGTATACTGTCACGACTCTCTCTCTTCCCGTGATGTTAAAATGAGATTTTTCTTGTGCCTCCTCTGCTTCCTTCTCCCAAATTCTGCAACTGAAATGATCCCATGTTCCCTTTTTGGAGAAATGTTGAAAATACAAAAGAGCTCAGAGATGTATATAGCACACACTTGCCTTGCCACCACATAAAACTGGCAATTGATGAAATTTTGTTATAATCTTTTCTACAGAGAAGAATGAAACCTTGAAGGTATGGTGATACCCTCACAGACTCCACACCCAGAGCCACTCTTCTGAACTTGACCGTCAATTCTCCCAGTACATTTAAAACACTTTTACATATGTAAATAAAATGCACAAAGAATATTTGGTATTTTTCGATGCATAAGATATTTAGATAAATGGTATTATATTGTGTATCATTCTGTAAGCTGTGTCTTTTTTGCTGATATGCCCTAGACATGGTAGACACTGGATGCAATTCGTTGAATGAATGAAAGATAGGCTTATGATAGGGAAGCCCCATATCTGCCAAATAAATACATTCTCCAAACATTCTCTACAGGTTGTGATAGTGAGGTGCTCACATGCAAATAGAGAATTTATACTTAAATGACTTTTTCACCCTTTTATTTAATTTATTTATTTATTTGAGATGGAATCTCTGTCACCCAGGCTGGAGTGCAGCGGCACAATCGCAGCTCACTGCAAACTCTGCCTCCCAGGTTTAAGCGATTCTCCCGCCTCAGCCTCCCGAGTCGCTGGGATGACAGGCAGGTATCACCACGCTGGGCTAATTTTTGTATTTTTAGTAGGGATGGGGTTTCACCATGTTGCCCAGGCTGGTCTCAAACTCCTGATCTCATGATCCACCCACCTTGGCCTCCCAAAATGCTGGGATTACAGGTGTGAACCACTGCGCCTGGCTCTCATCCATATATTTTAAATGAATGCTCAGTAAATATCTGATGAGTACTGACAGGGTCTTAATGCAGTATTTGAGTGTATTATGCACTTAAGTTCGGAAGACTCACATATCAGCACCACGTGAACTATTGCAGTTAAGCAGTGGTACCCAAAGAAAGACACGTTTCCCAGGACATGGAGGAGTGGGGCAGCCCTGGCTTTAATTAAGCCCAGCATGGCCAAGACACTCGCTTAGCAAAAGGGATGAACGGACAAATGACTACTATTTTACCCTGATTTATACTGTCAGCTTCTCTATGAAGTGTCCCCAACTTCCTAGGAAGAATTAGTTCTCTTCTCTCTGTCTATACTCAGAACATTTGTGCAACCATAATGTATTCTCTGACATTTGTCTGTCTGTCTTCCCTACCGAGCCACGGGCTTCTTCAGGGCAGGTCTGATTTTGAGACATCTTTGAATCCACAGCACCTAGCACAGTCCTCAGTGGTTGCTACAGCAGAGACTGGTGTCCCCTGGAGAGATTTTTTTTTTTAATCATAAAACTCAAGAATGATTCTGCACTTCTATTTCTCCTTGTACATTTGAAATTCTTGATCACTTTATTTCTCTACATTTTTATTTTAAAAAGGCAAGTTCCAAATACATTCAAAAGTTAGCAGAACAGTATCCTAAAACCTCCATGTGCCTATCACTCAGCTTCAAGAATTAACTCATTTTTGTCTCTCTTTGTGGAAAATGAAACTAGAAATCACAGATGATACACAATAGGTATGATTTATTCTAGAAAAACTAGGCAAACTCATAGTCCTGGCCGCTACATGAAAAAGGTGCTTTCAGTTAAAATAAAATATTTTAGATTTTTAACAAATGATTTCCTGCTTTAGTTAAGTTTACTCATTGGGCAACTAGCTACCAGAAGAGAGTGCTCCTGGATGAGGGTCACTGTCCCATAACATCCTATCCCAAAAATTAATGAGTTAAATGATTCAACATATTCAATTATGAAAGATCAGTGTTCTCTTTCAGCCTAAACTTTCATCTGAATTAATACATCTTTTTACATTTGGAATCTCAAGGCTTCTTCCTATCGCCATTCTGAAAGCTGACCGTATCGCAGATTCACAGTCTTCTAGAAAGGTTGAAACTCACGACTGCCAGAGTCGGAATTCAAAGCCCCAGCAAGGAGATGAACTAGTAAGAAATGAATATGGAGCCACACAAGAACAAAGGCCATTTACTCTACAAAACAAAAACACGTGGCAAGATACGACTTCTTATTTTAGGCCCGTAAGAGCTGGTTTCAAACCATCAAAAAAGATGATTTTTTAAAACATATGATACAGAAAATCTTGATAAATATGGCCTGTCTCCGCCCTCCTAGGAACCTACACTGGCTTTGCAGTTCCTGTCTGCCATTTGTTTTCTCAAATTGAAACAGTAGTTAACCCATATTTTACAAAACAGAGCTCCTCTATCTCTTTTTGGAGAACCTAAAAAGTCGGTTTGCAAATGTAAATTATGCAGTATGGAATGACTTTTTTTTTTTTTTAAGGAAAAGGAAGAATATAATTAAACAAGAGCTGGAGGACTAGAGGTTTTTGTACACAGATTATAAAAATGAAATGGGGATGAGCTCAGGAGAATCAGAAGCCTGTTAGCAATCCCTCAGTACCAGATGACACCCAGATCCAACAACCAGAAGTCTAAGTGTTCACCAAGTTTTGTTTTTGTTTTTTACCCTCAGTTTTGTCTTAAAAAACAACAACACCTAGAAGCACATATATATATATATTACATATGTAACACATGTGTTAGGTAACTTACAAATGTCTGAACTCAAAGGAAATAAGCTGGTTGATCAATCAACAGTAAATTGGATTATACCTTTGTTGAAATGTCTGCTCCCAGTGTCAAAGTTTATTTAACTGCTGGCTGCTGATCTCAGAGCTGTTAACATTAAAATTACATTGATTGAGCCAAAATCAAAGACGCCTTTGCTGTTTACACATCAGGCATGAAGGCTAATTACTTACTAATCCTTGAGAGCTTTAAACGTCTCTGAGGTACTGAATACCCCTGAGGACCATCCATATTTCTTAATGGGTTGAGGACAGACCGCTCAACACATGTGCACTCTAACAGCTGAAGAGGAGTCGTACCTTGCCAGGCATGATGATACGGTAAATGTCAACAAGAGAATCATTATTATCTGTCGTCCTAGAGAATCTCGGATTCTCACTAACCAAAGTGAACAGTAAAATATTCACAGCCTATTGATTTGTATTTCAGCTCTGTGTTTCTTCCAGTGGAGTTTTTTTTTCTTTTTCTTTTTTTGAGATGGAATTTTGCTCTTTTGCCCAGGCTGGAGTGCAGTGGCTCAATCTCAGCTCACTGCAACCTCCACCTCCCAGGTTCAAGCGATTCTCCTGCCTCAGCTTCCTGAGGAGCTGGGATTACAGGCACACACCACCCTGCCTGGCTAATGTTTGTATTTTTCGTAGAGACAGGGTTTCACCATGTTGGTCGGACTGGTCTGGAACCTCTGACCTCAGAGGAGCTTGCTAATGCACAAGACATAAATTAATAATATGAACATTAGCTCCATCTACCATTTGCTAATGACCCACTATGTCCCAGGCACTGTGCTAAGTACTTTAAGCACATAATGTGGTATCCACGTTGTTTATCACTATACTCCCCATATACTTATTAGGTATACACCCTCACCCCATGCATGAATATTGGGTTGCCCAAGAAACTTTTTTTTTTGAGGCTGAGTCTTGCCCTGTTGCCCAGATTGGAATTCAGTGGCGTGATCTCGGCTCACTGCAAACACTGCCTCACGAGTTCAAGTGATTCTCCTGCCTCAGCCTCTCAAGCAGCTGGGATTACAGGCACCCATCACTGTGCCCAGATAATTTTTGGATTTTTAGTGGAGACAGAGTTTCACCATGTTGGCCAGGCTGGTCTCAAACTCCTGACCTCAGGTGATCCGCCCGCCTCAGCCTCCCAAACTGCAGAGATTGTAGGCATGAGCCACGGCGCCTGGCCATGAAATATTTTTTTTGAATGAATGAAAGAGCTGAAGAGTAGGAGAACCAAAAGGATGAGTAAGAATAAATTATTATGAACAAATACATATGACTCAAAGACTCCGTCAGCACATGGGATCCATAATTCAGTCTATTCATCTTATCAGTAACTTATTTGGTTCTCGAAAAGCTTAAGAAGACCTAATGTGCTTTTACTAACTCATCATCCTTATCTCTGCCCCATGTAAAAGAAGCTAGATCTGAGCTTGTTTCATAAAGAGTGGTTGGTTGGCCACACCACAGATCTAAAGCATACATTACAGCAAGCTCTGCCTCTCCGGAATGTTTCATCTTTGTGTCAGCCTGAATGAGAAGTCGTTTCTTTGACATGGTATCCATCAACAACTATTTACTGGACAATTACTTTATGCAGAAATTGTAAAATAAAACATTAAAATAGCAGAATAAAGAGGTTGAAAATTCACAAGAAACAGTAGGTTTAGAAGAAACTATCATACATAAAATATTTAGGATTAGGACCAGGATGTTTTTAAAGAAAAGGGAAGTCAGGCTTTCAAGTGTTGCTGATTAGGGGTAAATTTTGTACAACCAAATCAGAAAATAATACTTGACCTCTCTCAAACACTATGTGATCCATCAACTTGGGTTATCTTAAGAGTTTTAAATTAGATCGTGCTGTGTTCCCTTTGATGACATCTTTGTGAAGTTGGTTTTTTGGTGGTTGCCAAGATAAAAAGCAATATTGTCCAAAAATCAGCACGGAGCAGGCAGAGGGGTGGCCGTGCTCCAGGTAACTCCCAGGTTTGACACGTTCTGCAGTTTTCAGCAGGTACACATACCCCCTGAGTAACCAGACTTATTTAAGAACAAAATAACACATTTTTCATGTTGCTACAAAGTTGCTAGGACATAAACACCTGCTGAGTCGTTTGGGTCTCACTAATGAGTAACCAGAACAAATAGGTGTTTCTTTTGCCCTGGCAGTTCTGTGGAAAAATTTCATGACGCATGAACGATACCATGAACCAATGTCAGGGAACCTGGGTGTCTCGATTTCAGAAATGATAAAAATGCTGACTGGGTGAGGTGGCTCACACCTGTAATCCCAGCACTTTGGGAAGCCAAGACGGGCGGATCACCTGAGGTGTCGGGAGTTCAAGACCAGCCTGGCCAACATGGCAAAGCCCCATCTCTACTAAAAATGCAAAACTTAGCCAGGCATCATGGTGCATGCCTATAATCCCAGCTACTCGGGACGCTGAGGCAGGAGAATCTCTTGAACCCAGGAGCTGGAGGCTGCAGTAAGCCAAGATTGTGGCATTGCCCTCCAGCCTGGGCAAGAGAGAGAGGCTCTGTCAAAAAAAAAAAAAAAAAAAATGCTAAATAAGAAAATACCATAATTACAATCACCCCTGATGTATCTATTACACTGGTCAGAATTTTTATTTATTTATTTATTTATTTATTTATTTTTGAGAGGAGTCTTGCTCTGTCGCCAGGTTGGAGTGCAGTGGCACAATCTCAGCTCGCTGCAACCTCCGCCTCCCAGGTGCAGGAGACTCTCCTGCCTCAGCCTCCTGAGCAGCTGGGATTACAGGCATCCGCCACCATGCTCAGCTAATTTTTGTATTTTTAGTAGAGACAGGGTTTCGCCATGTTGGCCAGGATGCTCTCCATCTCCTGGTCAGAGTTTTTAGGAACTTGACATCGCTTCGCCATTATGTCATTTTGCAGATGAGAAAACTGAGACGCATAGAAGAAGCACATCCCAGCTCACAGCCCCAGGAGAGCGCTAGAGCCTGAAATCAGGCCTGGGACTGTCCAACCCAAAGGTGTCTCTCCCTCCAGCAACCACTAGACACATTATAAACAACACTGAATACATAGTGATTCTGAAAAAAACAAAATCTGTTGCCACCTGTAGTGAGTGGTGGTCCCTAAAAGGGAACATATAAGTCCTAACCCTCAGAAACTGTGACTGTGGCCTTCCTTAGGAAAGGGTCTTTGCAGAGGTGATTAAGCTAAGGAGCTCGAGATGAGAAGATCATCCCAGATTACTCGGGTGGACCCTAAATCCAATAACAGGTGTTTTCACAGAGACAGAAGAGGGGAGAACGCGCCAAGAAGACGAAAAAGCTTTGTGAAGACACAGGCAGACACTGGAGAGACCCAGCCACAGGCCAAGGAGTACTTGGAGTCACCAGAAGCTGGAAGACACAGGGAAAGAATCTTTACCTTCATTTCAGCCTTCGAGCTCCAGAACGGTGAGAGAACACTTCTGCGGTTGCAAGCCATCCAGCGTGTGCCACTTTGCTATGGCAGCCCTAAGAAATAATACACCGTCCTTCGTTCCAAGTCACCCAATGATTAAGAGCGTTACAAATCACTTAAACGTCGAAATTGCCTGGTTAGCTACCGATAGCGTTCACAAGTCCAAAATCTGAAAACAGTCTTCTGCTCTGAACGTACCAAGGAGCTGACTCTTTCGATAGATTTTATTACAGGGCCTGCATTTTAAAAATCATTCCTTTAATAAAATCTTTTTTATTTTACTTTATAAAATTTTTATTTTCATCAGCAGGCTATTAAAAGATGAGCATTCTTAATCGGAGCTGATGAAATGTAGCAACTGATGCTGCGAGTGCAAGGCTGGGATAAATTCGAAAATGCGTTTCAAAACAGTCATCCTAGAGTTGGGCAGAATGCCGTCTAAGGGTGAGCTTTGAAAATCAAAGTTGTCACACAGAAGCAATGGCATTGGAAGAGTAGGCTTTGGGAATAAAAACTATATATAATATATATAAATAAAACAATATATATTTATATAATATATATATAATTATATATACATGTATTTTGGAGATGGAGTCTCACTCTTGTTGCCTAGGCTGCAGTGCAATGGTACAATATTGGCTCACTGCAACCTCCGCCTCCCAGGTTCAAGAAATTCTCCTGACTCAGCCTCCCGAGTAGCTGGGATTACAGGCGCCCGCCACCACACACAGCTAATTTTTGTATTTTTAGTAGAGATGGTGTTTCACCATGTTGGCCAGCCAAGCTGGTCAACTGGGCTTGAGCGATTCTCCGGCCTCAGCCTCCTGAGTAGCTGGGATTACAGGCGCCTGCCACTACACCCAGCTGATTTTTGTATTTTTAGTAGAGATGGGGTTTCATCATGTTGTTCAGACTTGTCTCGAATTCCTAACCACCTTGGCATCCCAAAGTGCTGGGATTACAGGCATGAGCCACCGTGCCCGGCCTAAAATAGACTCTTATTATTTAAAAAACTGATGGGAAAAGGAATTGGAAGAAAAAAACTTACTTTTCTTTAAAAAGAACAGAAGAAAAAACAGTGGAGACCCTACCTGTTTCACAGATACATCCAGAAGGTACCTGCATCTACCGAAAGCTCCTAGATAAAGAAATGTCTCTGAAATATGCTTATAAACCCAGTGGCTTCTTGTTTTAGCAACTTGGGAGGGAGCCATTACACCAGTGCTTCTCAAACTATCTGTGGCAAAGGATACTGTTGTGAAACATAACAAAAATGCATTATTAGAGAAAAATGAAAAACAGAAAAGCAGCCCAAATTTTTATTATATGCAGGTGAAAAATTTCATTTCAATAAACATAATCAGAGCAAATAAAACATAGCAAAACATAAAGACTTGCAAATACTGCACATGGTTCACTGAAAGTGTGTTCACAGGTGACTATTTAGGGAAATACTACTATACTCATAATTCTTTGTCTTTTTGTAATTGTAATGAAACAAAACTTGCGGGAGAAATAGTATTCATCATATTAAATGCCTATACAAACACCATGAACAAACTAAGCATATCAATAAAGTTGTTGGTTTTGTTTGTTTGTGTTTCCGAGATGGAGTCTTGCCCTGTCACCCAGGCTGGAGTGCAATGACGTGATCTTGGCTCACTGCAACCTCCACCTCCCAGGATCAAGAAATTCTCCTGACTCAGCCTCCTGAATAGCTGGGATTACAGGCACCTGCCACCATACACAGCTAATTTTTGTATTTTTAGTAGAGATGGTGTTTCACCATGTTGGCCAGCCAAGCTGGTCTCAAACTCCTGACCTTGTTATCCGCGTGCTTTGGCTTCCCAAAGTGCCAAGCTGCTGGAGTTACAGGCGTGAGCCACCACGCCTGACTATCAGTAAAGTTTTTTGATGTGACAAATGAGCTTGCTTCTTGCTTGTTAATAACCTCGATGATGGCAATGCTACTCACAGGGAATAATGTGTACCTAAAATGCTTTTATGTTTTGCTTTAATAACAGGCATAGTAGAGGAACCCTCTCACAAAAAGGTATGTTTAAGAATGGAAGATTTTAAAATAATTCAGCAAGTTCAGAATTGTCTTGTTTTGTTTCTTGAGACAGGGTCTCATTCTGTCGCCCAGGATGGAGTGCAGTGGCACAATCATGGCTCACTGCAGCCTCCACCTTCCAGGCTCAAGTGATCCTGCCACCTCAGCGTCCCAAGTAGCGGGGACCTCATGTACACACCACCACATCTGACTAATTTTCCAAATTTTGTAGAGAAGGGGTTTTGCCATGTTGCCCAGGCTGGTCTTGAACTCCTGGGCTCAAGCCAACCTCCTACCCTGGCCTCCAAAAGTACTGGGATTTATAAGCATGAGCCACAGCAACCAGCTAGCTCAGGATTTTTTAACTTTTACTCAAAATAAATCTAGAGATACTGTGTTTTCAAAATTCATCTTTAATCAATTCCAAAACTCTTTTCAGTCAAGTTAGTTAATTGTACATCAACTATTGATGAAATCAATGGTTTTCATACTTCTGGACCATAGAAGCTAAACTTAAAATGCCACACGTTGTGAACAAGGTCCTGAGCATGACTGTTCCGTAGCTCACACCACACCTGACCTCAATGAGACGAGTCCACCGATCATGAGCTTAAATGCTGGTGAAATATCAAACAGCTATTAGCATTTTGATGCCTACTCTCAATGTTTAAATATATGTCCTTGTGGACTTGTCTGCCGACCCCATTCTGAGTAGCTCTAAAAAAACACTGACCTCCCTAAGCAAGTGCCAAGGCCTCATCCAATAAAGAGAGGGTTCATACTGCTTCCCGGGCGTCGGAAACAAGGGAAAAAGACACGTTTTCTCTCCATTGGAAATTCTCTCCTTCAGGATGGATGAAGAATTGATTACAGTCTTTCAGGAAAGCTGTGTCTAAACAGAAAATTGACATTAACTAGAAGAATTCTGCATAATAATTTTTTTAAATGACAGGTTATCTCAGCTGAAGTATCACGTACATTAAAGAGCCTCGAAGTGTTTTGAATTTTCCTTGCATGTTCCCAAGCTTTCTCGTAGGCAGGCCGTGACTTACAGGAAAGGAAAGGTACAATAAATGTACCTCACCAAAGGGTGCTTTAGCTGTACATCCGAGACATGCAGACACTGCCCTGAGCGCATAAAAATATATGCGTGTGAATTCAAAAGTCATAATTATTTCCCTCCTTACTTATGATGCCCATTTCAAAGTTTATTAAAATGAGTAAGATAATGTCTTTATAATGAAAACTCATAATGTGCAAAAGTATCCATGCTCTGGCCACCAAATTATATCTCCAAATATTTTAAGAGGTGTTCATTCCTACACATCCCTTGTTTCGTTAACCAGAATAAAAATAAGGTGACACAGCATTTGCAAGACATAGAAGTGGTTACAACAGACAATACTGTATGAAGTTTTGAAATAAGACAAACTGTCATTCATGGTATACCTCTAAGAATACACGCAGGCTGGCAATTCTAAATATTAAACAACTACATGCAATTATACCCCTCCTTTAAATAAGCTTCTTTGTGATTAAGTGCATTCAAAGAAGTTCTTAGTTTCTTAAAATCTAGGTCTTTCATTTATCCTCTTCAGACAAAGTTCTGCCTACAGAATACGCATGTATAATCACAATTTAGTGCTTTGATCAATTTTTCCTTTTTTTTTTTTTTT
>NW_016107680.1:0-49269 GCF_001604975.1 Cebus imitator | reverse complement strand
CTGTCGCCAGGTGCCAGGCTGGAGTGCAGTGGCGCGATGTCAGCTCACTGCAACCTCCACCTCCCAGGTTCAAGCAATTCTCCTGCCTCAGCCTCCCAAGTAGCTGGGACTACAGGCGCGCACCACCATGCCCTGCTAATTTCTGTATTTTTAGTAGAGACGGAGTTTCACCATGTTGTCCAGGATGGTCTCGATCTCTTGACCTCGTGATCCGCCCGCCTTGGCCTCCCAAAGTGCTGGGATTACAGGCATGAGCCACCACTCCCAGACTATTTTCCATTTTTGAGTAACTTTGGTATACAGAAAAAAATGACACTATCAGGCCTTAAAATAAAGTAACAGATACTGTAGTCAATAAACTCATGATCCACTGTGAAAGAAAAGAAAAAGAGAAAACATGTGAAAACCTTACAGGAGAAATCAAAATGGATATGGATCAATTACAGCCCTACAAACAAAGAAAAGCCTGCTGGCTGGTCGCAGTGGCTTAGACCTGCAATCCCAGCATTTTGGGAGGCCGAGGCGGGCGGATCACTTGAGGTTGGGAGTTTGAGACCAGCCTGACCAACCTGGAGAAACCCCGTCTCTACTGAAAACACAAAATTAACCGGGTGGGCGTGGTGGCGCATGCCTGGAATCCCAGTTACTCGGGAGACTGAGGCACGAAAATGGCTTGAACCAGGAGGTGGAGGTTGTGGGGAGCTGAGAGCACGCCAATGCACTGCAGCCTGGGCAACAAGAGTGAAACTCCGTCTCCGGAGGGAGGGAGGGAGGGCAGGCCGGCCATGCTGAAGCAATTAGACTGAGTAGAGTCAGGTGGGCTATGCTAGGCTGCCTTCCTCCGCAGAGATGAGAGGGAAGGGTTCACACAGACTGCAGAGAAACTCCAGATGGAAGGAACAGCGTTTGCCAAGGCTTGGAGGAGCCTGCAGAAGTACTTAAATTTAAATTCTATTAGTAGCTAGTTACTCTTAGGAAGTTGGATTAGGGGTGGTGAAGATTTCACGTTTAAATTTATTTATATGTGCCTTGTTTGAAGTTCCTACAGGAAAGTTTTTTTTTTTTTTTTGGTAATTTTAAAAAGTAACTCTTTTTCTGCAAGGAATGTTGTAAAGTACAGAATCTAAATCTGAAATGCATAGGGTTCATTTCAACAACAAAATTCAGGATGCTTCAGGGTATATAACATACGGTGTGTCAGGTTTTCCACCTTAAAAATTAAGAACAAAACATTTCACTTTGTTATCACTCTTACATCCCCCCTCCTGAAATGCAAACGCCATCACCAGAAATCTCTGTAGGAGAAGAGGGGAGCAGAGGAAACCACTCTTTAGTCCCAGGCACGATGTCAGTTACTTTAATGGACAACCATCCCATCAATTCTCATAACAACCCTATAAATTAGGAGTAAGTACTTGTTTCTACAGGTGAAAAAAGACTCAGAGTTTAAAGGGATTTTTCCAAGATCATACAGATATGTGAGGGCTACATTTCACACAAGGCTGGATTCCAAAGTTCCGTTCAATTTCCCCATACTATGAAACTACTGGGTCCCTAGACCCTGCCTCTCACCTTCAGCCCTGGCCTTCTGTCCCTTTCACTTCAGTGTCCCTTTGACCCTCTCTGGAACAGGCAGACAGACTTATTCACCCTTACAATTCTCTAGGGCGTTAGCCCCAACATGCTGCATTCCAGGCCTAAGGGAAAGATAAACCTGAATATGAACTTCCAGTTGTGTGGGTTTTTTTCACCTTCTCGTTTTTCTGCTCCACAGGGTGATACCCACTGGGGAGGTTTTAGGTATGTGTGAGGCAGTTTTGCTTAAGAGGGTGCCTCTGGTATTCAGCAGATGAGGATCCAGGGCACGCAGGCGGGGAGCCGCAGGATGCGTGCTCCCGAGCGGGCGTCCCACTGTCCTGTGGGACATCCCATCCATACGGCGGAATATGTGTGTGTCATTATCTGCACTTAGAACAGAACTCCATTTTACGTAAAAACACCAAACTGTTTCCCCAGCTTCAATAAAAGCTGAGTTTTCCAGGATTACAACTGGACATGGAACAAGCTCAACTTTGTTTTTTTTGAAATATTGCCGAGTTGATTCTTGTTTCAGAAAATTGTGTCGCCAGTAACAATGGTGGTGACTGTGTCTGAGGCACCCACGCAACCCCAAGGGGTCAGCCTGCTGGTGCACTTACAGTGATTCCCCTAAGAGCCGAAGCGCCTGATAGCTTCCTGAATTTTCTAGTGAAGACCTATCCAAGCATGTATGTACAAAAATACACCTCATTTTACTGTAAGTTACATTCTTCTTGTCATTTATTTTACAATTAAGAAGCATACTGATCCTTTGAAATTATGTGTGTAGCTAAATTATATTTCAGGATAAGAAAAGAAGCATTACCAAAGTATTTGTTGTTAAAAAAAAAAAAAAAAGGAGGCTTGTTGAGACTAACAAGGCCAAGAAATTCTGCTCTAAATCAAAGAATTGTTAAGTAAAAGTTTTTGGATATTTGTTTTAATTAACTCTGTCACTAATTTTTGTACAACTGGATAAGTCAGTAAAGGAGACAAGAATAAAAGATAGGCTACATAGAAATTTTAAATAGGCGAGGTGCAGTCAGTGGCTCACGCCTGTAATCCCAACACTTTGGGAGGCTGAGGCAGGCGGATCACCTGAGGTCGGGAGTTTGAGACCAGCCTGACCAACATGGAGAAACCCTGTCTCTACTAAAAATACAAAATCAGCCGGGCGTGGTGGTGCATGCCTGTAATCCCAGTTACTCAGGAGGCTGAGTCAGGAGAATCGCTTGAACCGGAAAGGTAGAGGTTGCGGTGAGCTGAGATCATACCATTGCACTCCAGCCTGGGGAACAAGAGTGAAACTCCATCTCAAAAAAGAAAGAAAAAAAGAAAAAAAAAGAAAAGAAAAGAGAAAGGAAATAAGGAAATAACAGTAAAATAAAGTTAGGCTAGCTAAACTTTCTAAAGGTCTGTATATATTTAAAGTGTTTGAATAATTTAATTCTCCATCTCCTGATTTAAGAGAAAGTGGGTGGGCCAGGGCATTCAGGAAATTTTTCCATTAAACACAATATTTACTCATTTTATTTTATTTCAAGACAGAGTCTCCCTCTGTTGCCCAGGCAGGAGTGCAGTGGCACGATCTCAGCTCACTGCAACCTCCACCTCCTGGGTTCAAGCAATTCACCCTCCCCAGCCTCCCGAGTAGCTGAGATTACAGGCACCCACCACCACACCCAGCTAGTTTTTATATTTTTAGTAGACAGGGGTTTCGCCATGTTGGCCAGGCTGGTCTCAAACTCCTGATCTCAGGTGATCCACCCGCCTCAGCCTCCCAAAGTGCTGGGATTACAGGTGTGAGCCACCGTGCCCGGCCAATATTTACATCTTTAAATAGATCAGAATCAGCTTTGAATTTCTTAATCCTTCCAGCACATCTTAATTCTTAAACACCCCATCTTCTGCTTACTTTCCTATTTTTATTATCTTTGTCCATTTTTCCATTATTTATTTTTTAATCACATGGTAGGTATGTTATCTCCCTAACACATCTGAAATACTTTTGCAGGGAGGCAGGATGAAGCTGGGTATAAATAAATAATAAATGCTCGTTCAAACAGGAGATACTACAATTCTAACTACCACATAACTGAAGTTGTTAGCAATACCCAAGAGGGGCACAATGTGCAATGTCTTAATACTTCCGGGTTTTGACTGGGCATGGTGTCTCCTAAAAATACAAAAATTAGCCAGGCGTGATGACAGGTGCCTGTAGCCCCAGCTACTTGGGAGGCTGAGGCTGGCGAATTCCTTGAACCCAGGAGGAGGAGGTTGCAGCGAGCTGAGTGCCATTGCACTCCTGCCTGGGCAACAGGAGTGAAACTCTGTCTCAACAACAACAACAAACTTCTGGGTTTTTTTGTATAGTTTTTTATGCAAATGCTCTAATTTCAGTAAGGATTAGACAGGCTTAAGAAAAGCCATTCCCAATTACGTCTTTGGCTAAATCTGCAGTATTAAGGTAAATCGGGTATACTTAAAATACATTGGGGAAAGGCATGGTATTTGTATCTGTCCACAAACTCCAATAAATGTTGCACGTGAGCCAGATAATCTGCTTCAGAAATTATCCAGGAGCTTAAGGAGAAATTTTCCTATTGACACACATTAAAAACGTAAACATTGGCTAATACAAACATTAACCAATAAACCATTCAGGAAGCAAGGTCATATTTATATATTTTTCATTGTCATTTAGCATATGAATCTGCCTTTCGACAACTCCATATGTATTCTAAGGAAAATGCAAAAATAGAGGCAAGCTCTGTGGAGTAAGTGCCTTATAAACCCTAGGTATTTTTGAAGTAGTATTCTGCAAGAGGCTATAAATATTGTTCAAATGAGGAGCTGTCATATGGGACACTTCTTTCGTTCTAAAGCTGCAGAAACACCCACATCTTCCACAGCTCTGACAGGGAGTTGGGAAACAATGTTGTAGGAAGCCGGGTTCCCCACTTCCTAGCCAAATTTAAGCTGTTTCAACAAGAGCAGCCATGCTACTTTGCACAAGGCTCAAAACAGTCACTAATTATTCAAGACTGACATGAGCCCTTAAGTGAATCACAGCAAATCTAGGCGCTCAAGATCTTTACAGGGATTAAAAGCGCTAAGTAACAACACTGGTATGTGCAGGCTGATGTTGAGGTTGACCAGAAAGGAAAAAACGCCCAGCAAACATTTCCACTGTATACTTGCATCAATAGCTCAAACTCAAAATACCTAAAATGGAACTCACCAAAGTCCCCAACCCCATACCTGCTCCTCCTCATGCATTTCCATACAAGCAAATGGCAGCTCTGCCTTACCCAGAAACTGGGTATCACCTTGACTCCTCCTTCCTGCTCATCGGCTACATCCTCACAGTTGCTGATGCCTGTCAGTCAGCTGAGTCTCCAAAGCCCTTCTCAGCTCTGCCCATCACTCAGCCTCTCCACCATCATCACTGGCTCCAGGTTGGCCCTTCCCAGGCCTGGATCCCTGGAACAGCCCTTCCCTGTCTCCACGGCTCCCTTCTTGCCCGCTCCAAGCCTTTTCTGCCTTCCACAATGCAAGTGTTTATTATACCGCTCTCTAGATTAAACACACTCTACAGTTTCTTGCTTATTGCCTCTGAAGAGCATGCAAATTCCTTACTTCCACGAGTAGGGTAACCATGCGTGCCTATTTGCCTGGGATGGTTGCAGCTTATGTCTGCTCTTTCTGTGCTATTACTAATAGTGCCCTTTTCACTGGCCCAAGCATTCCAGTTTATAGGGTCACCCAAACTACACGGCACCTCCTGACTCGCCTTACCCTACAGACTCACATCCAGCTTGCACAACACTACTGTTACGGCGTAGTGATCTCCTTTCAGTCTCTTTCTTTCACAATAGTCTATATAATCTGTGCAAACAGGCGACTTGTGTCTCACTGTTCCTAGACACCTCGCAACTAATACATTGCTTGCATATAGACCCCAGATTATCTCGGAATAAATCAACAGAAGAGAGTACCAGGAATACGGTAGCTCCATAATTTTTTTTTTTTTTTTTTTTTTTGGCGGGGGAAGGCAGGAGGAAGGAGTCTTGCTCTGTCGCCAGGCTGGAGTGCAATGGCGTGATCTCAGCTCACTGCAACCTCCACCTCCTGGGTTCAAGCGATTCTCCTGCCTCAGCCACCCAAGTAGCTGGGACTGCAGGCATGTGCCACCATGCCCAGCTAATTTTTGTATTTTTAGTAGAGACGTGGTTTTGCCATGTTGGCCATGCTGACCTCAGGTGATCTGCCCACCTCGGCCTCCCAAAATGCTGGGATTACAGGTGTGAGCCACCATGCCCAGCCGGTAGCTCCATAATTAATATATTGTAGTAGATGATCAATGGAGATCTTTTGACATATTAAAAAGAAAAATTACTCAACAAGCTAGGATTTGGGTTTAATACAATCATCTTATCAAGAACTCTACAATTTCTAGACGAATATTTTTAAGAATTATTTTGATACTAACAAAGATACTTTCATTGTCCCACAATAGAAATTTCTATTTTCACCAATATGGCTTATGCTCAGACTCTTTGATTTGAAGCCGTCTCTAGAAGCCACATACGCCTCTGGGGATATCACGCAAGAAAAAAAGAACATGTGCAGATCTAGATCAGTCTTTGAACTGATATTGAAGTTATTCAGAAATACTGGCTTACAGCATCCAAATATTATGACCTCTTCCTCCAAATCAGAGGGAAAGAAATCTAGCTTTGTATTATTCTATTAAGCTTTAGCACAAAGTATTGAAGCTTAATAGAATAACTTCTTCTTCTTGAAAACAAAAGTTATGGCCAGAGCAGTGGCTCACGCCCATAATCTCAACACTTTGGAAAGCTGAGGCGGAAGATGGCTTGAATGTAAGAGTTGGAGCCTAGCCTGGGCAACATAATGAGACTCCGTTTCTAGGAAAAATACAAAAACACAACAACAACAACCAAAAGGCACGATGGCATGCACTTGTAGTCCCAGCTACTTGGGAGGCTGAGGCAGGAGGATCACTTGAGCCTAGGGGCCCAGGAGTGAGCCAGGATTGTGCCACGGCACTCCAGGCTAGGTAACAGAGTAAGACCCTGTCTCTAACAATAAAAAAATAATAACAAAATTAAAAAACTTAGCTAGGCTTGGTAATGCATGTCTGTAGTCCCAGCTACTCTGGAGGCTGAGCTGGGAGGATCACTTGAGTCCAAGAGTTTGAGGCTGAAGTGAGTTAAGACTGCACCACTGCACTCCAGCCTGGGTGACAGAGTAAGACCCTGTCTTTAAAAAAAGTTATATACCTAGGATAATTGGTTGTAATCTTTTCTAGTTGTATAAACTTGGTCACAGAGCCGTGAAAAGAACACCAACCAAATAGGTATTGTACCTCAGAAATACGCTGAACTGGGAGCTTGTCAATGCTGTGGCCCTTCAACATACCATACTGCTAACTGGGGTTTTTTCTTTTTTTTTTTGGTTTTACGTGGGAACGGCAGTGAGGGGTGAGGGTTATGAATCCTCTGCAAAAGTTTCCTTGTTCATTTGGTTTTAATGTTTACAAAAGGCTCAGAAGAACCTGGTGTCATCCGTGGGCAGAGATTCAATCACTTTCTCAGTCTCACTTAAGGTATTTGAAATATGCCCAACAGTTGATTGGTTATTGTTATAAATTATGTCTCCAAACTACACTCAGGTATGGCAATGACCCAACATACTACGCTTCACGCCATCTAAACACAAAATGTGTACTACTTCTAAACCACCAGACCCAGACCGTTCTTTTCCTTGAATTCCTAACGCCTTTATCTAAATCTTTACAGGTTTATTCAACGGAGGGTAAATATCACCACAAAATCAAAAATGGCATAAAATATCTGATTTAATGATAGGTCTGGACTTACTATTTGGGGTACGCAACTCTTTCGGTCACATCCTGTACGCTGCAGAAAAGTAACTTGACCTGTACGTTACTTACCTCGTGAGTAACGCAGAGGTCCCAAGACTAAAGCAAATCTCCATGTTTCTGATCATGACTATATCCCATGTCATTTTCACAATAACTAAAAATTTTAAGTCACTGCCTGAGAGCTTTAAAGATTGTGTGCATAAAAATTAAGATGGTAAGTGAAATATATTCACGTTGGGAATTCTCAAGATGCTTACGGAAGTTCCTTTTTTGGGGCTTGGGTTACATCACAGATCTGAACCATCACCAAATTTTGTATTCCACACTTTATCCAAAGCTTCTTTTCCTTTGAGTCAGCTCTGACTCAAAGTCAGAGAAAGAGCTCTGACTTTCTCAGACACCATCATTTTCTCTTAATTCCTATCGTCAGCAGTTGTGGTTGGTTGGTGTTCTTTTCAGGACTATTTCCAAAAATAATCCCCTCCTGTCTCAGAACTTTGAGAGCTGGCCCACAGGGCTACAGTGGGTTGGCACAAGTGCCAGGCTCAGCTGGCTCCCTGGGTTACTGATTCACATCCAGGTTCACAGGTCATGGGATTAAAATTTGTGCCTCAGCAAAATTACCGGTTTGTCCTCGACCTCCATCCTGATCAGTCATTAATCACTGAAATCTCTAATAAATCCTTGAACACCAAGGCTCGCCTGTGTTATTCTCTTCACAGTATTCTCCAACTGAAAGAGAAAGTTCTCAAGAATCTTAAAGGGGGCAAAATCCATGCTTCTGATGACCCTGAAATAGCCTTTTGTGTTTGTGTGTTTTTTTGTTGTTTCATTTTGTTTTAAACCCAACAGCCTTATCTTCTGCACAGAAAGGAGCTCACTGGGGCTATAAGCATCTGGTGAGCAGCTCTGAGAAGGTACAGAGATGAACAGGAGGGTACCCCAGATACAAAATGCCCCCCATAAGGGCTCCCTGTCCTCACCCATGTGAAAGACACAAATGTACTTAAAACAGATGACCAGGGAGGGCGCGGTGGCTCAGGCTGTAATCCCAGCACTTCGGGAGGCCTAGGCGTTCGTGAGGTCAAGAGTTCGACACCAGTCTGACCAACAAGGTGAAACTCCATCTCTACTAAAGTTACAAAAAAATTAGACAGGCTTGGTGGCACACACCTGGAATCCCAGCCACACGGGAGGCTGGGGCAGGAAAATTGCTTGGATCCAGGAGGTGGAGGTTGCAGTGAGCCGAGATCGCACCACTGTACTTCAGCTTGGGAAGACAGAGCAAGACTCCATCTCAAACAAACAAACCAAAAAAAAAAAAAAAAAACAGATGACCTGAGTAGCGGGTAAAAAAATACCTTCCACAAAGCCAATGAGCAAACAATGTGAAACAGAACCACTGAAGTAATACACCAGGGGTCCTCAGGACCTCTGTTCACCTGGGAAGGATTCTGCAGTTGTATGCTCTCTGCTGAGTGGCCTGATCATCGTGCTGGTCCTATCGCAGCCTCTTCAAGACCATCCAACCACAGCAAGGAGAGGCGCAGAGGCGGTTTCCCAACAACTTGGTGGGATGCCGGTGTGCCCTGCCGAAAGGTGTGCTCACTTACCTGCAAGTGGAAAGTTGGGTAAGTCTGTTCTCCTAAGCAAGTGGAGAGAACAGACTGATAGTGGCTCCTCCCAGATGGACAGCCTTGGGTAAGTCCCAGACAGGGCAATACAAGGCAATTACCAGAATGTCACGCCAGCACTCACTCACCGTCCTACCTCCCATCAATAACATCACTTGGCAGCCTCCTGACTGTTAAGTACTAATTGGTACTTCCAGCTCAGTAACACACGCACTGAAAAAGTACCACGTCTATCCTGCAAAGCCAATCTATTTTAAACACACTATTTAAAACAGCTCCTATAGGTCAGGGGAGATTATAATTACCAGCAGTTAAGTCTTTCCCACCTCAAAAAAAAAAGTTCTCAGAAATAAATGACCCCTTTTTAGAGACCCAAAGCTGCTTATTGCTAAACTGACACAATAAGCTTATTAATAACTGTTAACTGTTACTGAGCACAGTAACGTTCAGCTAAAGGCTGCTATCCTCAAGGTTTTACAGGTATGAAGGCATTTGATCCTCAAACAATCCCATGAAGCAGGTGCTGCTATCGGCCCATTTGACACATGAGACACAGACGCCGGGCATGGGGGCCAGGCTACACAGCTGGTTCTATGCAGAGCCTGTGCCCAAACTCAGCCAGCCTTCTCCCACATCCGGGCCTCCAACCACTATTTGGCATTGGCTCTGCTTTCAGAAAACCAACGGAAAAGTCCACATGTGTGCAAAGAATCAGTTACTGGCTAGAGAAGCAATCAGAGTCAATGAGGAAAGAATACTCATCACGACGCGTTGTTTTGATCCTCCTGAACGCTGCCATTTTTGCACCAATAGCACTTTTTCCTTTCTGTTAAGAGTAGGTTGGGCTGGGCGCGGTGGCTCACACCTGTAATCCCAGCACTTTGGGAGGCCAAGGTGGGCAGATCACGAGGTCGAGGGATCGAGACCATCCTGGCCAACATGGTGAAACCCCATCTCTACTAAAAATACAAAAAAAATTAGCTGGGCGTGGTGGCGCGTGCCTGTAGTCCCAGCTACTCAGGAGGCTGAGGCAGGAGAATTGCTTGAACCCGGGAGTTGGAGGTTGCAGTGAGCCGAGGTCGTGCCACTGCACTCCAGCCTGGTGCCTGGTGACAGAGTGAGACTCTGTCACAAAAAAAATCCTAACTTTTTACAAGTCTGGTTAAAAAACACTATTTGTGGCCGTGTGGGGTGGCTGACACCTGTAATCCCAGCACTTTGGGAGGCCGAGGCGGGCAGATCACCTTACATCATGAGACCATCCTGGGCAACATGGCAAAACTGTCTCTACTGAAAATATGAAAGTTAGCCAGGCATGGTGGTGCGCGCCTGTTGGCAAACATCCCAAGTTGGCTACTTGGGAGGCTGAGTCAGGAGAACCTCTTGAACCTGGGAGGCACAGGTTTCAGTGATCTGAGATCGCACAACTGCACTCCAGCCTGGGTGACAGAGCAAGACTCCGTCTCAAAAAACAAAAAACAAAACCCACTTTTTGCTTTATTCTAATTATACATTGGAGGATGAAGTACTAAAGGTTCATACTAAGAAAAGTTACCAGATCCAGATTTGAATCCTAGCTCTGCCATTAATTGGCACAAATTCCTTATCAGTAAATTGATATAACAACCACCCCCTCAGAGAACTGGTTGTTGCATTAAATGAAAGAATGTCACTGGCTCCTATTAGGGCCTCAATATGTGGCAAACATTATAATCAGGAATTCTAAAATATTCTTTGGGGAAAACAACATGTTTCTTACTTATTTCTTCTTGGATATTTACTTATCATTTTGAGTGTTTATCTTGAATGTTTTATATTTTTATTATTTATCTTATTTTCTTAATTTTTAAAATCCGTACTTTCAATTTATCTTGAATATTTAGTTGTGTATTTTTCCCCTTGAATTTTAAAAACACATCTGTTCTCATATAGGTGGTGGAAATACAGATTTCTTTTTTAAAAAGAAAAAGACTCACATGTCATTAAGGATGCAGAATTACTTGGTTCTCCCATGTAATAAAATTTCATTTTAATTTGAAATCGACCAGTTTGGAGTTTGGAGATGATGGGATAGGGCCAGGTTAAAGGTTACCTTTCCTTTAGCCAAGAGAAATAACTGGCAGACATAAAATTTCAGGGCACCACGTCAATGATTCAAGAAGAAAAAAAAAAAACTGTTTTCAAATACTAAAAGGAGCAATCTCTTAGAACCATTGATATGCTAATTATAAATAATTTATCCATTCATTAGATAGCCTAAGGACATGAAAGTAGTAAGACTGAATTCCATTAAACATTCTATAAAATTTAAATCTTTCACTTATTTAGACAGGTCTTCCTCCCAATTATCCCAAATTAGTGCAATTCTAGTCCCAGTTATATGTATTACATTGTCTAGTGGAACATTATATACATAGCAAGTCACATCTGACAAAAGCTTAATTAGGTGATCAATTTTTCTTGACTAGAGCTTAAGAAGAGCACAAGTGTCCTTCAGAAATAATCCTTCATGATAATAGACTCTAATTGGAATTATTCTTCAAGCAACTTTGAAAGTGAGTTTGGGGCCAAGGAAGGTGGCTTGTGCCTGTAATCCCAGGGCTTTGGGAGGCCACGGCGGGAGGACTGCTTGAGCCCAGGAGTTCAAGACCAGCCTGGGCAACGTAATAAGACCAGACCCCAACTCCATCAAAAAAACAAGCAAGTTTGAAATGACAGTTTGTGATCAAGATTCAAATTTTCACCCGCTGTGCTTCTTTTAATTTGGATTCCCTTTTTGGGTATTCACACTATCATTATTAAAGAACCGTTCAGAAGATTAAGGAGTATCATATATCAAACCTGTGCTTCCTCCAGGAACAAATCCCCAAAGGAGACATCCCATCAGCCCTGCTTCATTCGAAGGTTACAACATAAGTAGAAAAAGAAACCTCAACTTCCTCATTATTATAGATCCTTCTACTTGGCAAAGTGGTAAACCTAGAAAAATCCATATGTCTGGTATTCCCACTTTGGCACTCAGTTTATAGAGCACTGCATATAAAAATCACTCTGTCATACAAATTAAGGCCACCACAGTCAGCCAAGCACAGTGGTTCACACCTGTAATCCCAGCACTTTGGGAGGCCAAGGTGGGCAGATCACCTGAGGTCAGGAGTTTGAGACCAGCCTGACCAACATGGAGAAACCCTGTCTCTATTAAAAATACAAAAAATTAGCCAAGGGTGGTGGCGCATGTCTGTAACCCCAGCTACTCAGGAGGCTGAGGCAGGAGAATTGCTTGAACCGGGAGGCGGAGGTTGCGGTGAACTAAGATCACACCATTGCACTCCAGCCTGGGCAACAAGAGCAAAACTTCATCTTAAAAAAAAAAAAAAGGCCAGCACAAATTCACAGTATCCGGCCTCAACAGGCCTCCCTAAGACTCTCTAAGGGAGGTCTACGTGTCTCCCTTCTAATACCAGCATAGCTATCTGGACTGGATCTTGCCCACGGCTTCCTCCAACTCTTCCACCCAACTTCCTGCTTCAAGGTGGAGACAGGCACTGCCAGGCCCGGAATTCCTCAACATTCTGGCCCTGTCACCCTTGCAAGCCTCTCTCTAGCCACTGCCTGCCTATCAGTTTCTTGCTCGAGGCCCTACAATCCATTTTCCACCCTGAACCAGGGTGATCTCTCTCTCATGCAAATCCCAACATGTCACTCCCCTACTTCAAGTCTGTCTGGGACTCATTAAGCTCAGAATAAAGTGACAGCTCCTCAGCTTGAAACATAAAACTCCTCCTGGGTCCCGGCCTCGCCCCTCTCTTGCTTTGTCTCTCTCATGTGCTGGCCTCTAGAAGGAGGGCGCTGCCCGGGAGACTCCTCCTGTCTCCAGCCTCTCTCGTCCTTCCCTGCAGGGATGCCTGCCCCTCCAAGGGCAGAGACAGGGCTTCTGTGCCTCTTTAGAAGTCCTTTCCCATGTCCTAGTCTCTGCAAGGTCCAGGCCCCCTACTCAGCCCTCCTTATCACCCACATCCCACTGTCCCACAGTGGTCTCCTGTATGTTTCCAGCCAACTGTGGGGGGCTTCAAGGCAAGAATGGGTCATGACTCTCTAATAAAACAAGCACACGTTTCCAGGCTCTGACACAAACAGGCAGCGCTGGTTTGCTGAACGTGTGAGGGGGCAGTGGGGATCCGAAGGAATGAGCTGAGAGGCTCACTGTTCTGGACAGGCAATCCCAAATCAGTGGCGACCAAACCTAAGTGTACATCAGAATCACCTCGAGAGCTTTTAAAACATAAAGTTCTGGGCCCCATTCCAAGATACAAATACTTGGAGAATGAGGCCAAGATGCCAGATGATTCTGCAGAAGGAACCAACTCAATGCTGGTCCACAGATGGTTCTAGAACCGCAGTCTGCAGTGTCCTTACCTCCTGGAGGTGCATCTAGAATACGTGCACAGTATCAACTCAATGCTGACCCTGCCGAACACGGCATGACAACTCCATGTCACACCCCTCACAGCCCCGGGGTGGGGACTCATCTGTCACCTCACTTTTTGCAGCTCACCCCCAAGGATATTCTATGCTCTCTATGCTCTTCACCACATTTTAAGCAACTTGGGAAGGGCCCATATGGTTATAGCCCACAGCACACATTGCAAACAAGGATGAAACTTGAAGTATTACAAGTTGACTTTGCCCATACTTAAATATTTCTCTCACTAGGAAAAAATAAGAAAACAGTATTGAAATAAAAGCACAAGAAACTAGGAACCCTTTCGTTGATCAGCTCTGCCTTTGTCTTCCATGTTGGTTATTAAACAGATGACTGTGGCCTTCTAAGAAAGACTCCAACTGATCATGTTTCTCTCCGCAGCAGAGAATACAGAGATCACTCCAGTTTTCTTCCAACTTCTCAGAGAAGACAGATCATCCACAGCAGGGAGCTATGAGTATCAATATTTCACAACACACATGACTAAGAATACACATCCATTAGGATGGCTGCTGTCAAAGAAAACACCAGGAAATAACAAGTGTTGGCAGGGAGGTGGAGAAGTTAGAACGCTTGTACACTGTTGGTGGGTAAAATGGTGCAACCACTGTGAAAAATGGTCTGTTGGTTCCTCAAAATAAGTTAAACAGAATTGCCACGTGAGCCAGCAATGCTACTTCTGGGTATGTACCTAAAGGAACTGAAGGCAGGGACTTGCCAGTTGTTTGTACATCTGTGTGCATAGCAGAATTCTTCACAAGAGCAAACCAGTGGGAACTCAAATGTCCATCAACAGATGAATGAACAAAGGACACATGGTACACACGTGCAGTGGAATACGATTCTGCCTGAACAAGGAAGAAGATTCGCACACACGCTACAACACGGATAAGCCTTGATGATATGCTAAGTGAAGTAAACCAGTCACAAAAGGCCAGATGTTGCATGATTCTACTTACATGAGTAATCAATTTCATAAAATCAATAGAGTAATCAATTTCACAGAGACAAACAGTAGAATGCTGGCTGCATGGGACGGGCGTAGGGAGGGCAAGGAGTTGGTATGTATTAGGTACAGAGTTTCAGTTTTGCAAGATAAAAACAGTTCCCAGGATACACCCTGGTGATGGCCGTGGAACAATGTGAACATACTTAATACCACTGAACTGTACCCTTAAAAAGTTAAGATGGTGACTTCTGTGTTATGTGCTTTTTTATCACAATTTGAAAAAATAAGTTTTAAAAAATACATGACTAAGAATGAATCTAAACATTAAAATATTATCTGCCCCTGAGGAACAATCAATTCATCTTCTCAAAGCACCACGGAATAGAAATTTGTGAAAAGTCATCTCGTTCAGATGAATGCAATTTCTGTACGTTTGATGTGTTGTATATCGTTAAACCCTTTGCTTTAAAGAGGTAGTTTACTACTCACATCTCTCCCAGAAGATCATTAGAAAGAGGAAGACGATAAGAAGTAGACATGCAAATAATTAACAAATTCTCATCTTAGGAAACGAAATACAAGTGAATTTGACCTTTTTCATTTTACGAGTTTATCTTTTGCTGTCTTGATTCTAAAGGTAAAAATACCGAGAAACTATAAATCATATCTTTAGTTAAAAGCTGACAACTTTGTGTTATATTTCTTTAGTATAGTATACAGAGAATTTAAGTGTCAGCTAGTTAGCTAGCCACGAAACAGGGGAAGAGTTAATACAAGATATCATTTTTAACTATTATATATTGTTTAAAAGCAATTTTGTGTTTTTAAAAATATATAGCATATATCATAAAGCTTTGTGACTGTTCTTAAATGCTCTAAAGAGCTGGGGTTTCCTTTGTATTACTTTAAATCTTATACATTCCATGGATTATGTAGGTGCTAGATTTTGCAAGTCCTCCTACCAGCAGAATTGAATGAAGCTGATGTTTTCATATTACCCACATTCACTGTGTTGCCATGGGTTACTGAACCCATCCTCCTGGACCACTGAAATGCTGGATGAAACTGTAACAGATTTTCTCAGGGTGATCCTCCTACAGGGAGTCATAAGGACCCTTTTTTTCGTTTTCCCCCAAATTGAAGATTTTGTAATACACATCCAAGGTACTCTAAACCAGTTCACTGATTCTTATCAAAGATACAGTTGGTTTACCCAATTTTTAACCATCTAAACTTTTTAATCATATTCAACAAAAGTCCTACTTTATTAATTTCTTTCTTGATTACCTTGAACTTAATCTTATCTTACACCAAGCAAAGCCATAGAACTTCTTATTTGTCCCCCAGTTCTGTCACTTTAAATTATTGTGCCAGGTCCTGTCAAATTGTTCAATTATTTGGATCTTAGCCTACTGCTAGCCTCAGAATAATGTTCAGTCTAACAACAGATGGAAGAAATTAGACTGCGCTAAACTGAATGCTGCTTCAGCAATTTTTCATAACTAAAAAAGTCAAGAAAAATACAAGAGAAAATGAGTGAGCAGAAGAAAATGACTCGCAAATGAGTGAAATTGTGTTTATGTTTGAGACTTCTTTTTATTCGAAGTTTCAAATTTTCTTGTCAGGTACCTTTGCACTCAACGAGTTAAGTCCCAGGAGTTGTTCGATCCCAACTCTCATCTCCTCCAAGAATCAGGGATGTTCACTGCATGATTGACAGCTCATGATAACCCTAGGCCAATTAAGACAACTGAGGAGCTCCCAATGGCATTACAATGGCATTTGAAACCCACTCCAAGGTGCTTAAAAGAGGAAGAGGAAGAGCAGCAGGGCAACACTCAGCAAATCCTCCAGCCCCGCCCCTTGCCGGATCTTAGGAGGCTTTACTGTTCTTTGGGTAAAGCAAGATAATTCTCAGAACCTCCACTGGCTGAGAAGAGATTATTTTTAAATAATATACACAAATATTTACGGTTAGACTTGTTAGAATATGCAGGGAGCCCTAAAATCTGCTCTCTCTCTCTCTCTCAGTACAGCACCGGCTTCTACAGTGGGGTCCAGTTGAACCACTGGGGGAATGAAACAATATTAAACACCTTATTTAAAAATAAGAAGGCCGGGCATGGTGGCTCATGCCTGTAATCCCAGCACTTTGGGAGGCCAAGGTAGGCAGATCACTTGAGGTCAGGAGTTCAAGACCAGTCTGGCCAACATGGTCAAATCCCATCTGTACTAAAAATACAAAAATTAACTGGGCATGGTGGTGAACACCTAGAAGCCTAGCTACTACTCCGGAGGCTGAGGCAGGAGAATCACTTGAACCTGGGAGGCAGAGGTTGCAGCGAGCCCAGATAGCGCCACTGCACTCCAGCCTGGGTGACAGAGCGAGACCCTGTCTCAAAATAAAAATAAAACAAATAAAAATAAGTTATTGTACTAATATTTAACATGATTAAAAGTATACATATAAGTGTGTGTGTGTGTGTGTGTGTGTGTGGGTGTGTGTGTGTAATCTCAGTTTTCTGATTTTTTTTCATTTGTGTTGCCAAAATATTAATTGGTGGCACCCTCGCAGGCAGGGTTCCTCTGAGGACTAAACAAGGTAACACTGACACAGGTACCAGCGTACCAAGTACATGCTCAATAAACAATGGTTTCTGCCCAGAAGCAGTGGCTCATGTCTGTAATCCCAGCACCCTGGAGGGCCAAGGCAGGAGGACTCCTTGACCCCAGGACTTTGAAACAAGCCAGGATAACATGGCAAGACCCAGTCTACAAAAAAATTTAACAAATAGCCAGGTATGGTGGTACACAACTATAATCCCAGCTACTTGGGAGGCTGAGGTGGGAGGACTGCTTGAGCCAGGAGGTAGAGGCTGCAATGACCTACGATCATCCCACTTCTCTCCACCCTGGGTGACAGAGTGAGACCACCTTAAAAAAACAAACACAGTATCAATAACAACAATGGTTTACTTCCTTAGGGGAGAGGGAGTTGAGAGTAAAGAGATCCTTTTTCATATCCTAAAAGATACAGGAGCACACCCGAGCTCCACTACCTTTTAGGAAGCATCTCTCAGACTGTGCTTATGTCCCAGGCCCCTGCCGCTGCCTGGGAGCTTAATAGACACCTCCCAGGACCGCCTGACTCCAGGACTGTGAAGCCATAAACCCCACCTCTAAAAACGGGCCCATGGCAGCAGTCCCAGTGCAAGCACACTCCACCAAGCTGCCCTGGAGATGGAGCCGAGCACGCGCATGGCTGCACCTCACAATGGAAACCTCCATTTCTGGCCCTTAGGCCAAGATGGTGCACTACTATTTATTATGCCTCTGGCATCCTAAGCAAACATTCCGTGTAACTCTCCATGTGTTTAAATCACCCACATCAAGCAGGGTGTACCATATGGAAAAACAAGTTCTGCATGCGCCAGAAGCTATGCTTTGACTAAAGAAAGCCAAGGCTTGTGGAATCCTAAGTAGAAGAGGCTTTCGAAGTTCAATTCGTTGGGCATACCACAGAAAGCAAGGTACTTAGTACTATTTCGGTTTTTCTTTAGTTATTTTTCCCTGGATTTGAAGGAAGGGAAAGGATGCGTTGCAGATGAATGAGGAAAATGGAAACTCAGGGGTAGATGACGCAAAGGTGGGCAGCTTTGAGCTCCCAGATCCTGGCTGGTGCAGGTTCACAGGAGGCGCGTGCAGGAGGGAAAACCCGTTCTGCCCCTCCACTGAGGCTGTCATCTCGGAGCCCCAGGCCTGGCTGCCAAACCATCTGCTCGTAGCAGCTGAGATATTAACACATGTGAAAAGTGGACCTCCAATTCCAGCACCAACCCCCTTTATTTCCTATGCAATCTGGGTGGCCGTGCTGACCTGAGATTCCACTGAGCCCATCGCTACTTTTACAAACTCACTAAAGGAAGAGCATGCACTTGGTTGGCACGAGAGAGCCTACTGGCTTTACTTTCAAAATTGGCCTTGAAAGATGGACGTTCCTTTCACAGCGTTCCTCTCTCACATCGTGTTTCTGCGAGACTCGTGTTTACGGCATACACAAACACATAAACACACAGCTGAACTCGCAGCTCAGAAGAGGAGTTTTCTCTTTTACCTTCAACTGAGAAGTCAACATAAGTGTCTCAGACTAAGCTGTGTCTGATTCCATAGGCACAGTTTCCCTGATTTTGAGTAAAGCCAAGTTCTCTTGGAGTTGTATTCCACAGGAACGCTGTCCATACTGACTGCATAGTAACTCTCTACCCTTTTTCCTAAGTTGTAAGTTTGAGGACAAATGAGCCCACTTAGATGAGTGAATAATTCTGTGGATTTCCTTAGCAGAGCACATATCAAAATCAGCAAGAAATGGAATATTTGATTTCTGATAAATGAGTACCAAATATTAGGCTAAAAATCCCATTTAACTTTTAACTCTATGCGGCACTAGACGGGTTGCCTGCTGGCTCTGCCTGCATCCTCCAGTGAAAAACACTTAGAAACCAGTCAATCCTGCACAGCTACGTTCCAAAAGAAAATCATATAGTTGCAAAGATGTATTAGGTTTTTACTGGGTGGCAGGCACTATGCTAATTATTTTGTATGCATTTGCTCATTTAATCCACATAACAACTGTAAAGTAGATATTATTTTAACCTCATCTTAAAGATAAGAAAACAGAGGATAGACATCAATTGTGAGAATGTCACAGCTAGCAAGTGGCTGCCAGCACCAATGCATGAATGCCTGATTTCAAAGCCCTAAGTCACTGTGCTGCCTTACTGCATAAAGGCATTTGATGAATATAAGCAAGAGGCCACTATCACAAATAAGGAACAATCCACTTGACATTAAGGCCATCTTCACTGTTCTGCTCTTTGGGGCTTGTTCACTCTCTGGCTGAATGGTNTTTTTTTTGAGACGAAGTCTCACTCTGTCACCCAAGCTGGAGTGCAGTGGCGCAATCTCGGCTCACTGCAACCTCTGCCACCTGAGTTCAAGTGATTATCCTGCCTCAGCCTCTTGAGTAGCCAGGATTACTGGTGTCTGCCACTGCACCTGGCTAATTTTTGTAGTTTTTAGTAGAGACAGGGTCTGACCATGTTGGGCAGGCTGGTCTTGAACCCCTGACCTCATGAACCACCCGCCTCTGCCTCCCAAAGTGCTGGGAATACAGGCGTGAGCCACCGCACCCAGCCTAAACAGTCTTTTTAAAAGCACGGTTCAAAAGTTATCCACATCTGCCCATTGTCTACATTATAAAGAGCCGGTTTGCCAAGTGTGGGGAAAATATGTCCAAGTACTTCTTTCAGTTATTTGAAAACCAATGGAAATAAAAACCCGAGAGTTCACTAGGTTAACAGAATGCCCCATTCTAATCACAAGCTCTAGCATCTACTCTAAACGGAAGTTTTATCTGAGACGTTTGGAGAATTCAGAACACATTATTTTATAATTTCACCAAAGATCCATGCCAGAATTTTTTAAAATCCTGAGACTGAAAGTCACCTCTCTCCAACCTGGTGGTTAGCTCAGCTACCCTGGTTTCCTTCAGTTTGTCCTCTTGGGCCAGTGTGAGTGACTCAAGGTGACTGATCCACCACCGTCACCCTGCTGGCTTCTTCTCATCAACCCTGGGCACCAGCCACGCATCCAGTTAGAGAAGACGCAAAATACAGAGTCCACTGAAGCCACTGGGAATGCCAGCAAGACCATGCATCCCGCGTCTATGCATTTAAACTGCTGTGTTCCTGCCACACATCGGCACTCGCTAGACACTGGGAGCACAAAGCCAAGTCAGAGCCCACCCTAGAGGCCTGAAAGAGCTTCTAGTCTAGATGGAGGGTCAGACAAGGAAATGACAGATTCGTCGATTATTTCAGAGGCATGCAAGAAGTGCTGCTGGAGCAGAGAGAAGGAGCAGCTCAGCCACACTCCGTCAGGTTACCTTAAGGAGCTAAGTTCTAAACACTAGGAAGAAGTAGAGGAGAAGAGGGCTTCCTTTCTGGAAAGGTCCCGAAAGGAAGGTGACATGGCTGCAAAGTAAAACTCAACTGTACTTCTTTGTGTAGCTTATGTGCAAGTCACTCTTTATATCAATACCTTGAAGTGACAACGACTGAGATCCTGTTGTGACTGTATATATGTGTCTGATGGGATTCTCAGTTTTATACGACAGAAACCAATGCTGGCCCTTTTAATATTAGGTTGGTGCAAATGTCATTGCCGTTTTGGCAATTATCAGTCATAGGGCAAAAATCAGTCATAGGGATTTAATGCTTCCATTGGGCCAAGCTTGGTTCTGAGTGCTTTATGCATATGAATTCACCCAGAGCGCAATGGGTAGGTACCATTATACTCTCATGTTGCTGGTAAGGAAGCCGCAGTCCTAAGAAAATAGATAATGTTTCCAAGTTTACCCAGCTAGCGATGGTAACACTGAACTATGAAGCCAAGCCATGAGGTCCGCATCTCTGCTCTAAATCACTATGCTACACAGCCTCTCGGGAAAAGGAATACCGTAGAATACACTGGGTAACTCAAGGATTCCAGGGAGGGCTGGAGACTCAGGCTTGAAACTTGCAGCCGGAGCTGCTTCAGTAAGGACACCTCTGCAGCCACCACCAAGCACAAACCTGCAGCTGGCACCACTGGCAAGGCCACATGGGACACCACCCGCCGGCTGCCACTGCTGGCCTCAGGACGCCACCATGCTGCAGCGCCACGTCTGAGGGGTCTGTCTCACAGTCCCCATCATCTTACCCTACTAGCACCAGATCGGAAGTTGGGAAGGGAAAATGCAATGGGTGAAACCCAGGGCTCTAGCCCCTGCCGTCCATGTAAGGAAGTCCAGGAAAGTAACTAACTACGTGGCGATTTCAGCATCTACACAGAGAATGCGGGCACTGCCTTCCACCAAGGCTCAGAGGTGGTGGGCTAGGGTCCTGGGACTGCTGGAATGAGCACCACACAGCGGATGGATCAAAGCAACAGAAATGTGTGCTCTCCCAGCTCTGAACGCTAGGAGTAGCACCGGTAGGACTGTTTTCTGGGGGAGCCCTGAGGGCGAAGCCATCCCATGCCTCCCTCCCAGCCTCTGGTGGTGGCTGGCGGTCCTGGGCCTTCCTTGGTTTGTAGACACATCACTCCTACCTCTGTCTCTCTTGTCACATGGTATTCTCCCATGTCTGTGTCTCTTCTTTTTTTTTGAAATGGAGTCTCACTCTGTCACCTAGGCTGAAGTGCAGTGTCACAATCTCAGCTCACTGCAACCTCCGCCTCCCGGGTTCAAGCAATTCTCCTGCCTCAGCGCACGCCGCCACACCGAGCTAAGTGTTTTCATTTTAGTAGAGATGGGGTTTCACTGTGTTGCCCAGGCTGCCCTTGAACTCTGGAGCTCCGGCAATCTGCCCACCTTGGCCTTCCAAAGTGCTGGGATTACAGGCGTCAGCCACCGCACCCAGTCTATTTTCTTCTAGGAAGACCAGTCACGTGGATTTAGGGCTCAGCCTATTCCAGTACTGCAGCGTCAGAGCTTGGTCACAGCTACCATGACCTGATTTCCAAATACAGGCATACGCAGGTACCGGGGTTAAGACCTGAACGTGTCTTCTGGGCAAACACATTTGACGCATAACAACACGGAATGACACAGACATCGAAAAGAGGTTCAGATACTGGGCCGCCAAAGGAAAAAAAAAGACAAATACCCCACACACCTCAATCACTATGGGGGCCCTCATTTCATCTAATAATGAGACAATTTCAAAGCAAAAGCTAGATATGCCGAAAGCAATAAATGGCCTATTAGCTCTCTTAGGGGAACCAACCAGACAGGAATCTGTAGTAGGGGTGAGGAGACAATGTTAATTGCAGAGGATGGCTCCTCCCTCCGAAACTATGGCCATCAGAGGGATAAGGCAGGCAGTAGTCCTGCTATACCTCTGCTGCCCACGGGCGTCTGCCAACTCTCTCTTTTATCTTCAAAAAGAGAAAACTTGGCCTGGAGGGGCCATCATGGATTAAAGTAGAAAGATAAATGGAGACTTTGACTGTGTGTATGAGTTACCTAAGCCATAATTTTTCAACAGAATAGGTATATGACAGATGTTTGAAATATACATTATTTACATAGCTGGCCTCATCTTTTGCACTGCCACTTGCACAGTGCTCTTTTCAGACCTGACTGTAGATACCGAAAGCATATCCCTTCTATCAACAAGGCAATGGCTTCTGAATAAACGAAACACTCATGAAACAAATCCAAGAGTTAAAGGGCACTTTACTTTCAGGACCAGGGAAGCGGACAATCTCCAAGCAATCCTAACCTCGAGTTTCCAGGTTTTAGAAACTCAAGGAGGACTCTGAGTTAATGGAATCCAGTTGAACCTCCTTCTGTGGGAAATAAAAATCAGTCATCTGCTTCCCTCCAAGAAGGGGAACACAAAGCACAGAAAGCCAAGTTAGTCTCGCGTTCACAACGAACACTGCTGCATAAACGATCTCCAACCTACATGCCTTTATTGTTCACCTGTATGAAACATATTTCATACTTGCTATGATCTGAATGTTGGTAACCCAAAATTTATCACTGAAACCTAATCCCCAAGGTAACGGCATTAGGGGGTGGGGGGCCTAAAAGCCCTCTGTGCTCGGAACACCAAACCATCAGCCCAAAATGAAACTCATCCTCCGCTCACTTTCTGCGGGTTCCTGGTCATTTACTGCATTCTTCCAACAACAACAAACTCAGATCCTCCTTTTGTATTTTTGTTTTTATGAGACAGAGTCTCATTCTGTCGCCCAGGCTGGAGTGCAGTGGCGCAGTCTCAGCTCACTGCAGCCTCAACCTCCCCAGGCTCAGGTGATCCTCCCACTCAGCCTCCCGAGTAGCTGAGACTACAGGCACATGCCATCAACCGCGGCTTATTTTTGTAATTTTTGTAGAGAAGGGGTTTCGCCACGTTCCCCTTTATTTTCTCTCACCTCTTAAATCCAACCACTTACAAAGAACAGCCCATTCCATTGTTCTCCCAGGTTTTTCCTTTCCTCTTCATTCCTTTCTACCTCTTCCCATCCCTCCTCCCTTGGCCTATTCAGGATTTTCACTACACAGGTATTGATCAACTTACGACCTATGCAACTTACGACCGTTCAACTTTACGACCACAATTGCTAGCCAGGACTGCTCCGCATCTGGCAGCGCAAACGTTGCCCCGCTGGGCGTACGACAGTGCGGACCAGCTTCCGGCAGCACTACCATCTCCGCGTGCATATAGCCTACTCAACTTATGACCAAATCGTGTTACAACCGGTCTGTGGGAACCAATCGTGGTCGTAAGTCAAGCACTAGCTGTACGGTGTGAGTACCACTCAGGTCCATGGGTTCCTTTTGGGCAGAACCTAATTGAATATTTTTTACTGAAATAATTAAATATTCATTTTAGTAGGGATAAAAAAACCATAATCATCACGGGAAACCTATAATTTCATAGCAAATGCAAAATGTTCTCTTTAATTCACTTAAATACAAAAGTATATCAAGTTAAAGAGAAGTATCAAATAGGTACAGTGCAGGTGGTAGGTGGACATATTTTTTAAATCTTGAGGGTGGTGTGCTGATAACGCCTAGCAGTGCATTATTAGCACACCACCCTCGAGATTTTGAGGTGAGTCCATGCTGTTCTATGCTGTCGTCTTACTGCTTGAGCACCACACCGACCCCCAAACACGTCCCCACTGGTCTCCCAGGCTCTAGATGTTCACAGCATGCATTTGTCATGCGAGCCACCATCTTTTAAAAAGCTCCTTTCACCATTTCTCTCCCCAAATCACAAAGCGATTGCCTATCCCATAAACTCAGAATCCGCCCAGATTTCAAGATCCCACAAATTATTTCCAGTTACATCTCAGAGATACAGTGAGACAAATTTCACGCACCCATTGTCATTTCCAGCTTCGTGTCTTGGTTTGTACTGCTCCCCCGACCTTCCCCAAATCCTTCTCCTCTTCCGTCTCTTCAAATCTACCCACTTGTCAAGACCCAAGTAAGTCCTCCCTCCAGGCCGACTTTGCTAAGCAACATCGTTTTTATTCTCTGAACTCCATTTCCACTTGCGGCAACCACATCAACCACGCCAACTTGACTCTTGATCGTGTCGTGTTATTTAGTACTTTCTAATCACCCACTCACAGCTTGCTGGTCCTGTGTACCAACCACAATGGGAGATCCTTAAACAGTAGCATCTTAGGATACATACTTGTAAACTGCTGCAGTTACAAAAAGGTGACTCACCTTAGGACTTCGAGACTTCATTCAACTTTCTAAGAAGTCAAGTTTTAGTCACTCATCCCATGCACATTTACTGTGTGCCTGATCCATGCCAAGCTCTGTGGTTGCTGGCAAAACAGAGACGTCAATAAGGCAGCTACTGTCAGTGAGGATTTCACCATCCAGACTGGAGACGCACACGGGCAAACTTGTGGTGCGGCACAACGTGACCGTGTTGCTGTAACACAGGTACAAATCAAACGTGCTGGGAGTCATTCACTCCAGAAAGGACCTGAGACATGATGCAAGAGAAGGGCGCATAGGAGCTGCTTCTGGAAGGCTAAAGAGGATTCTATCAGACCTGTAAGGCTGGAGAACGCATTCTGGGCAAAGTCACACAAACTACAACAGGTACACAAGACAACAGGCCCTGTCGCAGGTAAAGAGCTCCCAGACCCCAGAGCACCAGGTGAGGGGAACAGGGGAGAAAGAGAAGAGGTAGAAAGGCCAGGGAGGTCAGACCGTGATGCGCCTTGCTCTGTGGTTTCATCCACAGGCCTGAGAAACACTAGGAAGGGAAGCAACACGACTGATTTTGCTTTAGGGGAGATTTTAAAATAACAAAACCATAAAAGCCCTCTGGGGACATATGGAGGAGGGATGGAAGTAGAAGAGAGGTCTGTCTGGAAGATATTGTAACAGAACAGAAGAGCTCGGCAACAGAGATGAAGAGGAAGAGACAGGTTTGAAAAATATTTAAGTGAGAGGAACAAATAGAATTTTCTGACTGGTTGCACATGCTGATGTTAAAGAAAACTGGCCTTTTCCTACCTCAGGAGGGGTTTACTCCCTATTTAAAAAACTACCCATGTCCTTTCTTCCTTGTGCCACTACGGCTGCGGTCAGTTTGGAGTAGACTGTATCTATACTCTCACAAGCGAGAACCTCCGCTTTATACCTTGTGGGTGAGGCAGCACACACTCTCTACGACTGATCTACAAAAGCATGTCCTAAATTCAAAAGTTAGCATGTTGCCCACTGGCAAGGGTCCAAGCAGATTTTGCTTTTAGTTACAACCTGCACTCGGCATAAGCAATCCTGTACCAAAGAATATACCATTGTCTGAATCGTCCTAAGCCTCTGAGCATAGGGTATTTAAGGCCAGAATTGCTCTGGAGGTGCAGAAGTGCTAAGGTTTTTATTCAATATACTCATATTCCTTTTTTTTTCCCAAATAAAAACATTGGAAAGAATGTAAAAAATATTGAAATACCAAGAGAGGTGACCTTTTGTAAGCCCGCTCATGTTCTCCAGGGAAATAAAGAATAAAGTCATTCACCACCAAGTGTAATATTCCCCACTTCCACTTGCCTGATGAAAGGAGTCAACATAGGTAGTTTCAAATTAAAACACAGTTGGAGCGGCTGGGCTGAAAATGGATCTCTGCAAAGCAGGAAAGGGATGTGACAGGATGCTGTTTATTAAAACTTGCATATGATTATAACTGGCCAGATCTTAATTTATTTCCCCCCCTCCATTACTCTGGTCACCAGGGCGAGTCCTAAAATGCATACATTTAATGTAACATTTCAGGATGATAGGGAATAGGACTGTATTGTAAAATGAGCACTATTCCCACACACGGGAGGCACCTGACTCCAGAAAATAGAAGAGGGCAGAGGTTTTGTCTTAACCACATATGTGTAAGGGTTCAGAAGTCTTGCACTTGCTGATTACAGAGCAACTATGGACCCCAATTCTGTAATGGCAGCATGGAAGTGGAGAACTCGTTACAGATGGAGGGAGGTCATATTACTCGCCAGGGACACAGCTGGTTCGTGGCAGGCCCAGATTAGAACCTCCAGTGTCCATCCTCCACTCCCAGAAAAACCTCATGTCTCTTAAAATAACAGAACATGAGGAACTGGAACACACAGTCAAACGTGCCCCAGAATTAGTTTCTATAAAATGAAAACTAATAAACGAATCAAGGTGACGTGCTGGCCATGCTTCCCCAGCAGAAAAAACTGCTTCCAATTTTCTTGCAATGTCAGTATAGGGATTTTGTTTCATCTTTCTTTTCAACGCCTTTAAAACCACAGTATTTAAAACGCAGGCTTTACTCCTCAAAGATGTTATGAAAATGACAAGTATCAAACTAAAATGGGCCAGGACTTTGCTTTCTCATTCATAAACAAAGCTTTTAAGGATCACGTTCTGTAGAAGCCGTATGGTGAAAAAATTACTTTCCGTACTTGATCAACAAGAATGTCCCCAAAACTCTACTGGCATTATATGTGGAATATAAAGAGGCACCCAGCCCCAGGGCTGGGGGATGGCAGAGTAAAGAAAATTAAAAGTCAACAGCATCATTCGTGTGAAAAGATCACAGTTCACATAATTTAAACAGAGAAAGTCCTATCAACAAAAGGTCTGGGGCCTTGAAAATCATTTCACAGAGACAAATTAGCATGTTTTCATATATAAAGTACTAATTGTTCGTTACACAGATTTACTCCATTGCGGGGAATTTTACTTTTGTCTCTAGTTCATTAATAGTGTAACTTCTAGTTTTAGAAAATGCACAAGAATCACCCCACATCCATTTGGTCCAATCCCTTTTCTTCTTAAGATGATGCCATGTACTTTTTATTATTCATCTTGATTTGAACAAAAGGTAAGATCTTCCCCTTTCTGCCCAGAAACCACCGTTGGGAAATTAATATTCAAGATGAACAATGAACTCATCTCATGGCCTGTGAACTTACCGGTTGCTAGGAAGCTCATGAATTCTTAGGATTTCTTTAGATTTGGTAGCATGAGTTGGGAGCTTAAACAGTCATAGAAGGCATAGTCTTCAAGACTTAAAGTTTCAGAATCCTCTAACTGTCCTTCCCAAGACCTCACTAGTTTATAGGTGCCTGCTCTAACCTCTTGAGCTTAAGTGCAGTTTATCCTGAAGGTATAGGAAAGGCCAAGGCTAAATGTCAAGCCTATTACTATAAATCACATTTGACACTGGTAATTACTTATTAGTGGAGAAAAGACGGTTTGAAATGGTGCTGTCTCATTAGAAAGCTATTGCTGACGTCTACAATTCTGCTTCAAGCACCTACTGTGTGATATGGGATGCTAGATCAAAATGAAAATGATTAACATTTATTTCTTGAAATTCCCAAGGCTCTCTCATGTCCTCAAGTTTAAAACTAAGTGATTGTTGCCTATAATTTTCAGAAACATTTGTTGGAGGAGGGGGTCTAAAGATAGTCTCTTAACAAGTTATTTTAAGTCATTTAGTACATGTCTGAAAGGCTTATCTTGTCCTTTGAACCCAAGTAATTTACCCACAACAAAAACCCTTCTTATTAAAAATCAAGTATGAGAAAACCAGTAGTAATTAAACCAAATGGCTGGACAAACAAGAAATATGAAAGGCCTCATGTGTTTCTAAGTGGTTTCATTTTCTACTTTATTTTATGTGACAAAGGCTCTGCATCCAGAGTCACTAACTTGATAAAAGTAGATTTCCTTTACATTTCTTAAAAGGATGAGAACATCTCACAAATCATTTCCAAGTGTTTCAATATACCATCTATTTCTATCAATACTCATATGTTGAAAGGAGCCATATTTGTAAAGGAAATAGATGAAGATAAACATCCTTCCCAATCCAATGCCCAAAAAAGTTCCACCTGAGAAAGACTCCACCTGTTCTCCCAATGTTCATGGTAGGTGTTTGTCTTCGTGTTTACTATTTCCTTCCATAGCATCAACACCTGCTTCTTATTCCATGTATTAGCTAACATTCAAAATCGAGAATAAACGATAAACCTCCCTCCCTGGGCAAAAACCATGTTATATCCAGTCCTGAAACCCCATGAGAATCCAACAAGGCACTTTGCTCTTTGGGGGCACTCCACAAAATGCTGAATGAATGACAGCACTTTTCTTCCATCTTTCGGTCTTCAGGTTTCTCAGCAGCATCCTAACATTGAATCCGAACAGAAAACGGCCAACCTGAAACAGGTTATCCTCCATAATCACCATGGGACCAAGTTACCATTTGCAGCTCAAGAAATGAAATAATGGAATCAGATACAATTAAGAGCTTCTTCCTCAAGCCCTCAAAAATGCCTTGCAGTACCTGCAACAGCAGACGAGTTCTTTTGCAAAGAATGAAAATGTGATAATGAGGTAATGCCAAGATAGATTAAAAAAAAAAAAAACCAGCTCCCCAGAAATGAGCCTGAAATTATGAAACAGAGAGTCTTGCAGGTTTGTGGAAGAAATGATGGCCACCAGCCCTAGTATGGTTTCACCCTTGGTATCAGGACTGGTTCCTTAGGAGGTATAAGAAAGGGGAACTGTGAAGTGTGGAATGAAGACATTCAAACCCTAAGTACATGAAACCCAGGATTATCTCACATGGGTTTATGTACATACTGTTTTGAGGTTAGGTTTGGATTTAGGTGTGCTTCAAAATTTACTGCCACAAGTCTGAAGAATATAGCAACCACAGCAGTGACTTAAATGACTGAGGGGTAAACTGTAGCTGTCAGTGCCTTTACAAATTTGGCTTTTCATGAAAGGGAAAATCAAGGGAGCCTTATTGCCAAAATAGTACAACATCCTTACGTCGCCTGATTTTGCAATAAAAAAGATGGTTCTTTTATTTAGGCTTTATGTTCGTGGAAATGTGGTCGCAAGGCATTTTTGAAGCATGAGATGCTGACCCCAGTGAAAAAGGCCTTGCTGTTTTAGGAGAAAGACAGTAAAGCGAGACTCTAAGTACCAACCACAAGCTTAAAACGATCTTCCCAGTTAAGACAGAGCGCAGGGTGATTTGCTACAGCATGTGGCTTAAAATAAAATCTCGGTTCTTCCATTACAGGGTGCTTAGAAGAAAATCAAATTTTTCCTCTGAATGAAAACTAAAGAAAACCCAATGCCTTACACATCATTACATACAAGTAGTTAAGAAGTAAGGGGAAGGCAACCGAAGGTTTCCAGGCTTTTCCTCCTTCAGCATTTCCCTCAAGAATTTCATCCCTGGGTTCCCAAATCAAACCAAAGCCATCCCGTTGAATTTCCAAAAAAAGAACTGGCTCCTTCAGGGAGGCTTTTCACAGCACTGCATTTTAAGCGGAAATCTGTTTTCAAGCCTCCCCTTTCCATTTACCATTTTGTTTGTCCTTCCCGTATGACATGCAAATACATGATACAGCCTCCATTCTTCCCATACAGCCTAATTCAAAGCAACATATGTTAAATCCACACAGAATCATGTGAGCATTCGATCAGCATCCGCACCATTACCCCCACAGGACGCATTCGGCGAGCTCCAACCCCTTCTCTGCGTGCAAATCAGAGGAGCCTGCGAGGTCTGCAGGACGCTCCCGACTCAGCCCATCCAGAGCCGCGCATGGAACCTGTCCCTTTTGGAAAGCAGGGGACTGCTGGGAATACCCACTCAGATAACCAGCCACAATGCAGCAGCCCGCAAGCCTGGCACCGCAGGCAGCCCTGGGCGCGGGATCCTCCACAAAGCTCAAGGAGGCTGCAGCGCCAGGGCTCCCAGTCATTTATCTCCCTGCAGCCAAAACGCCCGGCTCGTCCCCGCTCCCTCGTTTTACCTAACAGCTCTCCAACCCCATATTGAGAGGGCCTGCTGTGGATCTTGCGGAGGTACAAAATGGTGGATGGGAGCTAATTTTTTCCTGCTTTCCCCATAACTTATCGCATCCATCACTGCCCGACCTCTCTTCCAAGCACCCGGGCCGCGGCGTACCGAGCCCGCCCCGTGGCCCCGGCCCGGGGGCAGAAACGCGGTCACCAACCAACCTGATGTCATGTAGCCCCGCGAAGCCTGGGGCGCGAAGGCCGCGGGGAAGCGCTTGTGCAGGCGGTAGTCCTTCTCGCTGCGGGACCTCATGCGGTCCGAGGCCCGGTCCGAGAAATCCGAGCTAGGCCAGGCTCGCCGCAAGGTTGTGCTCCGGGTCTTCTTCATGGTGGGGAGGGTGACCTGCCGCCCCGATCCTCGGGGCCTCAGCGCCGGGGCGCAGCGCGCTCCTTCATCAGTCTACGGCGGGCACGACCCGGGCGGACTCTGCGCACATTTTCGCAGCCCCTCCTCGTCGGCGTCTACACCGCCAGCGGCGGGTCCGGCCCTCCCCACGCCCCCCCACACCCCCACGGCGAAGGCTCCGATTTTACACACGTCCCACAATGCATTACACTTCATTTGCAATGCGCCCGGCTTATAGCTTCCAGATTCCTGGGGGGAAAGGCACGTTAGGAGGCTCCCCGGCCGGGAGGAGGCGGGGAGGGGGCGGGCGGGGTGGGGGCGCCGAGACTGGCAGCGTGAAGGCAATGGGAGCGCAGACAATGGCCCGATTCAGCGCAGGAGTGCTTAGCCAACTGGGAGCCACGGCACAAAAGACCCAAACAAATGAGGCAGCCGAGGCCTCCGGGGCTGACCCCGGACCGGGCGTGCGGGAGGCCGGAGGGGCGGGCGGCTCAGCGCGCGGCGTGGGGATGACAGTGTCCGAGTCGTGTCCCCGCGGGCCTACCGGCCGCGCGGCCCGCAGTCCCCGGCGCTGGCTGGCTCTGCCTCCCCCGCAGCCCCCGGGAGGCAGTCTTCATCACAGAGGCTCGAGCCGGGGGCGCGTGTGCACCGGCTCCGTGCAGGCTCTGCAGACAGCAGCTGCGGCGGGCGGGCTCCTGCGGAATCCAGGAAGAGCCCGTGCCGTCCCCGCGACTGCAGCGCCTCGTCAATCTTCCTCCTGCCGAGGCTCCGGGCGCTGTGCGTGCGCGCGGGTGGGTGGCTGGGTGGGTGCGCCGACACGCATGTGCCCCCTACACAAGCGTGCTCCTATTTACTGGCCGAGGCGGCGACGGAGCCATGGCTGCCAAGGACGCCGAGCCTGCGATCGACCCCCGCGCGGTGGCAGCGCGGCTCGGGCGCGAGCGCGCGGAACGGCTATTGAAGGGCAGGAAGCAGGACAGCCGCCCAGTCTCATGCTAATCACCAGGCTGCCTTAAGTTAGAGCGCGGTTCCCGACAGGCTTCTCATTTTCATGTAAAGCACCGGCGGCGGCGCAGGGACCTTGGCTGCTGCCCCAGCCTGGAGCCGGCGCTTGGATATTTACAAATTTTTAGGATGGTCCCACCCCCTCGCAGAGAGACGGCGAGCCAGCCTTCGTGGGAACGGGCAGATCCGCGGTGCCCAACCTGGCCCACCTGCGCCAAGCCCAGAGGAAGCTAGAGCCAGCGGGAGGGGGCGCCACGGCGAGCTCCCCAAACGCCAACGCCGGGGCGCCGGGTCCACGCAGCCTGGAAGACGCAATGCCAGCGGCCTGCAGCTCTTTCTCTCTCCCTCTGGAGCCCGGGTGTAAGTCACCGCCAGCCGGCTACACTGCATTCAGGTCCACAGCCCTTTACACGGCACGACTCTGCACAGCTGTTTCTGGTCCAACCACCAATCGCTAAAGGACAACAATGCGCGCGGCGCGCGAGGGGAGGAGGGGCCAATGCGCCGCACAGGCCGGGGCGCTGGGCCCGGGACGCGGCCCGGGCCCTGGAGGTTACGGCGAGTTAAAGGCGCCCAGCCACGTTGCTGCTAACCCCGACCACGCTCTGCCACTGCCGTTCATTCAAAAACGGTTATCTCCCCGATTTTGGTTTCCAAAAATGCTTTGGTACAGTAAATAGCGACGAAAATAAGTCTGATTTCCTTCTTCGGCACTGCATTTTGACATGTTTGTGCAATTTTTCATCTGTGACAATGCAACGTTCAAAATCGTATTTATACTGTTGTTTCATATTCACAGGTGCCTAGATGCAGAGACAGGGCTATTACATCTTTATGAGGATATGCTTTTAACAGGCTGATAGCGCAAAAACAAGCCAGTGGGTTCTAACTGGTTAGGATTCAGGAAGTTCTAACACAATCTGGTGCTATTCCACGGCTTGAATTCTTGGAGCGGGGTAGCAGGGATCTTGGAGAAGCAGGCAGCGCAGGATGGCGTTGTCACAGGCATTATAAAATCTAGAATTAGAGCTTCCTTCAATTCTCAAGACCACCCTCTATTACCTGGGGCCACTGTACTACCTCTTGGGATACCCAGGGTAAATAAATAAATAATCACTAAGTAGGCTATGGAATTGATATTCACGTAATCAAAATGTATTACTAACTGTCAACCAATTCATTAATGTTCTGTGGTTGTTTTTTTCATTAGGAAAGATAGTCCCCCAAAAGGCACATTTAGTTCAATGTCTTCTTTCCTGCAAGAGAACTGCTAAGAACAGAACGATTACAGCTTTAGAAGTTATAGAAAGCTAACTGTATAAAGCAGGTATCCCCAATTCCCAGGCCACATACCCCACAGATATTTATGGACCCCATGCAGCTTCTAGTCCATGGCCTGTTAGGAACCAGGCAGCATAGCAGGAGACGGGCAGTGAAGCTTCATCTGTATTTACAGCTGCTCCCCATTGCTTGCTGGTGTTACCGCCTGAGCTCAGCCTCCAGTCAGATTAGTGGCCGCCTTAGGTTCTCCTGGTGGCGGCGTTAGATTCTCAGAGCAGCGCGAACCCTGCTGTGAACCACGCTTAGAGGAATATAGGTCGTGCGCTCGTTATGAGAATCTAATGCCTGATGATCTGCACTGTCTCCCATCACCCCCATATGGGACCGTCTAGTTGCAGGAAAACAAGCTCAGGACTCCCACCAATTCTACATGACGGTGAGTTGTATGCTTATTGCATTATACATTACAACGTGATAATAAAAGAAATAAAGTGCACAGTAAATAGAATGCACTCGAATCATCCTGAAACCATCTGCCCTCCAACCCTACCCCCCCCACCCCCCCCCCCCCCCCCCCCCCCCCCCCCCCCCCCCCCCCCCCCCCCCCCCCCCCCCCCCCCCCCCCCCCGTCCAGGGAACAACTGTCTTCCACGAAACTCGTCCCCAGTGTGGAAAAGCTTGGGGACCGCTGGTGTAAAGGACCATACAGGTAACAACAAACTGTATTAATTTGTTGTAGGAGAAGTGACATTTAGATATCTCAATTCAACAATTACTCAGTACCTCCCAAGAGCCAAAAGTGGTTATATGAATGATTATAATAGCTATGACTTAAGGCTAATGGTGACTGCTGTGGCAACTGTGACAGTTGCACATTCTGCAAACAATGATTGACTGTCTAGAATATGCGAGCCCTGGGATGGGTGCTGAGCAAACAGAGCACCAGACATGACCCCGTGCAGCAAACAATCTAGCAGGGAAGAGAAACAGTAGGCAAATACATGCAGAAGTTGTGCTAAGTTCTAGGAAGAACAATAATCTCTCGAAGAAATGACAGTTGAGCTGAGACGTGCAGCATGAGGAGTCACCCAAGCAAAGAGTGGAGGAGATGGTGTTTCAGAAAAGGGGAGCAGTCTACGCAAAGGCCCTGGGGTAGAAGGAATCTTGACTTCTGCTGGAAGAAGTGGAAAAAAGGCCACTGTGGCTGAAATTGGAGCACAAGAAGAGAGAGGTTTGTGATGAGGTCATGGAAGGAGTGCAGAACCAGATCGTGCTGGGACTTGCAGGCCACGGTAAACGTTTTCTATTCGATTCCAAGCACAGTGTGAACTGCTGAAGGGTTTGGATCAAAGAAGCAATGATATTTTTAGAATTCCTATACAGAAGAGGGAATCTGTTTGAAGAAAGAGGTGGGCTAAGAATTTTCTGGAAATAAGTTTGAATCACACTTGGCTAAACTGAGAAAATATTCATTGTTCTTATGAAAAAAGGGGGTGAGTTGATGGACATCTGAGGAGAGCGACAGCTCCACTCAGCCACCTCTAAATGCAGACCTTGCAGGAGGGTGACATGAGCCGGTGCTCATGGCCAACTGGCCTGATGTGGAAGAATCAGGTGGTACCCTAGGCTGAGTTGGCTGTATCGGATCACATAGCAAAGTAGGTATAGGTGTGAAGTAATTTATCCATTCAAACTGGGACAATGCTGAACAGTGCTATGAAGGGAAGGGTTAAATCTAGCAAACAGTGTATTGTGAAACCAGGTCCATCTGAAGAGCATGGAGTTCCCTATTATTATGGCCACTGTTAATATCAGGCTCAGTCTGTCCATCTGCGTTATAGAAAGAGTCACTCTGGTCATATACAACCCCCATGTCCCCGGGCCCAGCTTCAGATCTCAGACAATCATGTATCTGGGGCATAAGTTGTTCATCAAGCAAGCTCAGCTTTGTAACCCAGTATTCAATATTAGAAAAGTTGGAATTAAATAAACCATAAAGCAAATCGATTTTATAGCATTAGTATTTTTTGATCAGGCTTTTAAAATGTGTATATTTGGTATTTTCATAGCAGACAGGTTAGAGACACTAATTAGACAGATATGGTTGTGACTCTAATTCAAATGTATAATAGATTTTAGACTTGCAATCTTAAATTGAAAGGTGTAAAAATTTTGACTTGAAATTCTCTTCATTTAAAACTTTATTAGCTTTGCTACAGTTGAATGAATTTAGAGTTACAAGCATGTAAACTCCATGGGGGTAAGGGACATCTTCTGTCTTATTCATTGTTGCCCTTTGCTCTGTTTTGTTCAGAGATAGGTCCCCAGTGACTAGCAATGGTTGGCAGATATTTGATGACTACTGAAAGCCCAATAGAGTTCTGGGAAAAATTTGGCTTGAAGCCTTCCTAGTCAGATATATTAACTACTTTTTAAAAATCAAGTATAACAAGTGTATGACATCAAAGACACAAGCCACAAAAGAAAAAACAGAAAAATTTGACTTACTGAAATGTTTAAGATGTATGCCTCAAAAGACACTGTCAACAGAGAAAAAGACAACCTACAGAATGGGAGGATATATTTACAAATCATGTATCTGATAAGGGATTGATATCCAGAATACATAGAGAACTCCGAAATCTCAACAACAACAAAAACAAACAAACAACTAGATTCAAAAATGGGCAAATGACTTGAACAGAGAATTCTGCAAAGAACATATCCAAATGGCCAATAAACACATGAAGATACTCAGTATCAGGAACCATTAGAGAAATGCAAATCAAAACTACAATGAGATACCAACTCACACCCATTAGGATGGCTACTATCAAAAAAAAACAAAAACAAAATAACAAATGTTGGCAATTATGTGGAGAAACTGGAACCCTTGTGTACTGTGCAAAATGGTACAGCCACCACTGTGGAAACAGTCTGGCAATTCTTCAAAAACTTAAATATAGAATTCCCATATGATCCAGCAATTCCACTTCTAACTGTATCTGGTAAAGGTGAAAGCAGGGACCCAGAGATATTTGGACCACCCCCATGTTCATAGCAACATTATTCGCAATAGTTAAAACATGGGCACAACCAAGTACCCATCCAGAGATGAACAGACAGGCAAAATGCAATATATACATATAATAGAATCTATTAAGCCTTCTAAAGAAAGGAAATTGGCCAGGCACAGTGGCTCATACCTGTAATCCCAGCACTTTGGGAGGCTGAGGCGGGCAGATCACCTGAGGTCGGGAGTTCGAGACCAGCCTGACCAACATGAAGAAACCCTGTCTCCATTAAAAAATACAAAAATTAGCTGGGCGTGGTGCCACATGCCTGTAATTCCAGCTACTCTGGAGGCTGAGGCAGGAGAATCGCTTACATCCAGGAGAGGGAGGAAGGGATAAACTTTGGGAACAGAATGCTAAGTGAAAGAAGTCAGTCACAGAAAGAAAAATACTGCATAATTCCACTTATATAAAGTACTTAGAATAGTCAAAATCATAATAACAGAAAGAAAAATGGCGATTACCAGGGGCTGGAAGAAAAGTGAAAATAAGAGTCACTGTTTACTGGGTAGAAAGTTTCCATTTTACAAAAGGAAAAGAATAATGGAGATAGATGGTGGTGATTGATGCATGATGTTATGTATGTATTTAACTTAACTGAACTATACACTTAAAAATGGTTATGATGGCAAATTTTATGTTATGTGTATTTTGCCTCAATAAAAAATAGTAACAAATTTTTAAAATTAAATAAACCAAATTTATAGATTCAATTTAAATGTTTAAGGGAATGTATCTAAAGGTCTTTCTCAGTAGGACTAATTGTTAAGTAAAGGGGATTTAGTCTTCCATTTGAGTTGATCAAATGTTTTTCAAAGGCCTCAAGAGGTATGTTTTTTTCTTTTTTTACTTAAAAATACAAAATTTACAAATAGGATAAATTGAATCTAAAACCTCAAGGAAATTCTGATTTTTCAATTTGCAACTCTAGTAAAGGAAAACTTGAAGTTTGAATTTTTGAACTTGTATCTCTAGTATACAGAACATTAATTAAAGATCTAAACATCTGAACACAATCTTTCCCGTGGGTTGGAATCAACTTCTTTCAAACTCCTGTTAATGTTGATATTCTGACCTCCTCCCATGGATTACAAATGTTCTTAATGGTATCCAGAATGGTGAATCCTTTCCAGAAAATTTCCTGTTTTGGAATCATGATCTATGGCAGCTACAGCCTTATGAAACATATTTCTTAAGTAATAAAACTTGAAAGGAAAAATTACTCCTTAATCCATGGGCTACTGCAAAGTGAATGTTGTATCAGGCATGAAAATAGCATTAATTTCCCTGTAAATCTCCATCAGAGCTCTTTTGTGACCACTGTCACTGAAGTATATTGTCAGTAAGCAGTAATACTTTGAAAGAAATCTTTTTTTCTGAGCAGTAGGTCTCAACAGTAGGCTTAAAATATTTAGTAAAACATGTTGTAGCCGGATGTGATGTCATCCAGGCTTTGTTGTTCCATTCATAGAGCATAAGCAGAGTAGATTCAGCATTATTCTTAAGGGTCCTAAGTGTTTTGGTATAGTAAATGAGCATCAGGTTCAACTTAACGTCACCAGCTGCATCAGCCTCTAGTAAGAGAGTTAGCCTGTCCTTTGACGATTGTATCACTGAAGGCAGACATTGACATCTTCTCTCTACCTGTGAAAATCCTAGATGGCATTTATTTCCAGAATAAGATTGTTCTGTCTATACTGAAATTCCATTGTTTTGTATAGTCACCTTCATCAATGATCTGAGCTAGATCTTCTAGATAACTTACTACAGCTTCTCCATCAGCACTTCCTGCTTCACCTTGCACTTATATGTTATGGAGACAGCTCCTTTTCTTAAACCTCATGAACCAACTTCTGCTAGCTTCAAACTTTTCTTCTGCAGCTTCCTCATTTCTCTCAGCCTTCACAGAATTGAAGCTAGTTAGGGCCTTGATCTGGATTAGGTTTTGGCTCAAGGGAATGTTGTAGCTGGCTTGATCTTCTGTTCAGACCCCTCAAACTTTCTCCATAACAGCGACAAGTCTGCTTTGCTTTCTTATCACTAGTGTGTTCACTGGAGTAGCCTTTCTAATTTCCTTCTAGAACTATTCATGGCATTCATAACTTGGCTGACTTTGGCAAAAGAGACCTAGCTTTTGGTCTGTCTCAGCTTTGGACATGCCTTCCTCACAAAGCCTAATTATGTCTAGTTTTTGATTTAAAGTGAGAGATGTGACGGTTCCTTTCCTTCAACATGTAGAGGCCATTGCAGAGTTATGAACTGACCTAGTTCAGATATTGTTGTGTCTCAGGAGATAGGGGGGCCAGAGCAGAGGGAGAGAGACAGGAGAACGGCCAGTCATTGGAACAGTCAGATCACACACAACACTTACGGATCAAGTTTGCCATCTCATATGGGCGCACTTTGTGGAGCCCCAAAACAATTACAATAATAGCATCAAAGGTCAATGATTACAGATGACCATAACACATATAACAAAAATGAACAAGTCTGAACTATTGAGAATTACCACATTGTGACACAGAGATGTAATGGGAACACACACTGTTGGAAAAACGGCGCCAGTAGACTGGCTCACCACAGTTTGTTGCCACAAAACTTCAATTTGTAAAAAAATGCAATATTTGTGAAGTGGAATAAAGCAAAGAGCAATGAAACAAGGCGTGCCCATAAACACATTGTTCTTCTTGCTAGTGTAGCTAACAACCTCGCCACTGCCAAATCCACTCAGGACATTGGTCCTTACTTGGTCTCATGCTTGCCACTGTTTCCTGCTCTCTCCCCTTAAAACTCTTCTCTCCCTGTTATTTTCATTGCCACTTTCTGCAGGCTCTCCTCCTTATCCATGGCACCTCTGCCCATCCTCCTTATCCATGGCACCTCTACCCATCCTCCTTATCCGTGGCACCTCTGCCCATCCTCCTTATCCGTGGCACCTCTGCCCATCCTCCTTATCCGTGGCACCTCTGCCCATCCTCCTTATCCGTGGCACCTCTGCCCATTCAGTACTTGGTGTTCTCTGGATTCCACCCAATCACCTTTCTTGGCATTCAGAATTTTATCAGCTGAGTTCCTTCCAAAACAACTGCCTTATTTTAGTTCCTGCCAGTGAATGATTTCCAAATACCTCTCACCAACCCAGATCTCTCCTCTGGAGCTCCAAATCCTTACTTCCTCCTGTAGACTGAATATCTTTTCTGAATGCTCTATGGATAATCAAACTCAAGCTGCTCATTACACAAAATGTATCATCTTTCCGCCCACTCTCCCAACCTCTGGGGACTTAGCATACATTTCCAGTCATGGCAGATGGGAGTCCCACTGTCCAGTCTCCCAAGGCAAGAACCTGGGAGTGATTCTCAACCACTTCCTCTCACTGCTGTGCCCCCATTCAGCCCACACACACCGCTACGCACAGTCCACCACCATATTGTGTTTCTCCGGCCTCCTATCTCCTGAAGGCCCGAGTCAAGGCACTGGGGAAGGAGAGGGAGGGCAGGAACAGAAAATCAGTGTCACCTGTCAAAGATACAGAAAATGTGACATTGAAAAATCCAATGAAATCGGACTATGCTACAAATTTAAATATTAAATATTACAATAAGATATATGACAAAATATACGTAACCATATCCCTAATAAATTTGTTAAAATGCTTACTTCAAAATAAGCTTTTCAATTAACAAATGGAACGTGACGAGAGCAATTTGTTTCAATATTAATAGTTTAAGGCAAAACTCAGGCTGCATAATAATATGATTTATATGTTTCACTTTTCATGTTAACTAGCATGGTGAAGCCCCAATGTGAATGCAGCTGGAAATCATGGGAAATATTTAATAATATTTTCTGATAAGGCTGGACACTGACAATGAACCAGCTGACTTCCGTTCAGTAAATCATGTTACTTGACACAAACCTCAGGATCTGTTTTTATTCTGCATCTGCTGTGTATTTAGTAATACGTACTGCCATCTTCTTTGGGAAAATATCTGTGAGGCTCTTTTATCAAGCTTTCAAGCTCTCCTCAAAATGGCTAAAATATTCTCAGCAAAATCAGAAGAGCTCAGAATAAAGTTGCTCATTTAACTAAAGGAAACTAGCTGACCATGACCTCCGTGTCCAGCTCCACATTCCAGCTTTGCAGTCTCCTTTTTAAAGCCCTCATACTGAAACACTGTCTTTGCAAATTAGCATGTGCAGCAGCTACACCTGTTCATCTAAAGAACCTAAGGTTATACCCTTAAGGCTTAAAGGGAGCAAAGCTAGCTCCAAAATACCATCGGCTACAAAGCCAGAAGCACCCAGGCATGCTGTCACGGGGAACAGGTTTCCTCTAGAAAGACCTAATGTGTCTCTGAAACCCAGACAGACAAAGAGCTTTCTCACATGAAAACCGAGAAGCTTCGGAATAAAACAATAGTTGATCTGAGTCACCAATCCTCTAAGGTTGAGGAAAAGAGTAGGAATTTAGTTGCCTGACTGACATGACTGACAATGTTAGCAGTTCAGGAAGTGAGTCTTTTTTTTTTTGAGGCAAACTTTGGCTCTTGTTGCCCAGGCTGGAGTGTAATGGCGCAGTCTCAGCTCACTGCAGCCTCCACCTCCCGGGTTCAAGCGATTCTCCTGCCTCAGCCTCCCAAGTAGCCAGGATTACAGGCATGCGCCACCATACCTGGATAATTTTGTATTTTTAGTAGAGACGGGGTTTCTCCATGTTGGTCAGGCTGGTCTTGAACTCCCGACCTCAGGTGATCCGCCCACCTCGGCCTCCCAGCGAAGTGAGTCTTTAGATTTTTGCATCTCAGGCTTGTCCCGGGGAAACCACAGTGGGTAACACTTGGTTCCTCTGCCGAGCTGCAATAGGCAGAGCAGGTCCTCTACTGAACCACCCAAGACTCACCACAACGTCTTTGTGAACTTCTTCATGCAGCTCATATTTGACTAAGCCCCGAATCACAATATTGGTGGCTTCCTCAGATTATAGTGACTAGTACTAACATCGCTGTATTCAAAAAAGGTCAGCGAAAGTGTAACTCTGGACACTTAGAAAGTAAAATGCATACCTGCTCTTTACGTTGAACACCTCCTGAAAGTATTTTGTCACAGATAATCAGTGGATTTTTTTGTGAGGTAGAAAAACTCTTCAAGATTACTCCCCAACTTGTTACAAAATCATATAGATCAGATGAGCTGTAAATCACTTAATGAACAGAGGTAAACTGCAGTAGGAAGAAATATACTAAATGGAAAAGATGGGGCTGGGTGATGGCTCATGCCTACAATCCCAGAATTTTGGGAGGCCAAGATGGGAGGATCGCTTGAGCCCACAAGCTTGAGAACAGCCTGGGCAACATAACAAGATCCCGCCTCTACAAAAAATTTTTTAAAATTAGCCAGGTAGGGTGGGGTGCACCTGTAGTCTCAGCTACTTGGGAGGCTGCAGTGAGCTATGACTACACCACTATGCTCTAATGTGGGCCACAGAGTGAGACTTTGTTTCTGTAAAAATTAAAATAAAGAAAAAGACTACACAAAGCCACACAGAATTGCCTGCGCCTGATGACACTCCCACACATTTTTCTGTAACTAACTAGCACCAGACACATTCACCCAGCGCTGGTCCTGCTATCAGTTTTTAAGACTTCATTTCTTTTGCACTTCCTACCTAAAAGATCACAATAAATACCCAAGTTCTCGCATTTTCTCCCGCTGCCCCAGTGAATCATCAAGGGCCCTTGCTGCCACGCGCACCACACACCGATGTATGCCCGTTCCTCCGCAAGCTCATTTCTCATTACAGGCCTTAGAAGCTGCGCTGTCGCTGTAAGCTGGCTAGCGCCCCCTTGGTCTCCTCTTCTCCTTGTCTTTGCCCTCGAATATCCCTGCAGATTTAGAGCCCCTTACAGGTGCCCTTTCTATTACCACGCTGACCTCACTGTATTAATCATACAACAGGCACTGTGGCCTACGCCTGTAATCCCAGCACTTTGGAAGGCCGAGGCGGTGGATCGGCTGAGGTCAGGAGTTTCAAGACTAGCCTGGCCAACGTAGTGAAACCCTGTCTCTACTAAAAGTACAAAAAATTAGCTGGGTGTGGTGGTGAGAGCCTATAATCCCAGCTACTTGGGAGACTGAGGCAGGAGAATCGCTTGAACCCAAGAGGCGGAGGTTGCAGTGAACTGAGATTGCGCCATTGCACTCCAGCCGGGGCAGCCAGAATGACACTCCATCTCAAAATAATAATGATAATAATAATAAAAATAATACAACATAATGCCCTACAAAAATGTCTGTCCGCTTCCCCGGCTGTGTGCAAAGAGCACTGGCTGCCTGGTTCATCTAACAAATGTTCATTGAGCACTTGCTATGTGCTAATAATGGTTCTAGGTACTGGGATCCAAAAATTCCAAAATAAAACAATAAGATAGCAACAAAAACAAAATCTTCCATCACTAAGGAATTTGCCTCCTAATGGCAGGAGACAACAATGAACACATAAATTAGTAAATCGTGTAGAATGTAAAATAGTGATGAATGGAAGAAAATAACGCAGGAGAGGAAGACTGAGACTAGACACTTGCCATGGAAAATGGGGTGGCCAGGGACAACTTCACTTTATCATCATTTTGTGCTCAGTGTCTTTCAGAAAATAGGCCCTCGATAAAGTGTGCCACGGTGTGCTCATTTTAGGTCCTCTTCAGCGCTATCGTTCCCACCAGAGAGGCGTCTGGACTCAGGATCGTAAGAAACAAATATTGTATCTACTTCATGGCCCCCATATCCATTTGTAGATAAGAATTCTATCTAAGGACAAATAAATAATGTCTTACGTTCACACAGGGCTTTACAATCTATTGAGCCTTATGCATAAGGCAGGCAAGGCAGGGGTTGTGATCCTAAGAAAGGATGAAAAACTAAAGCTCAGAGGCAGTCAGCGGTTTGCCCACAGAGCTTGAGGAACTAGCCGTCCAGTTTTGTGTTGCTGTTGTTTTAAGATGGAGTTTCACTCATGTTGCCCAGGCTGGGGTGCAGTGGTGTGATCTTAGCACACCTCAGGCGAGTCTCCTGCCTCAGCCTCCTGAGAACCTGGGATTACAGGCATGTGCCACCACGCCCGGCTGATTTTGTATTTTTAGTAGAGATGGGATTTCTCCATGTTGGCCAGGCTGGTCTTGAACTCTGACCTCAGGTGATCTGCCCTTCTCAGCCTCCCAAAGTGCTGGGATTACAGGCGTGAGCCACTCGCCCAGCCCACATCAGTCCACGACTGTGCTCTTCTGCCTAACTCCATTGCCTCCGTAATGCCTGGTGTGAGCAGTTACTGGATTTAGTGTTTTCTTGTTAGTTGTTGTTTGTGTCAACCAAATAAAGTCCACATACATCTTTGTGTTGCTAGAATATCTCCCAAGTGTTTAGGATGTCTTATTAAAAAGTTTTTATGACTATACATGCATATAAAATAGAGCACAAACGTATTCAGATGACTCAAATGACTTCCCCGCAGCCCATTCACACAAACGGCACCAGAGACCGAGAGAGTTAAATCCACAAACCTCCTTCACACTAATCAATCTTGAACGTTTTCTTTTCTCGATTCTATTTGCAGGTCACCACAGAGCTGCTTCCCAAGCCAATGAAAAGCCATACGATAACATAGATGGAGTTTAAAGGATGGATTCTTATTCCAACATGTGGCTTCCTGTAATTTAAGGGAATGTTGTACAGGAGCAATTAAAATCATATATCAAAAAAGGAAGCAAAACTCAAATAGCTTCCTGCTTTATCAAATTTCAATAATTGTTAAAAAAAATAAAAGGTCCCGTATATTTAAATCCCAGACTCTATTAAGAATAACTTTTTTAACTCCAGCAAATCGCAGGACTTTGATGCGATATCATTTAATAATTACTAATAACATTTCTAATGCTAATATGGAATAGAAATACAGAGATGCTATTATTTAACAATTTCTGCTAAGTTCATTTGAAAGATTTTTTTAAATTTTCTTTCAATATTTAGCAGTTAAGTAACTAGGCTTATGGGTAATAACCTTAAGTCTTTGTATTATTTTGTATATAATATGTTAAAGGTGCTGTTTCAGGCGAGGTTAGCTATGATCTAACAGTACTTCACAGTAGTTCCCATTAGTTATTGTTCATAGCATGAGTAATAACATGGAAGTTATTATTCATAGGATGATAGGTTTTATTTTTATTTTTTATTTTTTAGAGACAGGGTCTCACTCTGTTGCCCAGGCTGGAGTGTAGTGGCATGATCATAGCTCACTGCAGCATTGACCTCTGGGCTCAAGCGATCCTCCTGCCTCAGCCTCCTGAGTAGCTGGGAATATAGGTGCACACCACCAGGCCTGGCTAATTTTTGTATTTTTAGTAGAGATGGGGTTTCACCATGTTGACCAGGCTGGTCTCAAACTCCTGGGCTCAAGGGATTCCCCTGACTCAGTCTTCCAAAACCAACTGGGTTGTTTTTTAAAATAAGAAGGGTGCTACTAATTACACTAGAACAAAATGCTCAGACTGGTACCCTCCTGGGCAACAGGGACATAGGGGCACTCTACCTGTTAGGAAAACGAGGCTAGTTTTTTTGTTTAAAGCTTCAGTTTTGCTTTATAAGAGGAACAAATAAATCTAAGCGGGGAGACAAGAAAAATCACCTGCAGGATCAGACACTTTTAAATGTAAAATAATAATGTCCTCAGGTGTCTCCACCTGCCCTTCTCTCACTCCCGACTAGAAGGGTAAAGACTCAAGATCTGTTGAAATGTTTCCAGGAACAAAAGCAGGAAGTCCAGCATCACCCGCATTACCCAGACTTTTCCTCCCCCAGGGAATGAGGAAGGACAGCTCGGAAGAGACCACGGGTTTCTCCCAGTCCACCAAGCGAAGATGCCGGCAGCCAAGGGAAGGGACAAGGGCCAGCACTTCCCGAGGAACACATTTCAGAACACAGATGAGACTGTTAGGTCGGCTAACAGTGTACACTAGTCCCAGCCTACCGTGGGGTTCCCACACGATCACTTCTGTACTGCCGGAAAAACTGTCCCTTACCTGTAGCTGTGATGTCTCAGTAGAAAGGAGGGAAAAATACCCCAGAAATGGGATAAGGCCTGGCCAGAATGAGAGGCCATGAGAAAGAGCCAGAAGGCAATATACACTGAGCCCAGGGTTTAGCCTTTTACCCCTCACCCCGCTCCCACCCTTTCCTCCCAAGTCCCCGGAGTCCACTGTGTCACTCTTGTGCGTTTGCATCCTCATAGCTTAGCTCTCACTCAGGAGTGAGAACATACGACATTTGGTTTCCCACTCCTGAGTTACTTCCCTTAGAATAATAGTCTCCAATCGCATCCAGGTTGCTGTGAATGCCATTAATCCTTCCTCTTTATGTTTGAGGAGTATTCCATCATATACAGATGTATAGCACAGTTTCTTTATCCACGTGCTGATTGATGGGCATTTGGGCTGGTTCCATATTTTTGCAATTGCAAACTGTGAGTACACAGACCAATTCTGACAGGTGGGTAACCCTAGACAGCTCAAAAAGTTGTGCTGTTGCATTATTATTATATTTTTATAAATAGTTTTTTTTTTTTTTCAGAGACAGGGTCTTGCTCTGTTGCCCAGGCTGGAGTGCAGTGGTGGGCTCATGGCTCATCACAGCCTTGATTACCTGGGCTCAAGCAATCCTCCCACCTCAGCCTCCCAAGTAGCTGGGACTACAGGTGTGCACCACCATGCCCAGCCAATTGTTTGCATTATTTTTGTAGAGATGGGGTCTCCCTATGTTACTCAGGCTGATCTCAAACTCCTGGCCTTAAGCGATCCTTCCACCTTGGCCTCCCAAAATGCTGGGATTACAGGCATGAGCCACCGCAACCCGCCTTGTTGAATAACGTAAGCTCTCTCTTTCTCTCTAATTCCATCTCTGCCTCTCTTCCTACTCTTTCAAGGATTTCCCTTCCAAGCATTCTTAACTTTTATAAAATCGAAAAGTAATCACTATCTCCTCCATTCTCCCAAACCATACAAAAACCTTAGGCCGGTTCCACTCTGAGCACAGACACTGGTTCACAGGTTAGAAGTGTTCAGTATTTTATTCCCTCCCTCTGCCCTGCTGCCATCAGCCCTCCCTCCCTTCTTTCCTCCCTCCCTCCCCTCCTCTCCCTCTCCTTCCCTCCCTCCCTCTTTTTCCTATCCCTCTTTCTTCTGTTGCTGTTTTGAATAGTCAAACCTTGTTGAGTTTCCCAGTTTACAGGTTTCCTTGTCCAGGACGAGCTGGCCAGTTCCCCCAGGTCTGAGCTGCCAGGTCAGCAGTACCGGAAGGTGGATGGAGCCATATGTGTAGTTTATGAGACTGAAGAGCTAAAAACTACTATGTAATATTTCACCTAGAAGTTATTTCTTTTTTCAAATCTAGAAGCTTCTCAGGATGTACAGTCTGCCATACTGCAGGAAATAGGAGCAAGTAGCTTGCTCTTTCTTTCATGGTCTCTCAACAGCAGCAATCTCTTAACAATCAATCATGAAATCTATGTTTTCATCCAAGAATCAAAAACAGAGAGTATTACCACAGAGAGAACAGAGGTTCCCAGCCATCCTTGAATATCCTCTCTCTCTCTCTCCATACAGATCTATATGGACAGGGGGTGGGCGTAGAAAGAGCAGAGGTGGCCCGGTGTGCCAGGCCTCAGGCCTCAGACTCAGGCCTGCAGTGCCCCAGGAAACCCGTTCAAGTCCCTGGCCAGGCCCTTTCAGGTTTGGGCCCTCTGACTCTAAGTTGCTGCAGGAGACGGGAAGGCCCCCCTCACGGAGGCTCGGGTCCATCAGACTTGGCTAACTTCAAGCTTTTGTTCTGACTGCCTGTTTGTTGAAGGTGATTGTGCAGGTTTCCAAGGGCTGCTGTAACATTCGCCACGCTGGGCGGCTTGCACAGCAGAAGCGGTCTCACAGTTCCCGAGCCCAGAAGTCTGTGATCAAGGTGAATGGCAGCGCCGCTTCCTCCCCGGGGGTGTGGGAAGAGCCCCAACATGCCCTGCCCCTGGCCTCCGGGGCATGCTGGTGACCTCCGGCCTTCCGTGCTTCCTGCATGACCACCCCTGTCTGTGCATTCCCCCCGTGTGCCTGTGTCCCAGTTTCCCCTTTTCATAAGGACACCAGTCATGTTGGATGAGAGCCCGCCCTATTCCAGTACGAACTGGTCTCAACAAATTACATCGCCTGCTAGCCTATGTCCAAATAAGGTCATATTTGGAGCTACTGGTGGTTAGGACTTCAACATATGAATCTGTGAGGGGTGCAGTTCAACCCCATCAGCGTTGTTGAGGACAATCCTTTAACTCCCTCGGACTCATAAACTAAAGCCGAATTCATTAAGAAAAAAAAATAAACCAAGCAAAAGAGGGCCAATAATGCATCGAGAACATCTTTGGCAGTTCATCAAAGCAAAACTTCCCTTTCGGGTAACTCTGTGTTTCTCTGACACAGGAAGAAGCCAACTTGCCTTCTGTGCTCCAGAGAAAGGCAGCATTTGCCCCGTTCCCCAGCACAGAGCCAAATCAGCCCAAGGAACAAGCCGAAAGTCAGCACAATTGCGGGTCTGAGCACCGTCCAAAAGAATGAAGTGGGGGAAACGGGTGGGGAAAAGGTCAGTTGCACCTGAGATGTTTAATGCTCATTAACAGGAGCAAGACTCTCTCTCATTCCGTGCAGACTGTGCCAACCTCTGGCTTCTGCTTTGCCAAGCCCCAGGGCCCAGAAAGAAACAGCAAGTCAGAATAAGAAGTAACCGCGGGATTGGCAAGGAGCAGGCAAGAGAATTAATCCAGGTCCCAATTAGGTGGTGCTGCCTTAGTACCGGCCTCATGTGCAAAGGCCTCCTCCTCCAGCTCCTTCGAGGTCAGGAGGAAATAGGACATGGGCTCATGGTATCTGGAATCCAGGTGGCATGCCAGAGAGGCACAGGGTACAGAATGCAGAGGCCGCCGGCCTAGGTAAAATGCACTGGCCACTGACTAGCTGCGTAATCATCCCTGGGCCTCAGTTTCCCCGGCTATAACATGGGGAAAATAACAGAATTCTCAAGGCTGCTGTGAGGCTCAAATAAGTGAATCCGTGTGAACTGCTTACAACAATGCCTGGTAAAGAGCAAGCACTCTAAATGTTAGCTACTATTGTAATGCTTAGGGGAAGGGTCTAAGGGTTTCTTGCTTGGAGCTTTGAACCTTCATCCTTTGAAACATGAAGTTGTCTCAGGGGAATAAAAGACAATTGAAGGTCTCCAGCATCATATTTTTCTCCGGGTAGGGTAGAAAGATACACATGGGCCTAAGATATTTGCCTGCCATTCTACAGTATTAAATAGAGCATCATGGCCAGGCGCAGTGGCCCACATCTGTAATCTCAAGACTTTGGGAGGCCAAGGTGGGAGGATCGCTTGAGGCTAGAAGCTTGAGACCAACCTAGGCAATAAAGTCGATGCTCTGTCTTTACTGAAAAAACAAAAACAAATCAGCCGGGCATGGTGGCGTGCACGTGTAGTCCCAGCTACTCAGGAGGCTGAAGCGGGAGGATGGCTTGAGCCTAGGAGTTCAAGGCTGCAATGAGGCATCATTCCACACTGCACTCCAACCAGGGCAACAGAGCAAGATCCTCTCTCAAAATAAAATAAAATAATAAAAATTTTAACTGCATCAGCTTTGGAGCAGGGAGGTAAGTCCTGGATCTAGCACTTATTAGATGCATCACCTTGAGTGAAGTCCAAAATCTCTGTTAAGGCTTTATTCCCTCCAAGGCAAAACGGGAAAAATAGCTCTCTCCTAATGTTGTGTGAGGAGTCAATAAGAGCGTGCGTGCAGGGTGCTCAGCAGGGCGTCTGCTAATGAGTGTAAGTATCCATCTTTAGTAGGAATATGTCTGATCCTAAAGGGGAAAGGCCTCCAGCAGCTCACACCGTGCCTTTTGGACTAGGGGGAATAAAGACTTTCTAAGGAAACATTAATCCATCTCTCCAAATCCTAAATCACTACGTTTATGCATAAATTGA
>NW_016107679.1:2296545-2305023 GCF_001604975.1 Cebus imitator | reverse complement strand
CCGCTCTCTCTCTCTCTCTCTCTCAACCTATCTATCTAATTGAGTCTAAAATTTCCTTGGAGTAGGTCATACCTATTCACCCAGGTTAAGTTTGACAGACCAGGCTCTGATAGAATCACTCCCTTGGGGTACAGTAGCTCAATTTTATCAGCCCAAGACTTTTGAGATCAACTCATGTTAATCAGAGTCACTAATTCACAACAAGAAATTAATATTTTTAAAAAAAGAAAATACCTCTCAGGAGGGCAGAGCAACACGGCTGAATAGAAGCATATGCTAACTGTCCCCGCTGCAGTAACACCAAATTTTAACTACTACACACAACAAAGCCCTTTCACGAGAACCAAAAATCAGGCAAGCAATCACAGTACCTGGCTTTAACTTCACATTGCTGAAAGAAGCACTGAAGACGCTAGGAGACACAGCCTTACATCATTGACCCTGCCTCTTCTCCCCTACTCCCCAGCAGCAGCAGCGTAGCATGGAGCGTCTGTGCACTTTTGGGAGGGAGAATGCAGCCACAGCCTAGGGGACATTACATTGAACTCAGAACTACCCTGTCACAGAAGATAGCAAAGCCCTGCTGGGCTTAGCCAGTGCCTTTGCGTAGAAGAAGCACTTGAATCAGATCTAACCAGAGGGGAATTGCCCATCCCAGCAGGTGGTACTCAAGTTTCTCTGCTGGCCAAAGTGATGTGGGGTCTTAGGTAAACTTGACAGGTGGTCTAGGACACAAGAACTGAAATTCTTGGGCAAGTGCTAGTGCTGGTCTGGGCTTAGGGCCAGTGGACTTGGGTGGGGGCACATGACCTAATGGGATACCAGATGCAGTGGCAAAGGGAGTACTTGCAGATCCCTCCCCAGTCCATCAGTGCAGCCCACAGCAGTGAAAGTGACCCCTTTCTTCTGCTTGAGGAGAGGAGAGAAAAGAGTAAAGAGGATTTTGCCTTGCATCTTGGAAACGAGCTCAGACATGTTAGAACAGGGCATGAGGCAGAGGTGTGAAGCCCCCATTCTAGGCCTTAGTTCAAGGACATTTCTAGACATACCCTTGTTCAAAAGAGAACCTGCTGCCTTGAAGGGAAAGACTCAGTCCTGGCAGAATTTATCACCTGCTGTCTAAAGAATCCTTTGGTCCTAAATAACCAACAATATCCAGGTAGTACACTGTGGGCCTTGGGCTGAGCCATGCTGGCTTCAGGTGTGAGCCAGCACATTCCCAGCTATGGTGGCTATGGTGAAAGATTCCTTCTGTTTGAGAAAAGCAGAGGGAAAGTAAAGGGGACTTTTTCTTGCATCTAAGGTACCAGCTCAACCACATATGGTAAAGCACCACGTGGACTCTTGGGGTTCCCAAGTCCAGGCCAGGGCTCTTGGACAGCATTTCTGAACCTGCCCTGGATTGGAGGAGAGCCCACTCCCATGAAGAATGAGTCCCAGTCCTGACAGCATTCACCACAGGCTGACTGAAGAGTCTTTGGACTATAAGTGAGCATTGGTGGTGGCCTGGCAGAACGCTTCATGAGCTGGGGGTGGTGATGCCAACAGGGAAAGGTTCCTCTACCTATAGAAAGGGGAGGAAAGAGCAGGAAGGACTTCGCCTTGGGGTCTGAGTGTCAGCTTAGATTCAGTAGAACAGAATATCAGGTACATTTCTGAGGCTTTTTACTCCAATTCCTGGCTCTCAGATAGCATTTCTGGACCCACCCAGGGCCTGAGAGAACACACTGCCCTGAAAGAAGGGACAAAAAACTGGCTGGCTTTGTCACCTGCTGATTATAGAGATCTAGGGCCTTGCAGGAAGACAGGTGATAGCCAGGTATTAGTTACAGGTGGCCTTGGACAAGACCCAGTACTGTACTGGCTTCAGGTCTCAACCAGCAAAGTCCCAATAGTAGTGACCACAGGGGTGCTCATGTCCCCTCATCCCCAGTTACAGGCAGCTCAACACAGAGAGAATGACTCCATTTTGGGGGGAGAAAGTAAAAGAAAAGAACAAGAGTCTCTGCCTGGTAATCCAGAGAGTTCTTCTAGATCTTGTCCAAGACTACCAAGGTGGTACCTCCATAAGTCAGCAAGAGCACAGTGTTCTTGGTCTGGGGACCAAAGTCCCTTCAAATATCTGGAAAACCTTCCTGGGAAGGAGGGGCACAAATAAGCCCAGACTGCAAAGACTACAATAAATGCCTAACACTTCAATGTCAAACACTGACAAACATTGACAAGCAATAAGACCATCCAAGAAAGTATGACCTCATCAGATGAACTAAATGTGGCACCAAGGACCAATCCCGAAGAAACAGAGAAATGTGCTTTCAGACAGAGAATTCAAAATAGTTATTTTGAGGAAACTCAAAGAAATTCAAGATAACACAGAGAAAGAATTCAGAATTCTATTAGATAAATTCAACCAAGAGATTGAAACGATTTAAAATAATCAGTGTGTGTCTCATTTTCATCTCTAATAAGTGAGCACTCATGCTAATTAGCTAGATTGTGTCTCTCTGGACAAGACTGGATATGCAGAGACTTACTCTTCCTGTCCTCTTTCTTTTTCTAGCTTTCATGAATTCCACCACCCTGTAGATACCATAGCATTGCCTCTTCAAGCAGGCAGAGAGTAATGTGAGTATTTAGGTTAACTCTTTCCGAAATTCCAACTTAGACCCAGGACAAGGTGTTGGCCATCCTAATCTGCAGAGTCTCCTCAGCAAAACAGATAGAAACCGTCTGAGGGTGAGGTGCTTCTGTGAGTAAAACATGCACTTTCATGCATGCTATTCCACTCTTAAAGGCTGACTTTTCCTGAAACGCCCTTAAATTCTGAGAGCACCTCTGAGAAGCTGCCTATGTACCTACCATAGCCTTGAGTAAGCATGGACTAAAATAATCTGTTTATCTTTGGTCTCAACCTGTAATGTTTTGAGGAAGCACACTTTACAAAATCCTTCTAGTAATATGTGGTGATTAAAGTCCCCAAGGTGTCTGAAAGAATTTGAGTGGAAATTTAAAGCACCAATCTCACTATGGGTACCCCCCCAAGGAGATGTCACGCCGAAGCACTGAACTTGCACGTAGTGGGTCCTAGCTGACAGAAGATGCTGACTGGGTATATGCAGCTACAGAGCCTGCCCTGAGAAAGAAGGAGCATCCCCCAAGATCTATCTGTGAACTGCTCTATTGATGTTCTTTTATGTCTATGGAGAAGCCTCAAAGATTCTCAGCACTACCTAGAATCAAATGGTATTTCAAGCACCCTCGGAATCTTTAGTTTGGCAATAAACATCTATGATTCCAAAGGGTGGTCCTTTGTCATTACTGCTGAGCTAATTCTCTCTTGCAGTCCAAACAGGCATAGATGAGCCTGTGGGCTCTGGAATTCCACATTTTCGGGATGCCTACTTGCAGAAAAAGGGCAGACTGAATTGTCATCTTAGTCACCACAACAGCTGGAAAAAAAAAATAGAACAGCCTGGTTCCACTTCCAGAAGGGGTTTTTGTAGCAACCTTTTTGGAATCTGTCTTTGAATCTGCTGACTTCTTCAATCAGAGAGGGCATTCTTTCTCCTCTCCAGATTAATTTCTCATCGTTTTTCCTCCAGTCTTGCTTACCAGATTAAGGCCACATTGTTAATATCACCCGTAGATAACAAGTGTGCCCCTCACCTTGGGATTGTTGGCCTTGAGGTTCTCTCTGGACATCTGCTCATGTACCCTGTGAGTTGCTCTCTCACTTTATCCAGACTTTTGCTCAAATGTGACATCATCAAGAAGCCTTCACTAACCATCCCACCATACACACTGCCTCATCATTCTCCATTCCCCATGTTTTGTTTTTCTGCATAGCGTGTATAATCAAATTTTTTCACTGTCTAACTCCTCCAACTAGAGCATAAGTTTTATGAGAGTAGGAATTTCATTTATTTTATTTCCAGTTGTAACTCAAGCACCTAGAACTATACATGGTATAGTAGACCATTTTCACACTGCTGTAAAAAACTAACTGAAACTGGGTTATTTATGAAAAAAGTAGGTTAGTTGACTCACAGTTCCACATGGCTAAGAAGGCCTCAGGAAACTTACCATCGTGGTGGAAGGTGAAGGGGAGGTAAGGCATGTCTTACCTGGTGGCAGGAGAGAAAACGAGTGAAGGGAGAAGGGCCACACTTTTAAACCGCTGGATCTGATGAGAACTCTACGACAACAACAGCAAGGCGGAAGGTCTCCCCCATGATCTCATCACTTCCCACCAGACCCCTCCCCTGGGGATTACAATTTGAGATGAAAGTTAGGTGGGGACACAGAGCCAAACCGTATCATTCCACCTCTGGCCCCTCCCAAATCTCATGTTCTTCTCACATTGCAAAACACAATCATCCCTCCCTAGCAGTTTCACAAAGTCTTAACTCATTTCAGCATTAACTCAAAAGTCCAAGCCCAAAGTCTTATCTGAGACAAGGCAAGTTCCTTTCACTTATCAGCCTGTAAAAGTAAAAACAAGTGGCCAGGTGCAGTGGTTCACACCTGTAATCCCAGCACTTTGGGATGCCGAGGCAAGTGGATCACAAGGGATATAGACCATCCTGGCCAACCTGGTGAAACCCCATCTCTACTAAAAATGCAAAAATTAGCTGGGCATGGTGGCACGCACCTGTAGTCCCAGCTACTTGGTAGGCTGCATCATAAGAATCACTTGAACCCAGGAGGTGGGGGTTGCACTGAGCTGAGTTCATACCACTGCACTCCAGTCTGGTGACAGAGTGAGACTCCATCTCAAAAAAAAAAACAAAAAAACAAAAATAACACAAGTTAATTACTTCTAAAATATAATGCACACAATGGTGGTATAGGCATTGGATAAATACTCTGATTACAAATGGGAGAAGCTGGCCAAAACAAAGAGGTTATAGACCCCATGCAAGTAAAAAACCCAGCAGGGCAGCCATTAAATCTTAAAGTTCCAAAATCTCCTTTGACTCCATGTCTTATAGCCGGGCCACACTGATTCAAAGGGTGGCCTCCTTGCTCAAATGTGACATCATCAAGAAGCCTTCACTAACTATCCCACCTGAAATTCCATACACACTGCCTCATCATTCTCACATTCTCTTGTTTTTAATTTTACAGGCTGATAGGTAGAAGGGACTTACCTTGTCTCAGATAAGACTCTGGACTTGGGCTTTTGAGTTAATGCTGTAATGAGTTAAGACTTTGTGAAACTGCTGGGAAGGGATGATTGTGTTTTGCAATGTGAGAAGAACATGAGATTTGGGAGGGGCCAGAGGTGGAATGATACGGTTTGGTTCTGTGACCCCACCTGTGGTTTGGCAGGGAACAGCCCCTGCAGCTGCTTTCATAGGCTGCCATTGAGTGCCTATGGCCTTTCCAGGTGCCTGGCGCTAGCTGTCAGTGTATCTACCATTCTAGGGTCTGGAGGATGGTGGCTCTCCTCTCACAGCTGCACTAGGCAGTGCCGCAGTGGGGACTCTGTCAGGGGGCTCCAACCTCACATTTCCCTTCTGTACTGCCCTAGCAGATATTCTCCATGATGGCTCTGCCCCTGCAGCAGACTTCTGCCTGGACATTCAAGCATTTCCATAAATCCTCTGAAATCTAGGCAGAGGTTCCAAAACCTCAACTCTCACCTTCTGCACACCCAAAGGCCAAACACCATGCGGAAGCCTTGGGGCTTTCATCCTCTGTGAAGCCGCAGCCTAAGCTGTACCTTGGCCCCTTTTAGCCATGGCTAGAGCTGGAATAGCTGGGTCACAGGGTGCCATGGCCTGAGCAGCAGGGCCGTGGGCCTGGCTGACAAAACCACTTTTATCTCCTAGGCCTCTGGGTCTGTGATGGGAGAGGCTGCATAGAAGATCTAAGACGTGCCCTGGAGACATTTTCCCCATTGTCTTGACTATTTACATTCAGCTCCTCACTACTTGTGCAAATTTCTGCTGCTGGCTTGAATTTCTCCCCAGAAAATGGGTTTTTCTTTTCTACTGCAGGATCAGGCTGCAAATTTTCCAAACTTTTATGCTCTGCTTCCCTTTTAAACATAAGTTCCAATTTCAGACCATCTCTTTCTTCATGCATGTAATTGTACACTTTTAGAAAAAGCCAGGTCACATCCTAAATGCTCCACTGTTTAGAAATGTCTTCTGCCAGCTATCCTAAATCATCTCTCATCTTCAAAGTTTCACATATCTCTAGGGCAGGGGCAAAATGCCACCAGTCTCTTTGCTAAAGCATAGCAAGAGTGACCTTTCCTCCAATTCCCAACAAGTTCCTCATCTCCATCTGAGACCACCTCAGTCTGGACTTCATTGTCCATATCACTATGAGCATTTTGGTCAAAAACATTTAACAAGTCTCTAGGAGCTTCCAAACCTTCCCACATCTTTCTGTCTTCTGGGCCTTCCAAACTGTTCCAACCACTGCGTGTTCTCAATTTCAAAGTCTCTTACACATTTTCAGGTATCTTTACAGCAATGTCCCACTTCTCTCAGGGCCAATTTTCTGTATTTGTCTGCTTTCACACTTCTATAAAAAAACAGCCTGAGATAGGGTAATTTGTGAAGAAAAGAGGTTTAATTGACTCACAGTCCTGCCTGCCTGGAGAAGCCTCAGGAAACTTACAATTATGGCAGAAGAGGAAGCGGAAGTAAGGCATGTCTTACATGGCAGCAGGACAGCAGGTCAGCAGGAAAGAGAGAGGGCAAAAGGGGAAGTGCCACACTTTTAACATCAGATCTCATGAGAACTCTATCATGAGAACACAAGGGGAACAGATGCCCCATGATTCAATCAGGCTTCTCCCCTCACATGTGGGGATTATAATTTGAGATAAGATTTGGGTGGGGACACAGAGCCAAACAATATCACCTAGCGTGTAGTAAACATTGAACAAAAATTTGCTGAAAGAAACAATAAGCACACCAATTTGAGCTTTCTGCTTATTGAACTGATCAAGTTTAGCACTTCATGATCTTGGCTATCCATCAGAATCACCTGGAACCACTTAGAAATAGACGAGATTCTAGGGCTTTACTCCAGATTTACTAAGGCAAAATATCTGAGGGATGAATGTTCAGGAATCTCTATTTTTAATAAACTTCTTGAAGTTTCTGATATACAGTCAGACACGAGAATCAGTGGTCTAGGCAACAGTTTCAGGAATATAGGAGGAAACACTACGTAATGGTTAAGGTGTGACTATTTAGTTCAGCCTGAATTTGACTCTCAGCTTTGCCATCTACTTGCTATTATATGTTACCAAACCTTTCCAAGCCTCAGCTTCTTTACACAAGTTGAGTATCCCTTATCAGAAATGTTTGGGAATGGAAGTGTTTTAGATTTTGGATCGTTTGGATTTTAGAATATTTGCATATGTATAATTAAATATCTTGGTGATGGGACCCAAGTTTAAACATTAAATCCATTTATGTTTCATATATAACACATGTACATAAATAGGAAATAGTTTTATATAATATTCTTAATAATTTTGTGGATGAAATAGCTTTGATTGTGTTTAGACTACAACCCATCACATGAGATTAGGTGTGGAGTTTTCTATTTGTGGCACTGTGAGTGCTCAAAAAGTCTTAGATTTTGGAGCATTTTGGATTTCTGCAATTTGGATTACAAATGCTCCACCCTTACTTAAGGTGAGTAAATAACACTGTCATGCACTGCCAGAAATCTCAGGTTCTTGGGATATGTAAGCATCAGAAAAACAGTTTGTCTTTTTCCTGGGGACAATGAAGGACTGCAGGTGCCGTGATAGGTCTACAGAATATTAGCACCAGCACTGAGGTGCAGCTCTGAAGCATCAGCTCAGAGGTGAGTGGTGGACCTTTCCTGGGTCCTTTCATTTAACAGCATGAGAAACACAATACAGTGCCCAAATGGCTTCCCACTGATAGCAGGGAGAAGCAGGCAGCCTATGGATGGACGGAGCTAAGTCTGAATCAGGGACTGACAACCACAATCTATATGGATGACCCTTCATCATTTGCTCAGGAATTGCCGTGGACTAAAATCATCTGACATATCTGCCTATGGCTGTGTTATTTGAGCTGGAACATAATGCAGGAAATGAACATTGCTTCAAGCTTAATTCACAATCCCTGACACCATTATCTTTCTCTCCAGTCGAAGCCTCAGGAAGCATTTCACTTTTTATTGTTGCTTGATAGAAAGTCTCTATGAAACCAGCTCAGCAGATTATTGGAAGTGTGAGCAACCCTGTTTAGCCAGTAATGGTAATAGTATTAACCGTAACTAATACATTTGGTATTAGTGAATATAATATCAGTGTAATTCCACAGCAATCCTTACATTCTTTTCTATGAAAATTCTATTCAATTGCCATGTATCAAGCCTTAATACAGTCTTGCAGGCACATATATTATAAGATATTATATATTTACATAAATATACTTAGTAAAAAAGATCTGTCCTGCTTCCTGTTTTTTTTTT
>NW_016107679.1:2271464-2295805 GCF_001604975.1 Cebus imitator | reverse complement strand
AAGAGAAGTTTAATGTGATTGATGAGAAGAAGAAAAAATGGGCTTTGTTTCCAGATAGCAGCTTTGCGATGAATCACTGACATAGCTAGCCTGGAACAGAAAACAGAAAGCGTGTGTGGGTGTGTGTGCGTGTGTGTAAGAGACAGAGAAATGGACAGAGAGATAATGCCCATGTGTGTTTGGGAATTTGTCTGCAAGCCAAAAAGAAAGAGAGAGAAAAGACTTGTTTTCTCAGAAAAAGAAATGAAAGGTTCAATAAAACAGAAGACAATGTTATCATTATAGGGAAAAGAATTCAATCATATTTGATAGATGCTTTCTGTTTACTTGCATGCTACTTTAATAGATCTAATCGAATTAATCTCCAGATATGCTTCTCTTTCTATAGTAAATAATACCGTCACCCTCTTCTGCTCGTTGGTCACAAGTTGTATTATCCTGTAAGCCTGAAAGTCATTTCTTATTTCATTTAAGTCAACTAGAAAGACAAAGTACACAGCCAGCTTGCATTTAACCCAAGAAAGCAGAAAGTCTTTAATTTCCAAGAGTTTCACCACACTGTATGGGAATCTTCCAGGAAAGGTTGGATATGCATTCATTGGTATAGTGAGGTTGAGAGCCAGTGCCATTCACCAGAATGTGTTTTTCCAAGAGGGTAGAGTTTGCCAAAGTCGGTTATCTGTGTTGTTGTATGCCCAACATCAGTATGGTGTCTTGTTCACATTATATGCTCCATAAACATTCTTAGAATAAATGTATGTGTTTTGATTTTGTGATCTGATGGTGCTTCTCAGCTCCATTTTGCAAGGGAACACTACAAAAACAAAATATTTACCTCCCCTCTACCCTGTCCCCCAGCACACACACAGCAGACTACAGCTGCTATAATAGATTTATACTGTGGCTTTCTTTTTTGGTCTAGGACTCACAATTATTTTCTTCTATCCCTTTGACAGGAAACTTTATGAAGAAGCCTTTTAAAATGTGATTATCCTAACAACTTATTAAGAGAAGTCATGGAAGGAAGTATCAAAAGAACCCCATATGAGACAGAAATCTACAGTTTCTTCTTCCGGATGGTCACTATGTACTCTGTTTAAAATTCTGCAAGATGACATTTCCGTGAATATTTAGGGAACAAAAGCTTCAGAATGATGGAGTGAAGGGATGATGGGCAGTCCATAGATCACACAAGGATTTTTATAGCCCTAAGAACTATATTCTTATACTCTGCCAACTTTTTCACTCCTTCACTTTTTTTAAAGTAATTATACAGCCATTGGCTAATTTTTTAAACGATCAAGTGAAATGTTGCTGAGAACTCTGACACGAGCCTGAAGTTTTCTTAATCCCAAACTAATACAGATCTGCCCTCTTTCTCCATGTTATTTGTTTACTCATTTTATTTCTATAAGAACTGAATAGCAGAGGTTTCACCATTATAAGATAAAGGTTGAAAGTATTGGGGGACATAAAATAATGTTTCAATAAGACTGCTGATGACCATAATTGATCATTCTCCACGCCTTTTGTGTAAAACGTAGAATGCACACAGTTTATTGTTGGCCTAAATGAATGAGTCTTACTTGCCTCTTTAATGCCAGTAAATAATATAATTCCTACTGAAGTTTAAAAGAAAGATACTGAATGAGGCAAGGATTTTTCCAGGAAAACTATGTACAAAAATGATAAAGTTGTCACATTTCAGATTGAAGTTCTGTAGCTCTTAGCTTCTCTGCCTTCCTGAGTTGACCATGTGACTACACAGACACACTCACAAGAGACATTTTACCAAGAGAATGCTAATGTCCTCTGGAACAATACTTGTAAGCCTCTACCCTATCCATCTTCTCCTTGTTGACAATTCCCTAGGAAGTAAAATTATAACAAGTACTTTGATTGGTAAGCACAGAGTCAGCCAAAGTGATGTTAGCCATCTAATTCACATGTTTAATGGCACCAGGTTCTGAGAATCTTGTGGGTACTTTACACAGAGGGAATTAGATAGGTCAGCCACTGAAGAGTATCTGTATGTGCATGGTCAATATCTGCTGGTATGACTCTCCTTTACTCTGCATATGTTCTTATAAAAATTGCTCTGATTATTACATTCTCTCTTTAGCTAATCAGCTTAATATCTTTTCCCCAGCTGTCTCTAGAGGAAGTTTGTCCCCATACTTCAGGGACAGGGGTAGCATAAAATTCTCACCTGTTCTCCATTGCAATTTTTAGACTATTTCACTATTTCTGTGTACACATATGCACATACATATATATGTACACACACACACAGGCACATATCCTCCTATTCCTTTGAGATACGTACCATCCAGTTGCCACTGACAACCTCTCCTCTTGCCACTATCCATCAACTTTTTCATCACTCCTCCCACTCCACTGAAGAATCTGCTCCTGCCTTGCAGGGGCCTCAACCTCAACATTTTCATAAACAAATTTTTCAATATCCTGGCCACTTTGAACTCTTCATCCATAACAATTTTTCCTTTCACTGTTGTTCAACCACTCATTTCCTTTCCATGCCTGTTTTCTCCCCAAACTGCTCCATTGCTAAAATCTCCAACTTCCTTCTCTCCAGTCCCCACCCTTTATTCAGGTACTGCCCAGTACAAGCCCTCAGCCCATCGAGGTCTGCAGGACACTGACAACCCCACTGGATCACTACCATTTGTTCCCCTTGCTCAGCTCACATTTCTCGGTGCTTCTTTTCAATCACTGCCTGGCAAAAGCTTTTAATAACCTTTCCTTAAGTCTCTGCATTTTACACTCCTGGCAAGGCTGAAACTTGGGACAACCTATGCCATTTTTCTTCTCTGTTCCTACCTCCTACTAAAGCTCCTGACCACTGCTGAAGAGAAATCACACTCACTCCTGAAGTAAAACCACTCACTCTTTAAATTCATTCTCACACTTGAAATTTGTATTCAATACTCCTGGAAAACGCTATGATTCTTTGTTAGTCTCACTGCAGTTTCCCTGAAACAAGATTCCTTTATTCTCTTTCCTCAAACCTACCACTAACCCTATTTTACCCTCATACCCAGTTGGTGATTTTTAAAATAATGCATTGAAGAATAGCAACCATCAAGTAAGAACAACATCTTCCTACCAATGACACCTGTCTTCCTCCCACACCTGCTTACTGTCCCTAATCATGAAGGTCAAGTTCACGTTCTTTCTGAGCTTTTCAAGAACTTTGCTCTTTCAGTTACCTACATCTCTTCTGCATCATCTATGTCTTTCCATCTGCTTTCTTAAGTTCTTCAGTAAACAAACATATTTTAGGATCTCTCGTCTTACATGTATCTACACATATGTGTGCACATGCACACCCACATGTACAAACATACACACACAATATCTCCATTGACCAGATAGTCCCTGACAGTTTCTGCCCCATTTATCTCTCCTCATCTTAACCACATTTCTTGGAAAAAGTTGTCTACATACAAATGACCTCTGCACTTCCTCATGTTATACTCACTCATTAACCCACTGCCATCTACTATGTGACCTAGATGTACCTCTGTCTTATCAAGGTTATCAGTGATTTCCACATGGGCCAATCTAAGAGACACTCCTCTGTCCTTATCACACTCAATCCTTCAGTATCATCTAACACAGTTGCCATCCCTCTCCTGCTCCGGCACCCTGCTCTCTGGACTGCCACCTACTTCACACACCTGTGTCTTCCACCCCCATGGACCACTCTTTCTCTGTTCTCATGGCTACCAATCCCCCTCTACCTGACATTTCACTGTGACAATTCCCCAGGAAACTTCATCTTGGGTTGTCTTGTTGCTCTACACATATCCTGCAGGTGTATCACAAATAGTTTTGCTTTTAAGTACCGTAAGTGTGCTACTGATTTCCACATTTATATCTCTGGTCCAGGCTTTTCCCTTGAATTTCAGGCTTATATATACATCCAGCTTCCAGTTTGACAGCTCTACTTGGATAACTCCCAGATGTCTGAAACTTCAATACACAAAACTAATTCCCAATCTCTTTGTAAAAATTATCTCCTCAACAACTTTATCTTCTCCATCCCAGTTAGAATGTCATTCCATCCACCATGGTATTCAAGCCAGGAGCCCCCATATCACATCTATTTGCAAATCCATTCTACTGAACTTTGAAATATACTTCACTTCCATCACCTCAGTTGAGGCCCCCATCTGCTCTTGTCTGCAATACCGCAACAACCTGCAAACTAGTCTTCCCATTTCCAGTCATGCCCCTCTCAAATCCACTCACGAAAAAACCACAGGCATGATCTGTTCAAACATGCATCAGCTTTTGTCACTGCCTGTTTAAAATACCTAATTGTTTTCACGGCATGCAAAATTAGTCAAATTCTCTACCATTGCCTACAAGACCCTCCACGACCGCAACACAGCTATGGCTCCAAACCCACCTTAAAACATGCTAGTACTCCCTATGTTCTAATCTACCATCTTCTTTCAATTCCTGAACATTCTGGACTTGTATCTGCCTCAGAGCCTTTACACATGCCAGGAATACACCCTTTGCCAGGAATACTTCTTCCATAATACCTTCAGGAATACTTCCCGTAATACCTTCACTTTTACAAGGCTCCTTCTACTCATCCTCTAAGACAGTCTCAGCTTACCTGAGACCTTTGCTCAGCTTTCCTAAAGCAGCCCTCTCCCCTCTCCCCACTGCCCACACACTCTGTTAGCTACCTCAGCCCTTGGTTCATTTCCTTAGGAACATGTAGCATAATTTTTGGTTCTTTTAACACACGTTTAAAGTATATTCACTTGTGCTGGTCTGTCTTTCACTGGCATTTAAGCACATGAGAGAAGGCATTTCCTCTGCCTGATCACTTGCCATTATATTCTTCATGAGTGTTTGGCACATGCAAAGTTCCCAGAATACATTTCTTGAGTTAATAAGTAAATAAGTGAATGAATATCTTTAAATAAACACTGGAGCTTTCCTCTCATATTCACTACAATAACCTTTTTTCTTTGAGGAGGCGTTTTATAAAAAACACCAAGAAAACCCTGTATGGGGAATTTGGAGTTAGAAGCTAGGCCTCCATTAGACGAGTCTTCCAGAGTCTCCGGATTGCTCTGTTTGTGTTCTGGGTGAGAGATGAAAAAGGCGTGGAGAGGTATGTTTGCAGAAGGGTGGAGAAAAGCGCAACTCTCTCAAGGGAGGCGTACATTTTCTAACGTAGAAAGACATTAACCACAGATACAGAGGATCTGCCTTCCATCAAAAAGCTCCTTACTTCTGTCAGTGTTTTTTTTTTCTTCTTTCCTATCCCTTTGCTGTCTCTTTCCATGTAATTCCCAAAGTAGCAGCCATAGAAGGGGCAATCAGATAGAGCACACAGACCTGCTAAGGACTCTGGCCATGAAAGGAGAAAGAGTCGGAGGAGAAACAACCATCAGGAGAGACAGAATAGGGATTCAGAAGAAAACCAGCACCAGGCTCCCAAGCCTCAGATTTGTTTCTCAGTTAATTCTGAATCTGCAGAAGGCAGCAAGAGGTCAAGGAAAGAGCATGTGCTGGGTGCTGGTTTCCTAGGGCTGCTGTAACAAACCACCACAGACTTACTGGCTTAAAGTAATGCCATTCATTACCTCACAATTCTAAGGTCAGAAGTCCAAAACGAGCCTCACTGGGCCCAAATCAACGTGTCAGCAGAGCTTTGTTCCTTCTGGATACTCTAAGAAAAAAGTTGCTCGTTGCTTTTTCCAGCTTCCAGAGACTCTCCAATTCCTTTTCTCGTGGCTACATCACTTTGACGTTGTCTTCTGTTTTCACCTCTCCTCTGACTCTGACCCCCCGCTCCTCTCTTACAAAGAGCGGTGTCATTACCTTGAGTCCATTCGATAATACGGGATAATCTCCCTTATCTGAAGAGCCTTAACTTAATCACACGGGAAAAGTCCCCTTTGTCATGTAAAGTTATCTATCCACAAGTTCTAGAGATCAGGATATAGGCAACTTTAGGGAACCATTAGATATTCCACAAGAGGTGGGTTCCCATATTAGACTGGTCACTTAGGTACTGCTCTATCCCAGGCACCATGCCTAGCACTTTACATATGGCTTTAATCCTCATTAAATTCCTGAAGTAGAGGTACTCTCATCTGCATTTTATATATGGGGAAATTGCAGTTTAGTGACATGAAGACACTTGGTCCAGTGGTCCCATGTTTGTAACTCGGTAAGGCAGACATGTAAACCCATCGGGAGGCAGAGGCAGGAGAATTGCTTGAACCCGGGAGGCAGAGATTGCAGTGAACTGAGATTGTGCCACTGCACTCCAGCCTGGTGCCTGCCGACAGAGTGAGACTCTGAAGAAAAGAAAGAAAGAAAGAAAGAAAAGAAAGAAAGAAGGAAGGAAGGAAGGAAGGAAGGAAGGAAGGAAGGAAGGAAGGAAGGAAGGGGAGGAAGGAAAGGAAGGAGGGAAGGAAGGAAGGAAGGAAGGAAGGAAGGAAGGAAGGAAGGAAGGGGAAGGGGAAGGGGAAGGGGAAGGGGAAGGGGAAGGGGAAGGGAGGAATGTAAACCCATGTCTGCTTAGCACCAAAACCCAGACACCAGACTGCTGTGTGGGCTGAGCTTCTGTATTAACAGGTGCAGGCATTCAAAAAGCCCAATAAATGGCAAGCCAGTATTGTTTATATAGTACGTACTACTTAACTAGAAACAATCATACTACTTCTCTGATTATTAGATTCCTCATATGATTATACATCTGTGCCTTCATTTAGAAAACATTTACAAAGGTTTACATTCCTCTAGGCACTGTCCTACAGAATTAAACACTGTACTAACATTTACTGTCCAGTTTAAAGGAAATGCTGACTTAGTTTAAGGTCCATCATACAGAAGATGCCCCTTAATACTAGTTCATATTTCTCTTTTTTACCTTAGAGTGTAAATTTCCAAGGCTTTGTCCTGGTTGTTCTGATTTGCTTGTGTGTGTTTCTCTCACTGCCATTTAGTGCACACATAATGGTGACCATATATTGGCTAAGTTGGATTGATTTCTGTGTGGATTATATCAGATCTTGTCAAGGCAACAACTTTTAATAGTTCTATTCTTCCAACGGGTTTTGGTAAGTTAAGTTATAATCTAAAGAAGTCGAAGGATCAAGATTTTTCAAGTAACAATTGGATTCTAAAACTGGAGTGATGTCTTGCCATAGTTCCTTAACTCTGCTTCCCAATGCATGAGAATGAGGGGGATTAGGAGGATGGAGAGGTGAGCAAATCCTAGTGCTGGTGAAGGAATATGAGGATAGGGCAAAAGACTCTAAAATGTGGCCAAACAGTAGCTCTGACAGTTATATACCAGTAGACTCTTACATGCAAAGAAGACCCCATTATAAGTGAATCTGCATGTCACTGCAAATGTTCTCTGTGATTTGGGGTAAGAGGCTTTTCATTAACTTCCTATCATTCATTCTTTGACCCTTTTTTACTTCCTACTATTTTGTATCACCATTTCTTATCTACTTCCTCATCTATCTTGCTGTATCATGTTATCTTTTTATAAGCAATCCTCGCTATAAAAAATAAAACGTAATAAAGTTACATTGGGGTCTTTTTAAATTTTCTGCAAGACAAATATCTGTGAGCCAGGCATGGTGGCCCATGCGTGTAGTCCCAGCTACTTGGGAGGCTGAGTCAGGAGGATCACTTGAATCCAGGAGTTCAAGAGCAACCAGGGTAATAGAGCAAGAACCTATCTCTAAGAAAAGAATTTAGAGTTAACACAAAATGTTTAAACAAACCAATAAGTGTCTAAGAAACTAATTTTTTAGCTCAGATCTCTGAAATAAATCACTAGAGTGTGGGTAAACTTAAAATCCCTTGCCAAATCTGAGTCAGGCTGATAAGGCAGCAAAATCAGCCTCTGCTGGAACACCAGGGTGCCACTGGTGGACGACTCAGTAACTTGACTCATTTTGTCAGGTTGTCAGAAACTCGTTGAGGACCTGAAAATTTAATCTAAAAATCTCCATAATTTAAATAACTGCTGGGAAAAAGTTGGGGGATTGGGTATGCAATAAGCAAAGAAAGTACAGAGTCTTCTGTGAGCCCTCTCATTGCTGGTAAGATTAGAAGAAATTAAAGAAGAGGAGTATATTGCAAAGCGGGAGCTGATATTCCTTAGTGTTGAAGAGTATCTTCTCTAAGGATTAAATTCTGTGTCAAGTGTTTTGGATTTTAATTTATAGTCATTAATGTTAAATGACTGAGTCTAAATAAATGTTACATGAGTGAGTAACAAATAAATGCCTTAATGAAATGGAAGAGGAATGAGAATGACTCTAAATGAAATTTCCAACAACCTGTCATTCTTTTTTCTACTCTGTTTTACAAGTGAATTTCACATAATTCTGGGTTTAGAAAAGTTATACAGGACATGATGAGATCACTGGAACAGGCATCAGAAGAGCTGATTCTTAGTCTTTTTTCTGCCAATAACCATTTATGTGCTGTGAAGGTAAGTTTTAAGAGTCAATTTGACTGAATTGAGGGATGCCTAGATGGCTGGTGACACATTGTTTCTGTGTATTGTAAAGCCGGCTGCCTCGCAGAGGGTTAAACGGACACATCCATCTCTCTCCACATCTGATAACTACGTCATCACCCAAGCTCGTTATCTGGCCTTGCCTCACGGCTTCCCTGCACCCACCTCTGCATACCAGACCCAAGCCCACATTCAGCACTAAATTATGCATTCAACCCCCAGCCCGCTGTTGATAAACCCTGCAGGAAAATTTTTAAAGAAGCCCCATCAGACCCTGCCCGGTAGCAGTCTGCTCTGTATGCCCCCAGAAGGCCCGTTTACCTAAGATCCCGCCCGCCTACCAATGACCACTAGCTCCAGGTATTTCCTGCTTCTTAATAGCCAATAAGATTGCCTTCACTTTTTTTCCCCAACAGCCAATCAAGGCCCACTTACCCAAAGTCCCGCCCACCTACCAATGGCAACTAGTTCCAGGCATTTCCTGCTTCCTGACAGCCAATAAAATTGTCTTTGCTTTGTTTCCCTAATAGCCAATCAATTGCCTTCCCTCCCCATAAAACCCCATGACCTAAACAGCTGGGCGTGACTTCTTTGGCCCCGCCCTGGACCACAGAACCTCACCCAGGAGAGGAATAAATTAGCTTCTCATTTTCTTATACTTGCCTCAGTTTCCTCATTTTACCTCAGCAATAAATCTTACAGGTGTGTCTTTGAGGGTGTCTCAGAGGAGATGGACTGGGAGTCAGTGCACTGAGAGAGGAAGACTGGCCCTCAATGGCTGCAGTTGTCATTCAATGGTCTGGGGGCCCAGCCGGGAAAAACAGCAAGGGGACTTTCTCTTCCTCTCTCCATTCTGGAATGGGACTCTTTTTCTTCCCCTGTCCTTAGACATCAGACTCCAGGTTCTTTGGCTTTAGGGCTCTGAAATTTGTAGCAGTGGCCTTTGGAAGGTTCTTAGGCCTTCAGCCTTAGACTGGGGGCTGCATCATCGGCTTGCTGGGTTTTAAGGCTTCTAGATTAGCCATGCCACTGGCTTTTCAGAAAGCTCCAGCTTGCATATGGCCTATCATAAGACATTCCCACCTCTGTGATCCTGTGAGTCAGTTTCCTCTAGTAAATCTCCTTCCATACAGCCTACTGGTCTGCCTTTCTGTAAAACCCTGAGTAATACACGTGTTTTTAGAAAGGACTTAATTACTACAGCGTGTTTTCATTTTCTGTCAAGTAAATGGGTTAAACTAGATACATTGTTAGCCTCCTTCAGACTTTAAAACATGCATGGCCAATTTGCTTTAGAAGAGTTTATATGTTTTCAGAACACTTATTTTGCAGGATGTTAATGGAAGTTACAAGAAAAAACATAGTTCTGTGGCTCAGACAAATGTGGAAAATGTAGAGTTAAGCAAAATTAATTATATTTCTTTACTGCAAGATATTCCTGAGCCATTAACATGTACATATGTCTCCTGTAGTCATTCATTCCATTGCTAGCTAGTGCCAATCATGCCTCAGATACTAAAGCTACTCACTGGACAACAACAGGCATGGTCTTTATCTTCATAGAGTTTATAGCAATCTAGAGGGGAAACTAGACACTTATATAATTATATAAATAAAGCACAATTTTAATTGTAATACTGTTTTGGAGGGGTGCACAAGTACCTCTATGGTGCTATGATACTATGAGGTATACACCATAAGAGATTTTGTTCTAGTCGAGAAGATCAGCATGAGATAATGGCATTGAGAATTGAAGAAAGGGAGGAAAGGGGAGGAGAGTTCTAGGCAAAAGAGCAACGTATTCAAAGGACCCGTGGTCACCAGCAACACATGAAGAACTGCAAAAATCTCTAAAAGTGAGACACATTATGCAATGTTGCTCATTATTTGTCCTAGAAACTCTTTTTTCTTTCTTTCAGAAGTGCTTTGTGGAAATTATGTTCTCTGGGTTGGACCTTAAATAACACTTCTTTACAGTAATTCAATAAATGTTGGAGCTGTCTTAAACTCTCCCTAAATAGACTTGTTTTTAAAACACCAGTGGGTCCTACTGCATGTGCTCATGGTATGAGCCTAAAATAGACCACTTCTCCACATGTTTGTAGGTTCTCTTAACTTTACAACATGGAAAGGAGGAAAAGATGACGGATATATGTATAGATATGGGAACATTTCTTAGGAGACTGGGTAATGCCAGCGAAGATTTTTTACATGCTACATATTTGCATAAAAGGTACTCCGTCTGAGACACACTTCAGTAATTTCCAAAACTATAGATAGAAGGGTATATGTGGGGGGGAGAAGAAATAGTAAAGAGAAAAGGCTTATGTCAAAGCCGATAGCACATTTTCTGTCTTCAGAGGCAGAGGGCAAACCACTTTCAGGGCAAACTTAAGGACAAACCTCTATTAACTTGAAAAAAAACAGTTATTTTTTTGATAAAGCCAAAATACTCCTCTAAAATGGAGATATTTTGCAACCATAAGGAGTTAATAGGTCATGTAATATAAAAGGCTATCATCATTGTTGTTAACATTAAAATGACATTATCCTTACAAGGATAGTCTGAGATGGGAAATGCTTTTAGCTTTCAAACAAAACAACAGCTACTGAGGCTTAAAAATAGGGGTTCATTTCTCTCTGGTCACAAGAGGACTGAAGGTGGGCTGCTGCCAACTCTGGTCTAGTGCTCTGACATGTTTCTTTCTTTTTCTTTCCTTCATGGTCAGAAGATGATTGTCACAGATACAATTATCCAATTATCATATCTACATTTAAAGTAGAAAAACGAATGTTTTCCCAGAGACCTCCCTGCCTCCCTGGGAAGTTTCCATTTCCACCTTATTTCCCTTAATTGAGCCATATAGCCATCCCTAACTACAAGGGAGGCTGACAAAGAGGAAACAAGATGGTCAACACTGACTTGAACCAATCCTAATTCAGCAGCAGAAGCTAGCCACATCTTCACTTAACCAAATAGAGCTAGCCACATCTTCACTTAACCAAAGAGTTCCTTCCATGTGCAAAGAAGAGGGGCGATGAATATTGGGGTAAGCAGATAACAATGTTTGCTCCAACTTGGGGATTATAAAGAGTTGTTGCTGATGTGCTGGTGTTATCGTTTACTTTGATTCCTTAGTCTGGTCCTGGAGAAGTTGAGGCTCAGACTATAGATAAGGAAGATGCCACAAAATCACTCTTTTTGGTTGGGAATACGCTGGTCCTTATAACGCGGCTCTAGGGAGCATGTTTCCAAACACTGTTTTCCACGTTTCAATAGACTACCTATGACTGCTTCATAGAGAGCGTAATAAAATATACATTCTGGGCCGCCATCTTCATAAATTCCAGTTCACTAGGTCTGTGTTTAATAGGCAAATATGATTCTATGATACAATTCCCGGGTGGTGCTTCTGCAAAGACAATTTGGAAAGCCTTGCCTATGGAGAGGATTTAGTCTGGGAATTATAACATAATGGGCATATGAGCCTTTCCTTGACCCATCACCTCACCCCCGACCACATTGGAATCTTTTTCTATTGACCTTAAGCCTCCAAGATGATCTTGTCAGAGCCTAGTCTTTGCTTGCTGAGGGAATAAAAGAATAGTCCTGGGCTGACATCTGGAGAAAGGCATTATAGGGATAAAGTGCTAGAGCTTGGGGGAGATGGGTCTATGACAGCCACAGGGACTTACAGGAAATCAGGGCAGCAGTCTGGTCCAGACAGCTGGCTAAGGTGAAACACACAGCCAGGATACAGTGTGAAATACGTGCACATTCCTCAAGGATTGCTAGAAAAGCCTGAGGAGTGGAATCAGGGAAAAGACTGGACTTCCCGAATTATGGAAGAATGGAGGCTCGGACTATATAACTAGTTGGGCATTAAAGGAAAATGAAATCCCTGAGGACTAGAGAAGTCTGGACTCCTAAATGACCATAATGTTTTTTAACTAAGTAGGAAAGAAAGAGAATGAAACAAGCATTGGATGAGAATCCATTTGTGAAATATATCTTCATAGTTGCCATGGAAGATAGGTGTCACTGCATCCATTGGTGCTGGTAAGAAACTCAAGGTTAGATTAAACAGGTATTTAAAGCTGTTAAGCAGTAGCAACTGCTTTTCAGACAAGATATTTTATTCCAAATTTTATGTTCTTCTCATGACAACATTTGCCTCCCTCCCTGTATATCATCTTCTGCCAAATTAGAAGGCAGCACTGGTCAAGTGTTGGCATCTAAGAATTTGCTCTTCATCACCTGCTGCTGTCATTTATTAAGAGTTGTTAAATTTGTGTCTGCTAATGGGAAAAGTACTTTCCCCAGCTTCTTCCCCGTTGCAGCCAAGTTGTAACAGATACACTTTGTAAGCGTCCATAGAGGCTCTTCTGTCCATGGAAAAAAAAGAGGGAGGTGGAAGATAATGCACGAGGAAGTGGATCTGGGACTTCACAACCCAACAGGACCTGCACAGATTATTAAATAGTTTCAAGTGACTTAACCATGACATGGAGCCTCCAGAGAACAACAGGATCATTGTCACCACTGTCCCAATGGAGGAAGCTGAAAAAGTCGAGTACTCTCCAGCTCCCAGAGAAAATGAGAGAGAAAAGGAAGCAAATGGTGCTTATTTGTCTGGGCCACTGGGCCAGTCTAGCTATTGTGAAATCTCTAAGGCATCATTCTGTGGATCTGTTTGCACACACATATTTGCTTTGTAGAAGAGCCAAGAATCCCTGAACAACTGGCTGACATGTTTCTAGGGAGGAACATTAAATATAAGCTATTAAAGGCAAGGCACTGACTTCCTCTTTTATGCTGTCCCACCTACTCACCACCTCATTAATCTATTGATATTGTTGAAATAAAAGTTGTGTTAAGTTTACTATGCACCAATAGCAGGCATAACAGGCTAGGTTATGCTGCTGTAACAAATAACCCTAGATGGCAGTGGCATATCACAACCCAGGTGTTTTTCTTGCTTCTTTTATGCATTCATTGCAGGTTGGCAGTGGCTTCTTCTCCATGTCATCCTCACTCAGAGACAAAAGACGATGGGGTTTCATGATCCGAAATTTCATAGGTCAGTAAGGCAGAAGGCAAGGGAGGCAGAGCATCTTGTGTGTTAATTTTCATTTCACTTAAATTTCATTGGCTAAAGAAAATCAAATGGTCTCAACTAACTTCAAGGGGATGGAAAGTGCAATCCTCTCTTGTGCCCAAAAGGAGAGGGAAATGGTATCTAAGTGAAAAATAGTAATGTCTGCTGAACAATTGATGTGCTACTACAGAAAGACTGTCTATTAGTTTGAGCTAATGTAGCATAAACTGAAAATGGCCTCTGAGTTTGTATTTACAAGTTAAGTTTTTTCATGGTGCCAGTTTAAGTCCTGAGCTTGAAAGCAAACTTTGCAAGGGATCACTCTGTGAGCCACTGACCCCAGAAACACTGTTGGCAGCATCTAATATACTGACTTTCTCTACTACCACTCTGCTCATGGCTAACTTGAGCTGTGACACAGCCATATCAAAATATAAAAGCAGGGGGTTTTAATCATAATTCATATATATAAAGATTTTTGCTAATTTTTTTTTGACACAGTGAGTGTCTCACTCTGTTGCCCAGGCTGGAGCATAGTGACACAATGTCTGATCACTGCAGCCTCCACCTCCCAGACTCCAGCAATTCTCCCACCTCAGCCCTCTGAGTAGCTGGGACTACAGGTGCACACCACTGCTATGGGTTAATTTTTGTATTTTTCATAGAGACAAGGTTTTGTCATGTTGCCCAGGCTGGTCTCAAACTGCTGAGCTCAAATGATCCTCCTACCTTGGCTTCCTAAAATGCTGGGATTACAGGCATGAGCTACTGTGCCTGGCCTATTTCCTCTAGTTTTTAAAATCCCAAACGCATATCTGAACTTCACCCTATCATGACCCATTCTCTGTGAATGGGGTTTAATGATGCAATGAGGTTCAAGACAGAATGAAAGTGTTCGTTTCATGTTACTTGGAATTTTTTAAAAAACTTGAAGTTTTATTACTTGTCTCTAATTCAAAAATTTCCAAATGAGAGTAGCTGTGTCAAAATGGTTTCATTAAAATGACCGACAATTTTTTTCACAGAGATTATAACCCATCCCATTACTTTCAGTCAGAAAGAGGGGTTTGGATGGGACTAGTGTTGTAGTGCCTTAGGAGAGGGGGTTGAGCTGTGGAGTGATAGGTTCATCCCACATGGCAGTCTGACATCTCATTCTCATAAGTTTAGAAGCTTAAAGAAATATTTATGAAACTTACTAAACAAAAGGGTTGGTGCCAAGTGGTTTTTAACCCAGAAGGTCCATGGCTTGGTGCTGATAAGCTTACACATTCCTGGCATGGAATGCAAGATTCTTTGCATTTATGCATATATCCAGATTTCACCAAATTCTCAAGGGAATCATGATCCATAAAATATAAAGAATATCAGTATAAAGATAAATAAGAAAGATCTACACTCTCCAGAAGCTTATATAGACCTGTAGCTTCACATCACTAAAGGATGGTACGTGTTGCTTTCCAGAACACAGGTGTTTCTAAAGCTTATATATAAGTCACATAATATTTAAACCATGATGGTACTAATGTAAACAAAATAATCCTTCAGTAAGATGCCCATAATCTATTTTATAATTTTATAAAAGCTCAAATTTTGTAGATAATATCAAATTACATGTTAAAATTCACAGGAAACACACACAAACCACAAACACACAAAGCACACACACACACACATACACATATCTTACGTGTTCTCAAACGTACAGGTCACAGAGGTCATACAATGTGCTCCTTGCATTATACTTTCCTATTTCTTCTACGTCTATGCCACTCCCTTAAACCACTCTCTTCCTATAGTCCAAGATACTGTGACACTTTTTTACCACTTCTCTTAATGACAGTGCCCTGTAGTTCAAAACTATGACATGTATAATAAGATGCATAGATATAGTTCAATTTCTACACGATAGACAAGAGCAATGTTATCTATGATAGCCTAATTAAATAACAAATATCCATTCTGTCTCTCTCTTCACAGGACTTTTATCTTACCCTAAGTGTAATTTTTCACTTTGCTTTAGAAATATAGACCTAAGGATCATGGAATAGCAGAAAGAACATAAGACTTAAAGTAAAGAGACCTGAGTTTAATTCCTGGCTCCACTCTCTATCTGTTCTGTAATGTGACTAAAGTCACTCATCTTGTCTGAACTTTTTTCCTCATCTGTATAATGTGGAAACAGTACTTAAACACTAGTGTAAGACCACAAAAAGAGTTGTTGTTACATTAGAGAAATTACGCATTTGACAAAACCTAGCACATGGGCTGATAAATAGAAAATGTTCAAGTACTTAATAAGTGTTACTTGAATCTGATCACAGCGAGTGAACTCAACCAAAAGTTGAAATAGTTCTCATTAGGCTGCTTTCTTTATATTTCCAACTGGGCCTAGAAACAAAACACTTGTAGGGTGTATTTTCAGAGTTTTCCAAAAACACTTTTGAGTAGCTGTGATACAGAACGAAAACAAGAAAAGACTTCTGGGGGTTTTCACCCCACTTACTGTGCATACTACTGGCCATACATGAAAGAAATGTTTCCCATACTGCACTAGAAAAAAGATTTTGAGCACATCAAATATCTAAATTGACATACTGAAAATATGTAAAAGATCCCTAAAACCTTTTCTTCTCTAACAGTAAAGAAATTGAGGAAGGCTTGAAAATTCCACTATGATTACCATATAATATTGGCATTTCACATGGCTCAAACTAACACACGAGTATACTATGCATACATTTTGAAATACGCATTTATGATTACAAATACTATCAAATTAATTGTGACACTGAAACCACACTAGTGTCATCACTTTCCATAAAAGCAGATGAATGGAGGCTCCCTTTGACATGGCCCTTGCTGTCCACTCTTCTTTGCTTTTCCCTCTGGTGCCATGCTCCTCCATCTTCTGGCACGCCACCACCTCCTTCTGAGACTCAGGGTTCTGAATCAGCAGTCCTTCTGGCCACCACATCTCTACTCATTCCTATTAGAACATTCCAGATGAGACTGGTGATTCTTTCTACCATCATCTTTTTATGGCTTCTTGATTTTCTCAACTCCAGTGTCTCTAAACTGTCTGTATTTTTTAAATCAATACTTTGGACTCCATTATCAAACAGAATTTCTCCATGCCAGGGTCTGAAAGTAGGAAAAGTCCCTCTCTGATCCCAACTTTCCATATCTTTATTCTACTCTGTATTCCTAGTGACCTGCCCTTCGCCCATTTTTATCCAAAAGTTCCTCCAAGTCAGCATATCAGACACCAAAATTAGACCATCTCTTTCAATTAGACCTATGAAAACTGAGCCATTAATTGTCCACATCAACACGGTCTCACCAAGTTTCAAGTATCCTCCACTCTCTTGATCTACTATTCCCATGATCAACCCTGGGCACTTCCATCATCTGCTTTTTCACATCCTACTTTCAGGCAGTGAGACCCTCTGCTGAATCCAGGTTGATATGTCCTAATATACTCCTTTAAAATTTTTTATTTTATTTTATTTATTTATTTATTTATTTATGAGATGGATTCCCTCTCTGTCACCCAGGCTGGAGTGCAGTGGCACTACAAGCTTCACTTCCTGGGTTCAAGCAATTCTCCTGCCTCAGCCTCCCAAGTAAATCTCCTTGAGATTTACAGGTACATGGCACCACACCTGGCTAATATTTTGTATTTTTAGTAGAGACCAAGTATCACCATGTTTGCCAGGCTGGTGTCAAGCTCCTGACCTAAGTGATCCACTGTCACTGGCTTCCTAAAGTGTAGGGATTGGAGGTATGAGCCACCACACCTGGCATAAAAAAATTTTAAAAAATTTTTTAATAAAAATAAAACTTAAGTGGAGGATCCAAGATGGCTGAATAGGAACAGCTCCAGAGTGCAGTTCCCAGCAAGAACAACACAGAGGGTGAGTGCCCACCACATTTCCAAACAAATTTTCACTGCCACAGACCAGGAGATTCCCAGACCAAAAACACCATGAGTTTTCAGGACAGCGATTTCTGCCAGTGCCGGCTTGGCACACAGAAACTCACACAAATCTGGGTGGCTGTTTCAACTGGCACCTGGAACACCCGGGAGACAGAGCCACCCATTCAACTGAAAGGGAGGGTCAGAGACAAGGAGCCAGGCAATCTGGCTTGGCAAGTACCACACCCCCAAAACAAGCAGTCTGAAATGCTTTGGATTTCTGCAACAAGTGCAGCTGGACTCTGAACACTCCAGCTCAGTGGGAGGAAGAGCGACCACCACCACTGAGGCAGTCCACCACTACCAAGGCAGTTCACACAGCAGCGGGGCAGAGCCTGCAGCAACTCAGCAATGCCTCTGCTGGCAGACTGTGACTAGACTACTCTGTGTGGAGCAGGGCATCTATGAAAAAAGGAGCAGCATGACAGGAACTAATAAATAAAGCTGACCTTCCTAGGACAGAGCACATGGGAAAAGAGGCGGTTATGAGTTCCGCTGCAGTGGACTTAAAAGTGCCGGCATCTCTACACGGAACAACAGAGCTCCCAGCACAGCACTTGAGCTCCTATAAGGGATGGCTGTCTCCTTAAGCAGCTCCCCAACCTCCGTATACCCAAAGAGACATCTGATAAAGGAGAGCTCAGGCCAACATCTGGCAGGTACCCTTCTGAGATGAAGAGAAGAGAAGAAGAAACCGGCAGCAACCCTTACTGTTCTGCGGCCTCTGCGGGTGATCCCCAGGCAAGCAGGGTCTGGAGTGGACCTCCAGCAGTCCTGCGGCAGAGGGGCCTGAAAGTTAGAAGGAAAACTAAGAAACAGAAAGAAATAACTTCATCATCAACAAAAAGGACGTCCACTCAGAGACCCCATCCAAAAGTAACCAACTACAAAGCCACTAAGATGGGAAGAAACCAGTGCAAAAAGGATGAAAACACCAAAAACCAGAATGCCTCTCCTCCTCCAAAGGATCACAACTCCTCACCAGCTAGGAATTAAAGAGAGATGGAGAATGAATCTGATGAGTTTAAAGAAACAGGCTTCAGAAGGTGGGTAATAACAAACTTCTCAGAGCTAAAAGAATACATGCTAATCCAATGCAAAGAAACTGAGAACCTAGAAAAAGGGTTACATGAGATGCTAACTAGAATAAATGGCTTAGAGAAGAATATAAACGACTTGATGGAACTGAAAAACACAGCATGAGAATTTCGTGAAGTGTACAGAAGTTTCAATAGCTGAATTGACCAAGCAGAAGAAAGGATATCAGAGATTAGATATCAACTCAATGAAATAAAACAAGACGGCAAGAATAGAGACAAAAGGGTGAAAAGAAATGAACAAAGCCTCCAAGAAATATGGGATTATGTGAAAAGACCTAATCTATGTGTGATATGTGTACCTGAATGTGACAGAGAGAATGAATCCAACCTGGAAAAAACTCTTCAGGATATTATCAAGGAGCACTTCCCCAACCTAGCAAGGCAGGCCACCATTCAAGTCCAGAAAATACAGAGAACACCACAAAGATATTCCTCAAGAAGAGCAACCCCAAGGCACATAATCATCAGATTCACCAGGGTTGAAATGAAGGAAAAAATGCTAAGGGCAGCCAGAGAGAAAGGTTGGGTTACCCACAAAGGGAAGCCCATCAGACTCACAGCAGATCTCTCAGCAGAAACCCCACAAGCCAGAAGAGAGTGGGGGCCAATATTCAACACCCTTAAATAAAAGAGCTTTCAACCTAGAATTTCATATGCAGCCAAATTAAGTTTCATAAGCGAAGGAGAAAGAAAATCCTTGATGGGCAAGCAATTGCTGATCATACCATCAAAATGGCATGATCAAATTCACACATAACAATAGTAACCTTAAATGTAAATGGGCTAAATGCCTCAATCAAAAGACACAGACTGGTAAATGGATAAAAAGTTAAGACTCATCAGCGTGCTATATTCAGGAAACCCATCTCACATGCAAGGACACACATAGGCTTAAAATAAAGAGATGGAGGAAGATCTATCAAGCAAATGGAGAGCAAAAAAACTCAGGAATTGCAATCCTAGTCTCTGATAAAATAGACTTTAAACTAACAAAGATCAAAGGAGAAAAAGAAGAGCATGACATAATGGTAAAAGGATCAATGCATCAAAAAGAGCTAAGGATCCTAAATATATACGCACCCAATACAGGAGCACTCAAGTTCTTAACGATGTACAAAGACATTTAGACTCCCACACAATAATAATGGGAGAATTTAACACTCCACTGTCAATATTAGACTGATCAATGAGACAGAAAATTAACAGGGATATCCAGGACTTGAACTCAGATCTGGACCAAGTGGACCTAATAGACATCTACAGAAATCTCCACCCCAAATCCACAGAATATACATTCTTCTCAGCACTTCATTTCACCTACTGTAAAACTGACCACATAATTGGAAGTAAATCACTCCTCAAAATGCAAAAGAAAAGAAATCATAACAAACAGTCTCTCAGACCACAGGGTGATCAAATTAGAACTCAGAATTCAGACACTAACTCAGAATCACACAATTTCATGGAAACTGAACAACTGGCTCTAAATGTCGACTGGAAAAACAATGAAATGAAGGCAGAAATACAGATGTTCTTCAAAACCAGCAAGAATGAAGACACAAGGTACCAGAATCTCTGGGACACATTTAAAGCAGTATCTAAAGGGAAATTATAGCAATAAATGCCCAAATGAAAAGCAAGGAAAGATCTAAAATTGACACCCTATCATCAAAATTGAAAGAGCTAAAGGAGCAAGATTAAAAAAATTCAAAAGCTAGCAGAAGACAAGAAATAACTAAGATCAGAGCAGAACTGAAGGAGATAGAAAAACAAAAAAAACCCTTCAAAAAATCAATAAATCGAGGACCTGGTTTTTTGGATAGATCAACAAAATAGATAAACCACTAGCCAGATTAACAAAAAAGAAAAGGGAGAGGAATCAAGTAGATGCAATAAAAAACAATAAAGGGGATATATCACCACTGATTCCACTGAAATGCAAACTACTATCAGAGATTATTACAAACAATCTATGCACATAAACCAGCAAACCTGGAAGAAATGGATAAATTCTTGGACACTTGCACCCTCCCAAGCCTAAACCAGGAAGAAGTTGAAACCTTGAATAGACCAATAACAAGGGCTGAAGTTGAGGTAGCAATAGCCTACCAACTGAAAACAGTCCAGGTCCAGATGGGTTCACAGCTGAATTCTACCAGACATACAAAGAGGAGCTGATATCATTCCTTCTGAAACTATTCCAAACAGTCCAAAAAGAGGGAATCCTTCCCAAATCATTTTATGAGACCAACATCATCCTGATACCAAAACCCAGCACAGACTTAACAAAAAAAAAAAGAAACCTTCAGGCCAACATCCATGATGAACATAGATACAAAAATCTTCAATAAAATACTGACAAACCAATTGCAACAGCACATCAAAAAGCTTATCCATCACCATCAAGTAGGCTTCATCCCAGGGATGCAAGGCTGGTTCAACATACACAAGTCTATAAACGTAATACACCATATAAACAGAACCAGAGACAAAAACCACATGATTAACTCAATAGATGCAGAGAAGGCCTTTGACAAAATTCAACAGCGCTTTATGCTAAAAACTCTCAATAAACTAGGTATCAAAGGAACATATCTCAAAACAATAAAAGCTTTTCATGACAAACCTGCAGCCAACATCATACTGAATGGGCAAAAACTGGAAGCATTCCCTTTAAAAACTGGCACTAGACAAGGATGCCCTCTCTCACCACTCCTATTCAATATAATATTGGAAGTTCTAGCCAGAGCAATTAGGCAAGAAAAAAATAAATAAATAAAACGTATTCAATTAGGAAAAGAGAAACTCAAATTGTCTCTATTTGCAGATGACATGACTGTATATTTAAAAGACTCTATCATCTCAGCCCCAAATCTCCTGAAACTGATAAGCAACTTCAGCAAAATCTCAGGATACAAAATCAATGTGCAAAAATCACAAGCATTCCTATACACCAATAACAGACAGGGAGCCAAATTATGAGCAAAGTCCCATCCACAATTGCTACAAAAAGAATAAAATACCTAGGGATACAACTAACAAAGGAGGTAAAGGACCTCTTCAAGGAGAACTACAAACCACTGCTCAAGAAAATAAGAGAGGACAGAAACAGATGGAGAAACATTCCATGCTCATGGTTAGGAAGAATCAATATTGTGAAAATGGCCATACTGCCCAAAGTAATTTATGATTCAATGCTATCTCCATCAAGCTATCAATGACACTGAAAAAAAAACACCTTAAGCTTCATGTGGAACCAAAAGAGAGCCCACATAGTCAAGACAATCCTAAGCAAAAAGAACAAAGCCAGAGGCAACACACTACCTGATTTCAAACTACACTTCAAGGCTACAGTAATCAAAACAGCATGGTACTGGTACCAAAACAGAGATAAAGACCAATGGAACAGAACAGAGGCCCTGCAGGCAATGCCACACATCTACAACAATCTGATCTTTGACAAACCTGACAAAAACAAGCAACAGGGAAAGGATTCCCTGTTTAATAAATGGTGTTTGGAAAACTGGCTAGCAGTGTCAGAACGCAGAAACTGGACCCCATCCTGACACCTTACACTAAAATTAACTCCTGATGGATTAAGAACTAAAACATAAGACCTAACACCGTAAAAACCCTAGAAGAAAACCTAGGCAAAACCATTCAGGACATAGGCATAGGCAAGGACTTCATGGCTAAAACACCAAAAGCATTGGCAACAAAAGCCAAAATAGGCAAATGGGACCTAATTAAACTCCAGAGTTTCTGTACAGCAAAAGAAACAATCATTAGAGTGAACCGGCAACCAACAGAATGGAAAAAATTTTTGCAATCTACCCATCTGACAAATATCCAGAATCTACAAAGAACTGAAACAGTTTTACAAGAAAAAAACAAACCCATCCAAGAGTGGGCGAAGGATATGAACAGATACTTTTCAAAAGAAGACATATAAGAGGCCAACAAACATATGAAAAAATGCTCAGCATCACTGATTATAAGAGAAACGCAAATCAAAACCACATTGAGATACCACCTCACACCAGTTAGAATGGTGATTATTAAAAAATCAGGAGACAACAGATGCTGGAGAGGATGTGGAGAAATAGGAAAACTTTTACACTGTTGGTAGGAGTGTAAACTGGTTCAACTATTGTGGAAGACAGTGTGGCACTTCCTCAAGGACCTAGAAATAGAAATCCCATTTGACCCAACAATCCCATTACAGGGTATATACCCAAAGGATTGTAAATCATTCTATTATAAAGACACATGCACACATATGTTCACAGCGGCACTGTTTTGCAATAGCAAAGACCTGGAACCAACCCAAATGTCCATCGACAATAGACTGGACATATACACCATGGATAGTATGCAGCCATAAAAAAACAGTGAGTTTGTGTCCTTTGTAAGGACATAGATGAATCTGGAAACCATAATTCTCAGCAAACTGACACAAGAACAGAAAATCAAACATTGCATGTTCTCACTCATAGGTGGGTGTTGAACAATGAGAACACATGGACACAGGGAGGGGTGCATCACACACTGGGGTCTGTTGTGGGGGGACCAAGGGAGGGTCAAGCGGGCAGGGGGAGGTAGGGGAGGGATAACATGGGGAGAAATGCCAAAGGGAGGTGACTGGGGGATGGAGGCAGCAACCCACATTGCCATGTATGTACCTATGCAACAATCCTGCATGATCTGCACACGTACACCAGAACCTAAAGTACAATAAAAATAAATAAATAAAGCCAATCAATGTGATGAAAAAAAAACTTAAAAAATTATTTCTCTTTTATTTAAAAAATTCTTTTTAAAGAAGAGTATTAAGTTGCACCACCTCAATAGCAATTATATTGATTTAACTATCAGTTTTACTATCATTTTTACTCATTGTTTTTCCCTAAAACATGTATTTTCCTTTCATAGGTTTGTTCATTTGTTCTTTCTTTTTTCTTCAATTTTTATTCTTTCTATCATCGTGGTGAAATAACATATAAAATTAAATTTACCATTTAAACCACTTTTAATTGTTTTCACAGTGCAAGACATTAAGTAAATTCATATTGTTTGCCAGCATCACTACCTACAGCTCCAGAACATTTTAATCTCCCCAAACTGAAACTTCACACCCATTAGACAGTAACTCTCCAATCCCCTTTCTTCAGGCCTGGCAACCACCATTCTGCTTTCCGTCTTTATGCATTGACTGTGCTAGGTACCTTATCTAAGGGGAATCATGCAATAGTTTGTCCTTTTTTGACAAGCTTATTTCACTGGCATGTCTTCAAGGTCCATTCATGTTGCAAGACGTATAAGAATTTCCTTCCTTTTTAAGATTGTATAATAGTCCATTATATGTATATACCATGGTTTGCTTACCCATTTATCCCATGTTTTATTTTAATAAACACCATCTTGAATACTTTTCTTCAATAAAGGACACATAAGAATCATACAGGCTGGGCGCGGTGGCTCACACCTGTAATCCCAGCACTTTGGAAGGCCGAGGCGGGTGGATCACGAGGTCAAGAGATCGAGACCATCCTGGTCAACATGGTGAAACCCCGTCTCTACTAAAAATACAAAAAATTAGCTGGGCATGGTGATGCGTGCCTGTA
>NW_016107679.1:2226282-2271278 GCF_001604975.1 Cebus imitator | reverse complement strand
ACTGATGCTTTAATTTTGATTTTTTTTTGAAGGATATTGGATACTAGCTTCAAAATCCATGTCCTCAGAATGTGTATACACTACTTCATCCTCTAATTTACTCACCACATACTCTTGAACTCCCGACCTCAGGTGATCTGCCCGCCTTGGCCTCCAAAGTGCTTGGATTACAGGAGTGAGCCACCACGGCTGGCCGACCCACCACATTTTCTATGTAGGCCACTTCTCTGTTTTCTCAGAAGCATGTTGCCTTTTTTTTGTTTGTGAAGTTTTAAAAAGAAAATTAAAAAGATATAAAATCTCACTCCTTAATAGTCCAAGTGAGTTAGTTTTATTTGAAAACTTAAGAGTGCCTTCAAGCTAGAAAAATGTTCTTCTGTTTCTTCCCCCCTCCCCATCTTCTCTCACATTTCCTGGGCCATTTATTAGAAAGACATTGGATCTCATCAATGTCTTTAACATTTCCCTCAAGAATTCTATCTATTTGCCAAGGTTAGCTTTATGTTGCCAGCAACTTTTATTTCTTCATAATCCAATTCCAACTATGTGTGAATGCTTTCTGAATTTTCATTCTCAGTATATTTTTCTTACTTATTGAATGGCGCACCCTCACCATTCCACATATATTAGAGTTTTTTCGTGTGCTTTTCTCTTTATTTTCCCTGTATTCTAGTTTTTTTGTTGTTGTTTTATTATGTATTATATAGCTACAGTCTATCTTTTTTGTTTTAGACATCTGTTTTTTGGCCTATGTTGTTCATGTTAGATGCTGTCTTAAAAAGTCTGGCAATTCTTTCTTCCTGTTCTTATTTAAAACGGCAGCACTGACAATCTTAGCATGTGTCTGGTGGCTTTCTCTAAAGGATGCTGTGCTAGTGAGTGGACTTCAGGAGACTTCTGCAGTTTTCAATATCTTTGCATTTTTTTCCTTGGACCATTAGTTTCTCCAGAGAGAAATTCTCTAATATTCTGCCTGGGCATATGAATCAAAGGGCAAAAGGGGTAACAAAGGAAGGAGAGAGCTGGGCAATCAGCCTGGATGCCAGTATTCTGGAAACTGAAGGGGAAAAGCAGGAAGGCTAGTGATGTGTCATACTTACAAGTTCCTCTGGGTTTCTGCCTGGTGGCTCACCCTTGCCCACAGCTGTGGTTAGGGTTCCCTTGGTCAGAAGTTAACTAACTTTTGTCTAGTTAGGGAAGTACAGAGGCCCACTCCCACGAACAGAGAAGCGGATAGGGGTTCTGATCGCTCCTTATACAACTTTTAACCAACTCTGTTTCCAGCCCTACTCCAGCCTTCAGAAATTCCTGACAACCCTACTTTGTGGGCACTTCCAGGGTTCTGGGGGCAAAAACTGGCTTTCTTCTGATTTACTTTACATTTCTCAGGCCTCAGCTTCTGTGTTCTCTACTCCATTCAGTCAGTTCACACAGACTCATCCACCTACCATCCTCAAAACTTTGCTGACATTTTTCTTCTGCCATCATCCCCTCTGCTGCTCCCTTTGCCACTGCAGTTTTTATTTTGTATTCAATTAAAGTCAGTTTGAACGACTTACAGGAGGAAGCGGTGATAAATGCTTGTGTTCATTCCTCCTAGTTTAGCTGGAACCATTGATACAATTTTTCCATTTTTTTCCAGAATTTCCCTTTGGTCAAGAAATATTTAATGTAATGCCAAGAAAACAAATCTCTTTTCATGTATTTCTTCCAGCCTATCTCAAATCTTTAATTTTGTTCATTTCATTAGATTTATCTTCCTATAGAGGCATAGGATTATGGAACTGAAAGGAACATTAAAATAGCAAAATTTGTTTCCTCCTTAAATAGATGTCATCTCTATTGACCTGATTCCATAAAGTTACCTGTAGTTTAAAATCAATATTAAAACATATCTGTTTCTATAGAAATCACTCTGAACTCTTTCTTTTTCCTCAGATTCACATCCAGAATCTGTCCAGTCTTATTCTTTTAAATTCATAAATGTCTTTTGACTGCAGATGTCACCATCTCTGTCTCTATCATTCTTTCCCTCTCCTTCTTCATCTGGAAAACTACTCATCATATTTTAAAATTGAGTTTACTAAGTCACCTTTTCTGTTAATATCTTCCCTGTCCAGTCATTTCTTTACCTTTCAAGGCATTTTCCCAGTTTTTTGTAAGCATTATCACATATTACTGCAAATATTTGTTTGGTGTCATCTCTCTTTTCCATTCATTCCCTGGTTTCCTTCCAGGCAGGATTAACATCACTTCTCCCTGTGGCCAAGCCATACATCAGACTTGAGAATGTACTCAGTGAAAAATGTGCTGTGTGTCTAAAACTGAACATCCATGACATGACAGGTTTTGAAAATGTGATTATTTGTTAGTAAGCGAATAAAATAATAACAGCGAGAGGTCATCCTGAAGAATGACTCTTAAGTAACCCTCACAGCTGTTCATATAGGTCTAGACAAATATATATGCATGTTTATACATGCATCTGTATCCCTATAGATTTTATTCACTTAACATCTTCTATACATGTTGAATACAGCATTAGTGCAAATCCTGATAACTTGAACCTTTAATTACATGAACTTGTTACTAAGACTAATTTCAGAAGACAAGTTTTTGCATACAAAGAAAAAGGAAGTTAGGATTTAAAAAGGTTACAGGTGATGGTAGGTTTTGATGTAATTAGATGTTAGCTATTATTACCCATGCCTTTAAAATCTATATAGCATTAGCTTGAACTATTTCATGTTTTGTGGCAAGTATGTTCTCCCTAGGATTTCTCTACATTTTCTGGGGTTGGAGAGTAAGGGTGAATTTCCATAGTGACCCATAGATTTGATTTTATGCTTTGAATTATTTTAATCTGTGGAGCAAAATTTTATTGATAGTGTGTAGATCACTAAGGTGGGTGTATTACTCTGTAGTAGTCAGGGTTCTCCAGAGAAACAGAACCAATAGGATGCACATATATAATTCTGTGTGTGTGTGTGTGTGTGTGTGTGTGCACGTGCGCACACGCACACGTGTGCGCCAATTGGGTGAGCCAGTTCCTTAAAATAAATCTCTCTCACTCAGGAATTTATTTTAAGAAATTGGCTCGCACAACTGTGGAGACTAGCAAGTCCAAAATTCACAAGGTAGGCTGGCAGGCTGGCAGAATTCCCTCTTTCTTGGGGGAGGTCAGTCTTTTTTCTCTTAAGGCCTTCGACTGATTGGATGAGGTTAGTCCACATTATAAAGGACAATCTGCTTTACTCAAAGTCTACTGTTGTTAACCTCATCTAAAAAATACCTTTACTGCAATATCCAAACTGATATTTGGCCAAATACCTGGGTACTATGGCCTAACCATAAAACTAACCATCACACACTTCAACACACAGCTGTGTATATCCCTTTTACTAAATCAAGCTTGATGCATAAAACACTGGAATCCATATTCTTAACAAGCACCCCAAGAAGGCCTTTTTCCAAATAAAGGAGGAATATCACTATTATATTGCCTGAGTAAAACTGCTCTAGCCTCACTCTGGACATATTAAATCAGAATTTCTGGGTAGGATTTGAGCTTGCTTCTTCAAGCTTACAAAGCACTCTAGCTGATACTAATGTATCAGGATTGGGAGTTACTGATTCACTGTCAAACTCCCAATTCTGAACTACCTTTATAATCTCAAACCTTTCAAGGTATACAGATTACTCCTTTAGCAGTAAAAGGATAAACAGGGTCCACTTTTCTTAGATGGGAGTTATGCTTTTAAATTGCGTTTCCCCTCCTTATGATCCGTTTCTTCTTATCATGTGCAATTTTTTTAATAGCCCTTCTTAGGACTTACTTCTCTAGCTGCACATAATTCTATAAAACTTCTCCCACCATTACCAATTCCTTTCTCCTTTCACTGTCGAGTGGCAGAGGTTGCATGCCTGATGATTCATGAGGTTTTTCCCACATCACTTAAAGCCCAGCATCAAGTCAGGTCTGATTTGGGCTCATCTGATCTCCTTAGCAGCTCGGATTGGAGAGCAGGGGCATCAATCACACACCGAATCTGCCACAAACAACTCCATGGGTTTGTTCTCATGGAAGATACAACTCTCTTTGGGGAGCAAAAGGGTGATAGTCACTAAGGCCAGGTGCTAACCAAGGAATTGTGTGGGTCTTTTATTTGTGTTTTAGAACTCCACTGGATGAGGAAATGTAATAACCTCACAATCTTCACACAATTAAGTTGAAACAAAGGAAGTGCCACCGTTTTCAAATATGAACTGCATTTTTTAGGATAAGTTGTTTGTTGTTGATGCTGTTTTTGATTTTTGGTGCAATTATTTTTTTTTTCGTTGAAATATATGAGAGTGTTTGAAACTGAAAATTGAAGTCATTTTCCAGGATGATAAACAGTTTTCTAAACAGCAAGAGCCATCAGAGCTATCACCAAAAAAAAGTCAGCCTACAAACTGCAGTTGTTTCAATCTTTCTCCTCCTTGAGCCCATCACACAAATAAGAAGGCAGATGCAAAGCCAGAAAAGGCTTCCATCTGCCGCACTGCTTTACTCTGCTCAATGGGGGTTTCAGAAAAGAACTGGATATTTCAGATGAAGACACTGAGGCCCAGAGAGATAAATTGTCAATCTTCCCAATTTCACTTAGATCATCAATTACAGACTCAGGATCTGATTCAGGAATCCTAATTCCCCGTGTGTTATTATTTTCGTTTAATTTCCAATCCATTAATTGCTCCAAACTCTTTCTCCCTCCATGCAAACCTCTCTTCTGAGCTTCAGACACAGATTTTCAATTGTCGGCTCAATGTCTCTGTTGGGCTATGCTCCGGACACTTCAGCCCAACATGTCCAAAAACAAATTGAGGATCTTTTCCTTCAGCTGTCACTTTCTCTCCCTCCTGAGTTTGCTATCCTACCTAATCATAGCATGAACTAATTCTTAAAATCTACAACCCTGGGAATCCTCTCTGAATCCTCTTTTCACTTCCTAATTTATCAATTTGACCTCTTGAAATATATCTAGAATCTCTTCTGTTACTATATGTCTCCTTCTTCCCATTACCCATTTCTCACCTTGAATGCAGCCATTACATCTTAATAGATCTCTTTGGTTGCAGCCAATTTCTTCCCTAAGCCTCCCTCTACTTCAATGGCCAAGAATTAATTTGGGAATGTGGCCCAAACTGGAAAGATTCTTCCCTTTGGGCTAGATCCACATTTTGATTCTTTTAATTATAATAGCGTGATAATATCAGGATCAAGAAATAAAATGAGTAAACAGATTTACCCACATACCCTTTTATCTCCTACTAAATGCAATGCCTAAATTATAATTAGATATACGACAAATTGATGTTTGCCTTTTGCCTGAATGTAAAATCCTTGTGTCCATGTTGTCCTAGACACTTGCAGTCCTGGACATGGCATATATCAAATATCAACTAACAGAGTTTTCAAAATAGAGATATCTTACATGAAGAAACACAAAACAGTTTGGCAGATCCCAAGAAAAAACAGTCAAAGTGGAATAATATCCTCTACTATCATAAGAAGGAAGGCTGTTATAATATGGGGTGATCTGTGACTCAGGCCCCTGCAAGGGTTTCACCAGAATTCTCCCATAATGGATTATTTATATAAGCAAAGTCTTAATCCTAGAGCCCAAAACCTTCACAATCATGGCTGCAGCGTTAATTTGGCCTTATCTTTTACTATTGTCTTACCAATACTTATTCACCATTTCACACGTCTACTAATTTATGGCATAAATACCTATTTATTATATGATTCATTCCTTTGTTCAGACTGTTCTTTCTGCTTAAGTGTCCTTCGAATCACAATGTATAGAAATCCCACTTTTTTTTTTTTTTTTTGAGACAGGGTGTCACTGTGTTGCCGCAGCTAGAGTGGTGGGACAGTCACAGCTCACTGCAGCCTCAACCACCCAGACTCAAGTGATACACCTGCCTCAGCCTCCCAAGTGACATCACACTTGGTTAATTTTTGTATTTTTTATAGAGATGGGTTTCACCATGTTCCCTGGGCTAGTATAGAACTCCTGGACTCAAGCAATCTACCTGCCTTGATCTCTCAGAGTGCTGGGATTACAGACTTGAGTCACTACATTCAATACTGCTCTTTAAAGCCCAGCTCCTCCGTCATGTTTTATTCTCTGTACTTATCCATTTCCCACCAAAATAAAAAAATCAATCCTTCCTCTGTTTTACAGTGTCCCTTTGTTTCTGTCAGTAGCTTAACACTTAGCTCTTTGTGTTGAAGTTGTGTGCAGTAGACTAGAGGTTCCTGGAAGACAAACCTGCAGCTTCTTTGTCTTTGTGTACATGGTACCTGGTACACAGGAGCCACTCAGTAAATGTCTGTGGAAGTGAACTGTAATCGTCTTCTGTTTTTCTAGTGCCATATCTGGGTAATATTAGTGACCCCAGATTTGGAAGGCTCCTGTAATCTACCAATACTGAATATTGTCTCTGGAAGGCCTACAGAATGTAAAGACTAACTGAGATAAAGAAAGGAGAAAGACTTTGTGAACAGTAGGCAAACAAACAAACAAAATCAAGGTATAATTGTTATCAGAATTACATTAAACCTATGACCAATATTTTTTAAAGATAAGGTAAGCAATAGAACAGCACAAGGACCCAACATTCTCTGATGCTGCACAGGTACAGCCTGGAGAATGATAGCCATCCTGTTGAAGACTTAAAGAAGAAATCTCTTCCTCCTTCAATGAATGCATGAAAAGGCATTGAGAAAGAAAGGTAAGGGAGGAAAGAAAGGGTAAATTCAATTTTAAAAAAATAAAACTGTTGAGAAGAAATGGATATAAGAAAAGAGTTAGAAAAGAAAAAAACTGAGAAAGAAGAAAACCAACCAAGGAAGATGGATGAAGAAAGAAGGGGACAAGAAAAAAAAAAGTAAGGAAACAAATATATCCACAGGGTATGTGCTCTGCAATTAGATAGGCAATGTGCTTCTTTACCTAGGTTGAGGGAGACAGAAAAGCCAAGGCAGGTGTTATTGGGTTGAGAATCCTCTGGGCTCATTTAGGCAGTCCTTTTCCCCAGGAAATGCAGCTCCTACACAGGCATTTCTAGCGATGCCAGCCCGCTCTCCCTTACGAGAGATCATAAAGCCTGCTTAAAGAGAAGGAACCTAAAGTGCAGTAGGAAAGATTTATTGGTAAAGTTGTAAATAAAATGTGTTTCCTTTTGCTGGAACGATCTCGGCACATCTGCCTCTTGCTCTGTCGTCAGGCTGGAGTTTCCGAAGGGCATCTCTGGAGAGTACTTTTAGAATGGGATCAGCCGTACATCTGTCCCGAGGCACCATTAACTTAGACACAGCCCCAGTATGGATTGGGAAAAAGCTAAATCTTTTAAAAATATGGTCTTCTTGATAAGACCCAAGAGGGGTAAATATATACATATATACATATATCTTTCAAACCAAAAAGCATACTTTCTCTGTCCAAGAAGTCAGCATTTTTCATGTGTTCTCCATGAGAAGGGGGCTCACCCTTTATAAGCTGTGAACCTTTGTGCTGTTCATTCACACAGCAGGATCATTTGTGTCCACCCACATCTGGGCCAGGCCTGCCTGAGAATTGCTTAGCTAATGAACCTGCACTGGCCAGATTTGCTTTGTGTGGAATCGACTTTCACAGATGAACGTTTTTCTCAGATGACTTCCCTCCACTTCAGATTCTTGTTCTTAACATATTTTGCACAGAAATAAGGGATTTTAGAGTTTGGGAATATGGAAGAGAAAAGGGAGATAAATGGACCCAAGTTCTCCAAATGTAAATACAATACGCACAGTAAATCCATGTGCTTACAAAGACTGTTTTCTCACCCTTGGTGGTGTCCTGGCCCAGTGAGACACCTGTGTTTCAGAAAAGAAAATAACAATAGCTGGCATTTATCAACCATCTATTTCATGCCAGGCACTCAGATAAATGCTTTCTCTATCTCTTTAATTTTACCCTTACCGCAAACTGGATGTTCTTATCATCCTCTTTTTACAGATCCCCTAACTCAGCGTTAATGAGGTTAAGGAACTTGCCCAACGTTACAGAGTTAATCCCAAGTGGCAGATCCGTACTACTGTGGCCTAAATATTTGTGTCCCACCCCCCTCCAATTACTGTGTTGAAACTTAATCACCAAGGTGATTGTATGAGGAGGTGGGGCCTTCGGGAGGTAATGAGGTCATAGTAGCAAAGGCCTCATGAATGAGACTAGTGTTCTAATAAAAGAGGTCCCAGAGAACCTCCTCACCCCTTCCACCATATGAGGACAAAGCAAGAAGACTCATCTATGAGCCAGAAATAGGGCCCTCACCAGATATTGAATCTGCCAGCACCTTCATCTTGAATTTCCAGCCTTCAGAGCTATGAGAAATAAATGCGTGTTATTGAAAAGCTACCCAGTTTATGGTATTTAGTTGTGGCAACCCTAACAGACTACTAAAATTGAAATGTTCCTAATGACTACACTAACCTGCCCAAAGAACAACTATCAAACACAAAAATTATTTTTAAATGTATTAGATTCTCCTTTCCTATATTTGAGAAATGACACTTCTCCAACATCCTGGAATATGCGATGGCAAGCCCTACCTGTATACTTCTGTGTTTTTAAGGCATTTTCCCAGTTCCATTTTATTCTCCCAACAAACGTATGGAATAGTTAGAGAAGGTTTTGAACTTACTCAAAAATGACTGAATTTTATCTAGGGACTATCTCAGCCAAATGCCAGAAGCTTTGCTAGCACTACAGAGTGCACTGACACATAGTAGGTATTCAATAAACATTGGGGGAATTCGTGAAGAGAACCAAGGAGCGTGATACCATCAAGGACTTCCTTCACTATCTTCCTGAAGTCACTGAAGAACCACTGACGGATTAAATACAAAGAAGGAAGTGAGGGAAGCAATGAAAGGCAGGGAGACCTAGAAGAAGCCTGCTGCAGTGATCCAGAGGGGAGATGGGGCTTCCTGAAGTCAGATTTTACTGTGGAAATGGAGAAAATTAAACAGGTTTGTGAGACAGTAAAGAGGTAGGAACGGCAGGACTCGGTTAACTACAAATGGTCGGGGGGGAAACGCTCATAAATATTAAGGTCTAGGATTTTAGAAAAAGAGGGTGAGTGGCCCCTTCTCCATATGCTTTATGTATTTTTACCTATTCCCCCATTATGGTAATCATCTTATGGAACTTAAATTGTTCTTTTCTAAGCCGATCTCCTTTATTACATTCTTATCTCCTTGAAGGTGGGGAGCATGTATAACTCACTGCTATATCCCCTAATGCTTAATGTTTGCTATAAAATGAGTGAGAATGAAGAAATAATTCAGACGTGATTTGCCCGCAGGCCAGGCAGACATCAGTTCCTTTCTTTGCTGTTTGTTCCTCAAGTCACCTTTCCTATACCAACTTAGACTTCTGCAAGAATGAGAACCGTGCAGGTTAGATTCTGCGTGAAGGGAATTGCTCTTATTGCCACAAAAATGAGCACCAGTCTGGAGGCCCAAGGCCAAAATAAAATCTACCTATGGACAAATAGTAACCTTAACTTGAATTATAAGACATGAACTGTGCTGTACTTCCCCAAATCCCTGAGGCTTGATGCCTTCAGATGCATCACTGCTATACCATAAATGAATAAAGCAAGGTCTGAGAGAGCTATAGACAGGTGAGAGTGATAAGGGTCATATAAATTTTTTTTTTATCTGAACTTTTTGTAAAGCAAAATGAGCCAACCTTCTTTCACTGTCCTGCGCTGAATGTGTGTGTGTGTGTGTGTGTGCACGCACATACACAAGCATAAGGACATATCACCCCAGAAAGAATAAAGATACTAGAAAATTTTGTTGCCATAACTTCCCATTACCTAATTTTCTAATTACCCACATACACAAACACAGTCCTATCTCTTTAAATGGAAACCAATGTGAATTTTCTTTGAAGATTTAAAGATTGAAATTGTTGTAGTCAGGGTATATATTTTCACAGCCATTATTTTTCACAAGGTAGCAAACCACAGCTCAACAGAACCGAAAAATTGCTTCTGTGATATGGGGACTTCAATTTCTAATAACAGTGCAATGGGAAATAATCATTTTCCCCTGCCCATTGAATGTATATACTGAGCAAGGAAAGATACCAACCAGTGCCTGCAGCTGCTTATTCAGGACCAGGCCCAGCCAGACAGCAGAGGGAAGGCTGCAGAGAAGATATAAATAGCCTAATAACTATTTTTTAAATCTTACTACCCTCTCTTACTCCTCACCTTTTACTTTTACTCCTTTTTACTGAAAACCAACATTTATTCACTTGTCTTCTGTGTCAACGCTCTTGAGACAAATAGCCCACATTGCTTGATTGGGATTAGCTACGTTTTTGGAAAAAGCACCTCGCTCAGAAAGGGGGAGCAACCTCTAGACTAGAAAGCCCTGCAGACTTATACCAACTGCACACTCCTAAGCATGCTGATTTGAGTGCCTCAGAAGACAGTTTTAATTTTTAAAAAGGGAGAGAGAAATAAGTGTAACATATTCAGAATCAGCTAAAATATCATCACTGAGTAGACGCACAGTCACTCAATATTATTTAATATTACCAGCTAAGGTTCATATAGAGACTCTGGGTCACATAGGTATATAACCAAATTCTACGCTCACATTCACTAGGTCTGTGACCCCAGGAAAGTAATATGACCTCCGAGAGCCTCAATGTTATTATCTGTAAAACTGGGTAATAATAGCTATCTTGTGTGTTTGTGGTATATCTGACACAATATTTGGTTTATATTTGGTGTACCATCATTGCCAGCTAACATTAATGTTGTTATTATATTATTAAATCAGGATCCTCCATTTATATAAGAGGATCTATATCCTCAGCCACTGGCCCATTTATCTCCCATCAGCAAGGCTACATCGTTCATTAAGACATCTTCTTTTAGCCTGGCCCACCTAGGGCACTCTAAGCTCTCCTTTTACATACATGGAATTGACAAGAAGACTCAGTGCCCCTGTCCGTAGACTCCAGAGATTATAACCTTCTTGGGAAACCTTAAGATGATTTCCTTTGTGCAAAGCTCAGCCACCTCTAAGTGACAAAACTCACTCAGCAACAGGATCACAGAGTGAAGTTTCTTCCCATTCTCTGCTGAAACCTGCTGTAATTATGTATTAACTGACCTGTGTCACCTAAAAGCTGCTTCTTCATCTTGTATCTCCAGGTGGTGCATAGAGCTTGGCACATGGAGGTACTCAGTAAATGATGAATTCATTGATTAAATAGCTTTTTTTTTCTCCTTCTTGTTTTTTAACTTCTGGAAACATCCACATCATGATTAAATATCTTTTCCAAGTTCTAAAGAACCACTATCCCAAATTAACTTTGGGGAATCATTCAAAAAGAAAAGGTGTGAGAATTGGGTAGGTACTCCAACAGTGTCTACTACGTTATTCTACTCAGAGTCACCTTTGTTCCTTACTGTTCAACATAAAGGGTAATAATATTGGCCATTCTGATCACCTGGCAATAACCAGCCAGGCTTTTAAGCTTCACGTGCGGGAGGTTATTTCCATCCAGAGACTATACTGGCAATTTGTTTAAGCTGCCACCTGGTGGCGCTTGATTTATGGCCTTAAGATCTGGAAAGCCTAGCTCCCCACAGGCCTGATAAACAGAATACAAAAAATGGAACACATTTGCAACACACTTTTGAAATAACCTGGGCTATTTCTCTAAAAATTAAAATAGTGCAAATCTCAAAATTCAATTTATATTATATTGTATTAAGTTGGAAATCATATATTAAGCACTTACATGAGGTATACTCATGATAAATGGTACCAAAGGGACTTATAATGAAGTTGTAAAACTGTCTGAACCAAAATTTTAAAGTTTTCCAGTTAGTTCCTTTCTTGTGAATTTGAAAAACACAGTATATTTGCCTTCCCTATTTCTCGGAGTAATTGTGAGGATTCAATGAAATAATGATGTGAAATCTTTGTGATCTGTGAAGTGAAACACAAATGTTAGTCATTAGTGCTATTTCTACAGGCTTCCCTAGAGCAAGACAGAGAAGCCTTCTAGAGACACATTTCATTAGACAGAACTTCAACATGTCTGCGTTGATCACTATGTTCTAAAAGAGGACACATGAAAAGATATGCAACTTCCATAATATTGGGCAAGAAATGTTAAATAATGAACACTCACACATTCTGTGAGCCAGGAAAGAGGAGGCTGTCTAATGATATTTATCTTCAGGAAGTCAAAAGTATCATAGATTCATATTTCTTCCCAAAGCAGGAAAGCAGTTTTCAATTTGGATTTTAATTAGAAAGTGATTATTTCCTCCCAAGGGAGTTTAAATTACCCCCACCCTTTGCCATGTAGCATGTTGGAGAAGGATGTGTGCACACCCAGGGAGAGCACCCAGCTTAAGAAGGCAGCAACATGGAGCATCATGCAGTTATTCCTGGTCCAAAACTAGAGGCGGAGTTTTTGTTTTCCACTGTACTGAGTTCCTGGGTCCCAGACTTGACCCACTACCCAGCCAGAAACAACAAAAAAACTGAACAAAATATTTAAAACAATGGCTTTCACACAGTAAACAACCTACAGCCTAGGACCGTGATCCTTGAGAGAAAGGAAACAAAGGGAGCACTGTGAATAACTTGGCTCTCTGCCTGAAAGCACTTTCCAGACCTGGATCGTGGATCGGGGAGGAGAGCACAAGCACAGGACAAGCATCTTGCTGAGCGAGGAGAGAGATCAGAGCTGGTGATGGCAGAGGAGGCTCAAATGTGAGGGGCAGAGTACTGGAGAGGAGGGAGACACACAGACAAAGAACTTCAGAAACCTGTGACAGGGTCCCCTGGCAAGTGTGCCAAATACTAAGCTGTGTGTGTATAGGGTAACACTCCACAAGTCAGTCAAAGAACTACTTCTACCAGGAGCTATAAGCTGAACCATTCAGAAAGTTCACATAAGGTGTAAGATAGGGGTGTGTGTGTGTGTGTGTGTGTGTGTGTGTGTGTGTGTGTGAAAGAGAAATACACAGAGACAGAGACAAGGATCAAGCATCCTGAAGTTCATTAATGTATGACAATAATGGAATCTAGAAGAGTATCAAAGGAATCTAACCTCAAAGAGAATAATGGATCAAAATATAGACTATTCTCTTGATAAGAAGCCTGCATTAAGCTAGAATCTATTGTAATTAATACACAGTATTACAAAATGTGGGGTCAGTGATTCTCAACAAATCTTTGGGTGGCTTTGTAAAGTCCTAAGCTATAAAATCGTTGGGTTGTTGTTATAAATATAGATTTTATGTAACAATTCTGGCAGGAATCAGAATTACATACCTGGAATGAGGAAAACCAAATGAGCACAGAGCTGATTTTTATCTGGTGAGCGTCGCTTCAATTGTATCCGTCACTAACGTGAGTATGCTTTCATTGTGCACTCCAATCCTTCTCCAAAACCAATCTGAATCTTCAACCAATGTGGCTCTTCCTCATGACCTGAAGGATTAGAACACCACCTCCAGGACTCCAGACACCTGTCTTTACTATTTACTGCCCTGCCATGGCTGTGATATATATTCTTAGTACAACTCCTAGTAAGCAGTAACCTTACCACATGCTTCCTGACAATGTGTTTTTTATTCTGGAATCCTATACATCAAAGATATACAATAGATTATAAAAATTTTGTAGGTCAATGTCATGCTCTAAAGAGATAATTCTGAAGAGCCCAAAATCACAGACCAGCTTGTGCAAGAGAAATGGCCTTTCTCCTTAAAGACCATATCAGCAAAGAGATCCAGACCCCTATTTAGAGTTTCCTATTTGGTCAAAATGTTCCTTGTAGAAGGGATTAATTACAGGGAAATAGAAAACCTGGTCAGTATGGTTAGCCTGCTCCTCACAGGCTCTCAGTATCTCCCAGAAGAGTGGGTGCTCAGTCTCTTTTTAGTTGTCAGAATCACACCTTTCCTAAACCTCCTTCTTTCATTAAACATTTGCTGAGTATTACAGAAAGTGATTCAGCCGTGGTTGTGAGGTCTTGAAAAAGAAGAAAGTACGTGTATTTTATTTGCTTTCTTTAGTTAACTTCAACATTATCTATATGCCATGTTGCCTTAAAATGGCCATCAGCAGGAAGTCAGAAAAGCTATGAAGATAAAGAAGGCCACAAAACTGCAATTATCATGGAAAGAAGAACCTAGTCTGATTTTACACAACTGTACCCTCAACATAGAACATAATTTCTGGAATACAGTAGGTGCTCAAGAAATTTAAATCCCTGTCTACCTCCTCACTTTCTCTATCCTCATTCAGACAAGCAGGTCTTTGTCATTCATCTGCCCATTCCTTATTGAGAAACTCCCATAATCCTGGTACTTTACGTATTGCGTATGTGTCAGCTAAGGTTCAATCAGGGAAATCAAACCACTAAGAGATAAGATTCCCTCTCTCTCATGTGTGTGTGCATGTGGTGTATTTTTTTATAAAAAGATTTGTTACAGACATTGGACTTCCTGGCTATGGGAGCTGGTTAAGTGGTCCCGGTAAGTTTGTTGTCTTCAGGACAGATACTAAAAATTGGAGTCCACAGGCCAGACAGTGGGGAGGATAAGATGGATGTTAAATAAGAGAAAACAAGGATATGTCAGAAGGCACAAACAAAAGAGGGAGCTCACAAGAATGAACTGGAAGCTTCCAGTTGCTGTTGCCCCTAATCTTGATGGTGTGAGTATCTTGCACAAGCATGGCTATTCATCACAGTCAAATATAGGACCTAGTTCAGAAATCTGAGAAACTGAAAGAGGAGACAGGGGACAGGAGCCGCTGCAGACCTTGCCACTGAGATAACCCATCAGATAAGTAACAACATGTTTCAGCCATAAAATGACTGCTACTTCCCTTCCATCGTACAAAACTCATGTCAGAGTCTTTCTCGTGGACCACCCTAAGTAAGTACATACAGAAAGAAAATTCTGGAAAAGGTAGTTTAACCTAGCCAAACTGACACTCTATAGGATCATCAAATACCCTATTTTGTTTTATTGCCAACCCATGAGGAAGGTGTTATGTATTATTCCATTGTACAGGTGGAGAAATTGAGGCTGAAGGGTTTATGATCTCATCATTAGTAATGCGCAAAACTGGGATGTAATTACAAAGTTCCCTTCCCACTCCATCATGACAGAAAAAAAAAAATCTAAATAGATGCTGACAGGAGGCGGAGTGAGTGGACCAACACTGTTTCAGGATGCCGTGAAACACAAGAGTAGACATTAGGAAAGAGTTAATCACTGATAGAGCACAGTTGTAGCTAAAAACCTAGTGAGCAAGAAGGACACTGGAGACGCTTCTAGTAAGACAAAGAAGACTTTAAACAGGTCTGCAAGCAGAACTGCCTTTGAAAAGTGAGCATCATGTCTTCTAGAGGAATCAAGATAGCACCACCACACAATTGCAAGAAGCACAATTCATACAGAACGTAATGTAACATGCCACTAGAATTGTGCAGTACAATGGTTCTGAAGTCAGCAGGCCATTTGCTAGACTGTTAGCCATATATACAATGAAGAGAACAGTGCCACTCAAAACAAGTTGGGACAATTTAATAAGTAGGTAAATACTCAGAGGGACTACTCTGATTTGCATGGATTACTTACATGTTAATCAGTCCTGCCCACCCAAAAGTACATAAACACGCACATCTGCCACCTAAGCTTTCCCGATGTGGAAAAAGGTGAGAACTGGAAGGTGAATTTGTTTACGCTCTGTGGCAATTGGCGCTGCTAATACTGTCATACACGTATTTGGCAGGCTGTGTAGAAGTGAAACTCTTGATGGCAATTAAAGTCTTTCAATAAGTTTCATCTTATTTTGAAAGGCGAGTTATTTAATGGCATGTTACCATGCTACATAGCTGCAGTTATTAGGAACTGTCCATCTCATGTGCTAAGTAAGAACAGGAAAGAAATGTGTGCTATAAGAGGAAGAACAGTTTCATTTATGGAAATGATGAATAGCTTCCAAAGAGCAGGGTCATTTATAACAATAGGTGTCAGAAGGTTTGGTGCGTGAACAGCAGACTAAGCCTGATAATATCCGGAGGGAAAGGCCGGCGTTGTGACAGGTGGGCAGGCAGTCCCAGGGACACTGCATTATTAAACATTTCTCATATCAGGCAAGCAGCCCATTTATAGTCCTGAGCTCTGGAAGGATCCCGCCTCCACTTCACTGTAGCTAAGCTGGAAGTGCAAAGCAGAAGGGGCAGAAGTGGACTTCTTTTTTTCTATCAACACATACCTTGTATGTAGGGAATGAATAAGCCATTCCACTCAAAAAATGGATAATCTATTCCAGTCACCTCTGATGCACTCCCATATAATATAACCCATTCCACTTGAAAAAAAAATTTAAGAATTTGACTCATCATCCTCATTTGGAAACTTCCTGAGCTGTATCTTCTCCTTGACCCTGGTAGGCCCAGGAAAGCTAAGAAATTGGTCTGAGCACTCAGAGTTTAACATTACTCAGGTGGGCCAAGAAAGGAAACCTAGGCCTCTGTCTCTAATAACTAGTCTATTTCTATGGATTTACCTCCTCATCCTTGCAACTTGTGTATCCTCAATCCATTATTGTAATGCTGCTGGGAATGTCCTTTATTTTACATAAGGAACAAAATGCCAGCTGTTCAAAAGGGACTGGAATAATCTGTTCTCTCTCACAACAGATGAACAACTCCTCCAATCTGAGAAGCATTTAAATTTTGTCCTATTATAACTTATAATGATTAAAGGGAAGAAGCCTCATTAAATCCACTGGATGTAAAACGCCTCCAATATTATTGTTCTTTCCAAAGTTGGGCCTGCATTTGAAAATGTAAATAACATGGAGATAACGCAGCATAAGCGTTCTACGGAAGCTGAGGTCAAGTGTACAGGAGAGTGGGTATGTGTTAAACATTTGCTCATGGAGCTTTCAGGCATCGGGTATGGGCCTATTATAATACCTGCAAGCTCATTCCACCATAGAATTATTGACCATTAGAACTGATAACTAGAGGGGAGATTATTCAGTGCAATCTCTTTTCATGTACGTAATAACTAATAATTTAGGTCAAGGGACTTATCCAAAGACATTCACAGACATGGGAATCCCCGGCCGGAGTCCTTTTAATTTACTTTGTCGTGTCCCTCGAAGTTAAGAACTGTAAGCCGGAGGCCTTTAAGATAAGAATAATCCATCCTTTTCCTTAGGAGGGTTCAGAAATCAAGAAACGGGCTTGAGGTAAGGCATTGGACTCACTTTTCTACTCTAAGTTCATTCCCCTGCCAGCCTCCCCCACCCACCCAAACCCTATAATATAATTTTCAGATGTTTAAAATTATTTTCAATTGAGCTCTGCTTCAAAGGACTAAAGAGTATGCTAGTGATTCAAAGCTACATTACCTCTTTTCTTCATTAAAAGAGATGCGTATATAACCACTGGCTTTTAGTTTAAAAGACCAGGTGGTAATGGCTCAATCATCATAGCGATATCAAAACATAACTTAGTGAATCTAGCTCTATGACAACTATATTTCACACCAGATACCAGGCTTCTTGTTTGTCTTCTGGGCCTATTCTGCTTCCCATTCCTGGCCGCCAAACTGCAGTTGTTAAATATTTTAGTAGTAGTCTAACCCACAGTACGGTTTTTGAAAGATTCAAATGCCCCTGCAGCAAAAGGATGGAAATTTTTATTTAACAGTGTCATTGAGGTTTAATTGACCTATGATAAACAATATATTTGAACTACAATATTTGCTAAGTTTTTACATATCTAGGAAGCTGTAAAAGCATCAGAATAATTAAGATAGTTATCTTAGTGTGCTTGTGTTGCTATCACAAAATACCATGGACAGGGTGGTTTAAATAGCAGATATTTATTTCTGATAGTTCTGGAGGCTGGGCAGTCTTGGTTCAAGGTTCCAGCAGGTGTTATTCTCGGTGGGGGAATCTCTGGCTGCTTGCAGATGGCTGCTGCCTCACTGTGTGTTCACATGACCTCTTTGTGTGTGAGAAGGGAGAGTCTGTCTTTTTCTTGTATAGGCACTAATTCCATGATGAGGATGCCATTCTGATGACCTCCCAAAGCTCCTACCTCCAAATACCATCAAACTGAGAATTGGGCCTTCAACACATCAATTTTGAGGGAACACAAACATTCAGCCCATACAAATAGTGAATATATTCAATTATTTCTAAAGTTTCCTGTATTTTCTAGAGGTTTTGCTTGTGGTTTTCAGTTTTTGTTTTTCTGAAACAGTCTCATCCTGCCACCAAGGCTGGAGTGCAGTGGTGTGATCTCGGCTCACTGCAACCTCTGCCTCCTGGTTCAAGTGATTGTCCTTCCTTAGTCACCAGAGTAGTTGGGACTACAAGTGTGTGCCACCACACCTGGCTAATTTTTGGGGATTTTTAGTAGAGACAGGGTTTTGCCATGTTGGCCAGGCTGGTCTTGAACTCCTGAGCTCAGGTAATTCACCTGCCTTGGCCTTCCAAAGTGCTGGGATTATAGATGTGAGCCACCACGCCTAGCCTAGAGCTTTGTTTTTCCATTGTATGTATACACCACAGATTGCATATATACTCACTGGTGATGAATATTTGGGTTGTTTCCAGTTTGGGGCAACTAAAAATAAAGCTGATACAAATTTCATATGTCAGTTATTGTATGGATACACGTTTGTTTCTGTTGAATAAGTATCTAGAAATGGGATAGCAGGATCATATAGTAGCTGTATATTTAACTTTTCAAAAGATTGTCAATCTGTTCTCCAAGGTGGTTGCACTATTTTATAATCCTACCAGCAATGTTTCTCCACATCTTTGCCAACACTTTTTAATGGATTGTGCTTTTGGTATTACACATTAGAAATCTTTGCCTGACACACAGTCACAAAGATTTCCTCCTGTGTTTTATTCTAGAAGTTTACATATATGTCTAGGTTTTACATTTAGGAAAATGTTCCAGTTTGGGTTAACTCTGCATATGGTGTGAAGAAATGGATCAAGACTCTTCTCCCCTCCCCTGAAATTTTTTTTTTTTTTGCATGTGGCTATCCAGTTATTCCAGCAAAATATATTGAAATATTTACTCTATCTTGATGGAAGTGCTTTTGTACCTTTGTCAAAAATAGGATGCCCATATATATAAGGTTCTATTTCTGGAATCACTGTTCTGTTCCATTGACTTATTTGTATTCTGCAATTTTGCCAAACTTGTTTTTGGATTATAATTGTTTTTTGTAGATCACTGTGATTATATCTCATTATACTATTTGGAAAGAAAGATAGTTTTCTTCTTCTTTGCAAATATGGATGTCTCTTATTTACTTTTCTTGCTTTATTGCAGTGGCTAGAAAATCTAGCACAATGTTGAATAGGCATGGTAAGAATGGACAATGTTATTTCATGCTTGATATTATAAGGAAATTGTTCAGTCTAAAAAGTGTTAGCTATAGGGCTTTTATAGATCACTGAATTAGTTTGCTGGGGTTGCTATAACAAAATACCACAGATTGCATGGCTTAAACCACAGAAATTTATCTTCTCACAGTTTTAGAAGCTAGAAACACAAGATAAAGGTTTAAACAGGGTTGGCTTCTTCTGAGGTCTCTCTTTTTGGTTTGCAGATAGCTGTGTTTTCCCTGTGCCTTTGTTCTATGCAGGTATATGTCCAAATTTTCTCTTCTTATAAGGACACCAGTCATGTTAGATTAGAACCCACACTAATGTCCTTTTTTTAACTTAATTCCCTCACCAAAGAGCCCATCTCCAAAAACAGGCACATTCTGAAAAACTGGGAGTTAAGACTTCAAAATATGACTTTGGAGAGGATAAAACTCAGCCCATAACAATGTCCATTATCAGGCTGAGGAAATTCCTGTTTCTAGTTTGCTGAGAATTTGTATTGAGAATGGATATTGGATGTTGTCAAATCTTGTTTTTGCATCTATTGAGATAATCGTGCCTTCTCTTTTTCAGTTTTTTTTAAAATATAAAACACATTGAATAATTTTTAAGTGTTAGATATACCTTGTATCCTGGAATAAATTCCCTTTGATCACAGTATTGTACTCTTTTTATGTATTCCTAGATTTCATTCACTAACATTTTTTAAGAATTTTTGTGTTGATGTTCATGAAGCTAGGCTCTTTCCCTTTCCTTTCTCCCTTTCATTCTTTTGTTCCTTCTTTTTTGTACTGCCTTCATCAGGTTTTGATATATGGGTAATGCTAGCCTCAGAAAAGGAGTTGAGAAGTATTCAATGACCTGAATAAGTTTGTAAAAAATTGGGATTACTTCTTCCTTAAATTTTTTGTAGAATTCACTGGTAAAACCATCTACTCCTGTATTTGTGAGATTATTAGCTATGAATATAATTACCCTAATAGATATAGGAGATCATTCAGGTTATCTTTTTCTCTTGAGTGAGCTTCCATAGCTTGTGTCTTTCAAGGAATTTGAAAAGACATTTTCAAAGACCATTTCATCTTGTCAAATTTATTCACATAAAGTAATTTATAATATTCCCATATTACTGTATATAGAATCTGTAATGATGTCAACCCTGGACATTTTCTTTTTCCAGTAACTGCTACTAAATGCACTAAAACAAACTTCCTTATCCCTTTGGTTATCAGGTATATTAAATGGGCTGACCTATAAATTTGATCTATAAACCTTCTGACCTGTATGTTTTCATTCACTTTCAGTTACCAAATCAATCCAGTCCAATAAGTATTTCACTCTCAATATGGGATTATGTAAAATGACCAAATCTATGACATACTGGCATTCCTGAGAGAAAAGAAGAAAAAGTAAGCAACTTGGAAAACATATTTGAGGACATCATTCAGGAAAATTTCCTCAGTCTTGTTACAGAGGTCCATATGCAAATATAAGAAATATAGAAAACTTCTGCAAGATACTATGCAAGATGACCATTCCCAAAGCACATAGTCATTAAACTAACCAAGATCAACACGAGGGAAAAAAAATCTTAACATCAGCTAGAGAAAAGGGGCATGTTACCAAAAATAAAAACCCATTAGGCCGGGCGCGGTGGCTCACGCCTGTAATCCCAGCACTTTGGGAGGCCGAGGCGGGTGGATCACGAGGTCAAGAGATCGAGACCATCCTGGTCAACATGGTGAAACCCCGTCTCTACTAAAAATACAAAAAATTAGCTGGGCATGGTGGTGCGTGCCTGTAATCCCAGCTACTCAGGAGGCTGAGGCAGGAGAATTGCCTGAACCCAGGAGGCGGAGGTTGCGGTGAGCCGAGATCGCGCCATTGCACTCCAGTCTGGGTAACAGGAGCGAAACTCCGTCTCAAAAAAAAAAAAAAAAAAAACCATTATACTAATAGTGGATTTCTCAGTGGAAACCTTACAAGCCAGAAAAGATTTGGGGCCCATTTTTAGCATTCCTAAGGGAAATAAATGCCAGCCAATAATTTCGTATCTTTCCAAAATAAGCTGCATGAACGAAGGAGAAATAAAGTCTTTCTCAGAGATGATATTACTAAGGAAATTCATCATCACCAGATCAGCCCCACAAGTGATGCTGAAGGGAGTTCTAAATACAGAAACAAGAACAATGCTTACTACTGCAAAAGCACATGCAAGCACATAGCCCACAAACACTATAAAGCAATGCACAATCAAACTACAAAACAGTAGGCAACAACCCTATGACAGAAACAAAATTTCACATATCAATATTAACCTTGAATGTAAATGGCCAAAATGCTTCACTTTAAAGATATAGAGTGACAAATTAGATTAAAAAAAATAAGACCCATCATTCTGCTGTCTTCAAGAGACTCATCTCATGTGCAATGATATCCCTAGGCTCAAAGTGAAGAGATGGCAAAAGATCTATCATGCAAATGGAAAACTAAAAAGAGCAGAGCTGATTATTCCTATATCAGATCAAATAGACTTTAAACCAGCAACAGTAAAAAATAATAATAATAAAGGACAAAGAAGGGCATTAAATAATGATAAAAGGTTCCATTCAACAAGAAGATTTAACTACTGTAAACATATTCACCCAACGTTGAAGGACCCAGATATGTAAAACAATGATGCCTAGACCTAAGAAAATACTCATCTGGCCACACGATAATACAGGGGTACTGCAATGCCCATGGACAGCATTCATACAGGGCATTGAGGTAGAAAACTAACAAAAATACTGGACTTAAATTTGACGCTTGACCAAATGGACCAAATAGATACCTAGAGAACATTCCACCCAACAACCACAGAATATACATTCTTCTAACCTCCAGATTGACCACATGCTCAGTTATAAAGCAAGTCTCAATAAATTCAAAAACATCAAGATCATACCAATCATACTCTTAGACTACAGTGGAATAAAAATAAAAATCAATACCACAAGGAATTCTTCAAACCACATTAATACATAGAAACGAAACAACTTGCTTCTAAATAACTTTTGTGTAAACAAATAAATTAAGGCAGAAATCAAAAAAGTTACTTGAAACAAACGAAAATACAGAAAAAATATTCCAAAACCTCTGGAATATGTTAAAAGTAGCATTAAGAGTAAAGTTTATAGTGCTAAACACCTACATTGAGAAGATAGAAAAGTCTCAAAATAACAACCTAATGTAACACCTAAGGTAACTAGTAAAACAAGAAAAAAAAACTAAATTCAAAGCTAGCAGAAGAAAAGAAATTTCTAAAATCAGGGCAGAAGTAAATGAAACTGAGACTCCACAAACCATACAAAAAATTAACAAAACAAAATGTTGGTTCTTTGAAAGTATAAACAAAATAATTATCCAGAAAAAAGAGAAAAGATTCAAATAAGCAAAATCAGAAATAACAAAGGTGGCATTACAACCTATCCCACAGAAACTATAAAAATCTTTATGCACACACAAAGTAGAAACTCAAAAAATGGATGAATTCTCGGAAACACACAACCTCCCAAGACTGAACCAAGAAGAAATAAAAATTCTGAACAGATGAATAGTGAGTAATGAAATTGAATCAGTATTTTAAAATATCTATCAACCAAAAAAACCCTGGACCAGAAGAATTCACAGCCAAATTATACCAGATGTATTAGTCAGGGTTCTCTACAGGGACAGAACTACGAGGTTAAATATATATAGACACATGTGAAGGGGAGTTTATTAACAAGTATTAATTCACATGATCACAAGTTTCCACAGTAAGCCATCTGCAAGCTGAGAAGTGAGGAAGCCAGTCCAAGTCACAAACCTAAAGAACCTGAAATCCGATGTTTGTGGGCAGGAAGCATCCTACATAAGATAAAGATGTTGGCTGTGAGGTTAAGCCAGTCTAGTCTTTTCACATTCTTCTGCCTACTTTTTATTCTAGCCATGCTGGCAGCTGATTAGATTGTGCTCACCCAGATTAAGGGTGGGTCTGCCTTTCCCAGGCCACTGACTCAAATGTTAATCTCCTTTGGCAACACCTTCACAGACAGACACATCCAGGATCAATACTTTGCATCATTCAATCCATTCAAGTTGACACTCAGTATTAACCAACACACCAGACATACAAAGAAAAGCTGATACCAATCTTACTGAAATTATTCTAAAAAATCAAAGACGAATGATTCCTCCCTAACTTATTCTATTAATTAGTATCAACCCGATACCAAAATCTGGAAAAAACACAACAACAACAACAAAAATCCCTGATGAAAATAGCTACAAAATCCTCAACAAAATACTAGTAAACAGAAACCAATAGCCGATAAAAAAGTTAATTCACCACTATCGACTCGGCTTTAGTTCTCAGATGGAAAGATGGCTTAACATATGCCAATCAATAAGTGCAATTCACCACATAAATAGAATTAAAAACAAAACCATATGATTATCTCAATAGATACAGAAAAAGCATTTGATAAAATCCAACATCCCTTTATTATTAAAAAAAAAAAAAAAGCTAGATATTGAGGGAGAATACCTCAAAATAGTAAGAGCCATCTATGACAAACTCACAGCCAACATCATACTCAACAGGCAAAAGCTGGAAGCATTCCTCCTAAGAACTGGAACAAGACAAAGATGTCCACTCTTACCACTCCCATTCAACCTAGTACTAGAATTTTTAGCCATTGCAATCAGGCAAGAGAAAGAAATACAAGTCATCCAAACAGGAAAAGAGGAAGTCAAAATAGCTCTGTTCACTGATTCTAAACTTTGGACCCTAAATATTCTTCCAGAGAACTCCTAGAGCTAATAAACAACTTCAGCAAAGTCTCAGGATACAAAATCACATACAAAAATAAGCCGTATTTCTGTACACTAATAATATTCAATACAAGGAGAACTGCTTGAACCTGGAAGGCGGAGGTTTCATTGAGCCAAGATTGTGCCACTGCATTCCAGCCTGGTGGCAAAGAGAGACTCCATTTCAAATAAAAAAAAGAAGAACTGCAAAAGACTGCTGAAAGAAATGATGGGTGACACAAATGGGAAAGCATTCCATGCTCATGGATTAGAATAATCAATATCATGGCCATACTGCCCAAAATAATCTACATTCAACACTATTGCTATCAAGTTATCAATGTCATTTTTTACAGAATTAGGAAAACAACTATCCTAATATTTATATGGAACCATAAAAGAGCCTGAGTAGCCAAGGCAATCCTAAGCAAAAAATAACAAAATGAGAGGCATAATATTACCTGACTTCAAACTATGATGTAAAACTATAGTAATGAAAATAGCATGGCATTGGTACAAAAAAGACACATAGAACAATGGAACAGAACAGATACCCCTCAAATAAAGCCTCACACCTGCAACCATCTGATCCTTGACAAAGCAGACAAAAATAAACAACATAGAAAGAACTCCCTGTTCAATAAATGGTGCTAGGAAAATTGACCAACCAAATGGAGAAGAATAAAACTGGACCCCTACTTCTCACCATATACAAAACTTAAGATGGATTGTTTAAAAGTAAAACTTAGAATCCCAGAAGAAAACCTAGGAAATACTCTTCAGACACTGGCCTATGCAAAGAATTTATGACTAAAGTTCCCAAAAGCAATTGCCACAAAAATTAAAATTGACAAATGATACCTGATAATACAAAAGAACTTCTGTACAACAAAATAAATTATAAACAGAGTAAACAGACAACCTACAGAGTAGGAGAAAATATTTGCAAACTAATCATCCAACAAAGGAGTAATATCCAGAACCTATAAGAAACTTAAATCAACAAGAATAAAACAAATAACTCCATTTAAAAATGGGCAAAGAACATGAACAGACACTTCGCAAAAGAAGACATACAAGAAACCAACAGCATATGAAAAAAAGATTCAACATCACTAATCATCACAGAGACGCAAATCAAAACCACAATAAGATACCATCTCGCACTAGTCAGAATGGCTATTAATAAAAAGTCAAAAAATAACAGATGTTGGACAGGTTATAAAGAAAAAAGAATGCTAAAAAACATTTGGTGGAAATGCAAATTAGTTCAACCACTGTAGAAAGCAGTTTGGAGATTCCTCAAAAAACTAAAAACAGAATTAGGCCAAATGTGGTGGTTCATGCCTATAATCCCAACACTTTGGGAGGCTGAGGTGGGTAGATCACCTAAGGTCAGGAGTTCAAGGCCAGCCTGGCCAACATGAAGAAACCCTGTCTCTACTAAAAATACAAAAACTAACCAGGTATGGTGGCATGCACCTGTAATCCCAGCTATGTGGGAGGCTGAGGCATGATAATCACTTGAACCCAGGAGGCAGATGTTGCAGTGAGCCGAGATCACACCACTGCACTTCAGCCTAGGTGACAGAGCAAGACTCTGCCCAAAAATAAATAAATAAATAAATAATAAAAACAGAATTAACATTCCACTCAGAAATCCCATTACTCAGTATGTCTGCAAAGGAAAATAAGTTATTCTACAAAAAAGATACCTGCACTCACATGTTTATCACAGCACTTGTTCACCATAGCAAAGAAATGGGATCAACCCAGATGCTCATCAACGATGGACTGGATAAAGAAAATGTGGTACACATGTACCATGGAATATTATGCAGTTATGAAAAGAATAAAATCACATCCATTGCAGCAACATAGATGCAGCTGGAGGCCATTATCCTGAGCAAATTAACCTAGAAAAAGAAAATAAAATGCCACATGTTCTCACTTATAAGTAGGAACTAAACACTGGGTATACACAGACACAAAGATGGAAACAATAGACACTGGGGATTCCAAAAGAAGGGAGGGAGGAGGGCAGGCATCAAAAAGCTGACTATCAGATACTATGTTTACTACTTGGACAATAGGATAATCAAAAGCCCAAACCTCAGCACCATGCAATAGATTCATGTAACAAACCTGCATATGTGCCTCCTGAATCTAAAATAAAATTAAAATTAAAAACAATTAATATTTTACTCTCTTATTTGATCCCGTCCCTTTCAACACCTACCATAGGCTAGTGGCTCCAGAGAATTTAACTAGGAAAAGCACTGTTCCCTTATAATATGTTGCCTCTATTTCTCCTGTTAGAACAGAGAAGAGAAAAGGGGAGAGGGCAGGTTCTGGAGAGGGGAGTGACTAGGGGGCTTCTTTGTTTGCAACTAATGTGGTCCCCCACCTGACAGAAACGGTTGTATATTCACCTCCCAATGATGTCTGCATTTGAAATATGTGCATTTTACTTTAGATGGCCAAAGGAGTTTGCTGAGGAGACTACTCTGGATTATTCAGATGGGCCTGATATAATCATACGGTTCTTATAAGAAAGATACAAGAGACTATAAGGTCAGGAGAATGCCACCCAACAAGTCAAAAGTTGGAATCATGCAGCTATGGGCCAGTCCCTAGGTGTGGAAGGCGATAAGGGAGGGGTTCTCTCCTGGATCTTCCAGTAGAAGCCAACCAATTGATACCTTTATTTTATGCTGCTAAGACTCATTTTGGACGTTTGTCCTCCAAAACTGTAAGGGAATAAATTTGTGTTGCCCTAAACACTGAGTTTGTGGTAATTTGTCACAGCAGCAATAGAAATCTCATATATCTAGGTAGCCATGGCTTAGAGGAACAAGTAGCTCTCCCCTTTCTATTGGTTGTCACTGCTTATGTAGCCTGTTATGTCCTTCTAAGGTGGCAGCCAGAGGCCTCAAAAGAGCCTTTGACAAGGAACTCAATCCCATGCGGCAAACCTCAGTATTAATAATCTCTTGAAATATCCTGCATTTTCCAGTTCACTTCAGTGACATCACACTCCTTTCCTCTCTGCCTCCTGCAAGAGCGATCCCACCAAGCTGCAGTAGCCCTTCTCTTTTCCCCTTTATTGCTCCAACTGGGGAGCTTAGAATGTGGTAAGATCAACTTTCCATAATTCTCAGGAATCAAACACTCAAAAAAGTGAGCCTTGATGACTCTGCCTGGTCATAACACTATTCTGTTTCTCTGCAATGTTTTCTTCCCCATTCTGTAGCATCAGGACACATCAGCTAGAGTGATATCATGGTGGCCAGCCAATGGAGAAATGACCCGCAGTCTCCTCTCAGAGCAGCTACCCACAAACTTTGTGAATACATTTTCTTGCTTACTAACCCCAAATTTCATTTGATTGAGGGATGAAGACCAGCTGCATGCTTTCCCCTATTCATGAATATGTTTCCTTGCACTCTTATGGCCCCCTACTTATTGCTCCCATGGTCAAAGACCAGCAAACTAGTTTAATTCCACTCACAACAGGAATTAGTGTGGGAGTCTCAGATAAGAACCAGACATTCTTTTAAACTCAGGCTTGGGGAGTTTAATAGCTTTGTTCCCTGCAGAGTACCCACTTCTACTGTCATCTCTGCACTCCTAAGTATTCTATAAGAAAGGAAAAGATCTGAATAAGTAGCTCTCATTATCCTATTATACTTTTATATTATCTTATCTTGACATAAAATTAGATGTCTCTTTTGTGCCCCAAGTGACTGTTGGTTTGATTAAACAGAGAATGACATGTGTAGAGCCTAGTCCTTGAATTCAACTCTAATTTTAGTGTCCTCTCTATCAACAAGGTACCTTTAAAAATGGCCCCTTTTGTAGCCAGGTCAGTTAGCTTGAATAAACAAATGCAAACATATTGTCACTACTGTGGAGAACAATGCAGACACAATGTAAAGACTGGACTGATGGCTGACGATGGTTACATGGCTGAGTTGTCCCTGTGGTGAGTAAAGCTGCATTTTATATATCTCTCCATTCATATTAAATTCTGAAACACGTGCTTTTATTTACTTTCTTTCAATCCCCTCAGTCTATCATCATGCGCTTGTAAACATTTGATGGAATAAAAAAGGTCTTATGAGTATCCAAAAAATCAGAAGAAGTATTTGGAATCTATGCTTCACAACTACAACTAGCCAAGTCCTATAACCCACAAATGCCCAGTAAATGTTGTTGATCATCTGACTAAGAGTTTAAAGCATCTCTTGGGACTCCTTAGTAAAATAAAATCCAGGCTATGATTCTTCACTTTTATACTGACTAGAGCGCTTAGCACAAAGGTTGGCACAAAATAGTCACTTGGGGAATGCTTGTTGGGTAATGGAATTGAATGGAATTGTTTATACATCTATCTCTGACCCTATGCCAAAATCCTGGTGGACTGAATTAATAAAAGAAGAAAAAAAAAGAGAATAGAAATGCATCTAAGTAATGACAGGGGTAGGAAACTGAAACTTATGTTAAGTGAGGGATAAAGTGAGGAGTTAAGATGATGACTGAGTTTGGAGGCCCTGGATGCTATAAGTGAACACTGTAGTAATAGTGTAACACTATGAAATTTCAGGTAGAAATAAGATTCTGTTTAGAAATTAGGGAATTTCCTTTTCTGGTGGAAAATTGGTGTTTCTGCAGCTACCACTACAGCATTAGAATGATAATGGATGTCAGAATGACTGAAATTTCTAATTTAACACCCTCTCTCATTTAGACAGCACTGTTTTGACAAGACAAGCCCTTTGATCTTCACACTCAAAGTCTAAATGCCAAAGGATAAAGTTTTAGTGTTATCAAGGTATGACCTTCTAGATGGCTGTTGGTTTCAAGACATGTATCTACGCAATATTCACATATGTCTGGGGAAGCATACCTAAATAGGCAACAAAAACAGCGGAGAAGAATGAAATGGGCCAGAGGGCACATTCGCTGCTTATACTCATCTGAAGAAATGGACTTTTGGGTTGTAGATGAAATCCCCTAACTATGGTGACAGAAAACTTTCCAGTGGTCTTTTACACTATACTTCACCAAGAGCTCCCTGTCAACACTCCTGTGTCTTGGAATGAGTCTGTAAATATCCCTATTGCAAACAGACAACATTCCTGTCCGAGGCGATGAACATCAGTACAATACAAACTCATCCGTGGGAAGAAACGTATTCCCATGACATCCATCAAAGGATGATAAATTGATACCATTTTTTGTAAAAGCCAAGCACATTTTCACCTCTGGCCAGGATTGGACCCTGGGACAACTTTCCTCACATTTCTTTGGCTTTTGGTGCCTTGTATGACCACCAGGTTCTACCTTATTACCCATTTCAGGTGCATTTTGAGAGCTACTAAAACAGAATTCTTTAAATATCTACTAGCTAAAAAAAAATTCTAAGAAATTTGGTGGTACAGTTGAAAGAGGTAATTCAAAAATTTATCAGAAAGTAGAGTAAGGAATTGAGTTAGGGGAGTATATAATGAAATAATTAAAGCCATTCCACAGGTGAATTCTGAATCTCAAGTTATTTTAGGTGGATGAGTTATTGTAAACCAGTAGTCAAAGTCATAATATAGAGAAAGCTTTTCAGCTTAATGAAATTCACTTCCCTGGCTCTGCAATTTGTCTCTCTTATGTGATAAATATACTCTGTGGTAAGGCATTTTGCAAGACACAGAAAGGCAACAAATGCTACAGGGCAAAAGCCAAGAAAGTCACAACCTTGGACCTGAAACTGAGCTTTGAATGACTACTTCTTGAGGGAGTCTGGCCTAGATCTGATGTGGCTGTCTTTCTTTTCAATTCAGTGGGATTTACCCCAAGATGAAAGAAAGGTACACCTTGGATCAGAATGAAATAGTGCACCCTTTAAAGTGAAGACTTAAAATCTCCATTCCTTGTAACTACTGTGCTTTTATCTCCTGGGTATCATTGGATCCAAAAATTTTAAAAAAAAAAGAAAGAAAAGGAGAAAACACCAAAACATGACCACCTCTAACTAACCAAATGAAATTCTTTGTTCAAAAGCTTTACTCATGCAGACGTTCTGTATGCCAACCATCAGTCAAGCATTCACTCAGGGTGAAAATTAATACCTAAAGCTTTATCTTTCAACTTAACCTCAGCCAAATCCCTTTCCCAGGTAGCTAATAGAATTTATTTTTTATTGTTGCTACTGGATCCAGCAGTGAAGTGTAAGTTCAAATGAGTGTTTTATATTTTTAGCTATATATATTAACTGGGGGAATGTGAAAGTTTTAAGTGGATATAATTAACTCTAAATATTAACTAAATATTTTAATTATAGTCTCAGTTAGCTTTATTTATAGTTACTATATCTAATCTAGAGTACTACCAAGATCCTAGATATCTAAAATTTAGTACTAAATGAATGCCAACTGCAGTTGAAGAATAAAAAGCAAAACTTCAGAAATTATGTATTAATATGAATTTGTCTACTATCTAATGTCTATGCATATATAGTTTGTTTGTTAAAGCCAATATAGTAAAATGAAAAAAACAACAAAAAAAAAGACGGCTGGTATAGTGGCTTATGCCCGTAATCCCAGCACTTTGGGAGGCCAAGGTGGGTGGATCACTCAAGGCCAGAAGTTTGAGACCAGCCTAGCCAACATAGCAAAAATACAAAAAATTAGCCAGGCATAGTGGCACACACCTGTAATCCTAGCTACTTAGGAGGTTGAGGTATGAGAATTGCTGGAACCCAGGAGCTGAAGGTTGCAGTGAGCCAAGATTGTGTCACTGCACTCGAGCCTTAGCAATAGAGTAAGACTCTGTCTCAAAAAAAGAAAAGAAAAAAAAAGAGAGAGAGCGAGTAGTGCCTGTCTGTACGATGAGTGCTTTTGAAAGCTATTATTTCTCCATAAGCCACCCAAATCTGTTTTTTCTTAGAGTTTGTAGAAACAGAGCCCTAACTAGCCCAGAGTGTATGTGGGAAAGAGAGGGAGAATAACTGCCCATGATGTCTATCATGTGGAACAGATCATTAGGGTTCATTCCACATGTCTGGCAGTTTGGGCAAATGAAATTCCTGTGGGAACTGTGACTCCTTGACTCTCCTAAATGTTCTTCTGCGCCTGCCTTCCACCTGTCCTAAAGCACACTTTGATGAAGAGTTGTTCCTATGTCTATGCTTCCAAAACATGGCTGCCCATCAGCTTTGCCTAAAAAGTTTTTTAAGAAACGTTTTCAAAGGACAATCCAAAATGGCGGAATAGGAACAGCTCTGGATTGCAGTTCCCACTGAAAACGCAGAGGGTGAGTGATCACCACATTTCCAAATGAATTTTTACTGCTCACAGACAAGGAGATTCCTGGGTGGAAAAGTGCCACAAGTCTCCAGCACGGTTGTTTCAGCCAGTGCAGCAGGTCTCCGCACAAAAACTCACACAAATCCAGGCACTGTTTCAACTGGCAACTGGAATGCCTGGGAGAGAAAGTCGCCCATTCAAGTGAAAAAAAAAGGGGGCTGAAACAGGGAGCCAGGTGATCTGGCTTGGCTGGTCCCACCCACACAAAGATCAGCAATCTGAAACACTCTGGATTTAGAGTTTCACAGCAAACACAGCTGGACCCAGGACAGTCCAGCTCTGTGGGGGGAAGGGCATCTGCCATTACTCTGGCAGTCCACCACTACCGAGGCAGTCTGCCATTACTGAGGCAGTCCACCATTACCAAGGCAGTCCACCATTACCGAGGCAGTCTGCCATTACCGAGGCAGTCCGCCATTACAAAGACAGCCTGCTATTACTGAGGCAGATTGCCATTACTGAGGCAGTTCTAACTATACCCCTGTAAATAAAACTGCAAGGAAGTTCACACAGCAGCTGGGCAGAGCCCCCATGGCAACTCAGCAACGCCTGTGCTGGCAGACTGTGACTAGGCTACCTCCTTGCTGGACAGGGTATCTCTGAAAAAAGGCAGCAGAATGACAGGAACTTATACATAAAGACCCACCTTCCCAGGACAGAGCACCTGGGAACAAAAGGTAGTTATGCATTTCACTGCAGCAGACTTAAACATAACTGCCCAGCAGCTTTGAACAGAACAATGGAGCTCAATGCTCAGCACTTGAGCTCCTATAAGGGACAGACTGTCTCCTCAAGCAGCTCCCCAACCCCTGCACAACCAAGGAGACACCTCACACAGGAGAGCTCAGGCTGACATCTGCCAGGTATCCTTCTGGGACAAAGATAACAGAAGAAGAAACTGGCAGCAACCCTCACTGTTCTGCAGCCACTGCAGGTGAGCCCCAGGCAAGCAGTGTCTGGAGTGGACCTCCAGCAATCGTATGGCAGGGGGGCCTGATTGTTAGAAGGAAAACTACGAAACAGAAAGAAATAAATTGATCAGCAACAAAAAGGACGTCCACTCAGAGACCCCATCTGAAAATCACCAACCACAAAGACCACAGGTAGATAAATCCACAAAGATGGGAAGAAACCAGTTCAAAAAGGATGAAAATATCCAAAACCAGAATGTCTCTCTTCCTCCAAGGGATCACAACTCCAGCCCTGCAAGGGAAAAAGGCTAGATGGAGAATGAGTCTGATGAATTGACAGAAACAGGCTTCAGAAGGTGGGTAATAACAAACTGCCCTGAGCTAAAGGAGCATGTTCTAATCCAATGCAAATAAACTAAGAACCTTGAAAAAAGGTTTGACGAAATGCTAACAAGAATAAACAGCTTAAAGAGGAATATAAATGAATTGATGGTGATGAAAAACACAACATGAGAACTTTGCAAAGCACAAATAAGTTTCAATAGCCAAATCAATCAAGGAGAAGAAAGTATAACAGAGACTGAAGAACAACTCAACGAAATAAAATGAGAAGGCAAGACTAGAGAAAAAAAGGGTAAAAAGAAATGAACAAAGCCTCCAAGAAATAAGGGAATATGTGAAAAGACCTAATCTATGTTTGATAGGTGTACCTGAATGTGACAGAGAGAATGAATCCAACCTGGAAAACACTCTTCAGGATATTGTCAAGGAGAACTTCCCCAACCTAGCAAGGCAGGCCAACATTCAAGTCCAGGAAATACAGAGATCACCACAAATATATTCCTCAGGACGAGCAACCCCAAGGCACATAATCATCAGATTCACCAGGGTTGAAATGAAGGAAAAAATGCTAAGGGCAGCCAGAGAGAAACGTCAGGTTACCCACAAAGGGAAGCCCTTCAGACTCACAGCAGATCTCTCAGCAGAAACCCTACAAGCCAGAAGAGAGTGGGGGCCAATATTCAACATCCTTAAAGAAAAGAACTTTCAACCTAGAATTTCATATCTAGCCAAACTAAGCTTCATAAGCAAAGGAGAAATAAAATCCTTTATGAACAAACAACTGCTCAGAGATTTCACACCACCAGGCCTGCTTTACAAGAGCTCCTGAAAGAAGCACTAAACATAGAAAGGAACAACCAGTACCAGCCACTCCAAAAACGTACCAAATGGTAAAGAGCATTGAAAAAACTGCGTCAACTAATGGGCAAAACAATGAGCTAGTATCAAAATGGCAGGATCAAATTCACACATAACAATATTAACCTTAAATGTAAATGGGCTAAATGCCCCAATCAAAAGACACAGACTGGCAAATTGGATACAAAGTCAAAACCCATCGGTGTGCTGTATCGAGGAAACCCATCTCACATGCAAGGATACACACAGGCTCAAAATAAAGGGATGGAGGAAGCAAATGAAGAGAGAAAAAAAAAAAAACCTCAGGAGTTGCAATCCTAGTCTCTGATAAAATAGACTTTAAACCAACAAAGATCAAAAGAGACAAAGAAGGGCATTACATAATGGTAAAATGATCAATGCAACAAGAAGAGCAAACTATCCTAAATATATACCCACCCAATATGGGAGCACCCTGATATATAAAGTAAGTTCTTAGACTTACAAAGACTTACAAACCTACAAAGAGACTTAGATTCCCATACAATAATAGTGGGAGACTTTAACACTCCACTGTCAATATCAGACAGATTAACTAGACAGAAAATTAACAAGGATATCCAGGACTTGAACTCAGACCTGGACCAAGCAAACCTAATAGATATTTACAGACCTCTCCACCCCAAATCCACAGAATATACATTCATCTCAGCACCACATCACACCTACTCTAAAATTGACCACGTAATTGGAAGTAAATCACTCCTCAGCAAATGCAAAAGAAAGAAAATCATAACAAACAGTCTCTCAGACCACAGTGTAATCAAATTAGAACTCAGAATTCAGAAACTAAATCAGAATCGCACAACTTCATGGAAACCAAACAACTGGCTCTTGAATGTTGACTGGATAAACAATGAAATGAAGGCAGAAATAAAGATGTTATTTGTAACCAACAAGAACGATGACACAAGGTACCAGAATCTTTAGGACCCATTTAAAGCAGTGTCTAGAGGAAAATTTATAGCAATAAATGCCTACATGAGAAGCAAGGAAAGATATAAAGTTGACACCCTATCATCAAAATTGAAAGAGCTAGAGGAGTAAGATTAAAGAAACTCAAAACCTAGCAGAAGACAAGAAATAACTAAGATCAGAGCAGATCTGAAGGAGACAGAGACACCAAAAAAACCCTTCAAAAGATCAATAAATCCAGGAGCTGGTTTTTTTAAAGATAGACCACTAGCCAGATTAATAACAAAATAGACCACTAGCCAGATTAATAATAAAGAAAAGAGAGAATAATCAAATAGATACAATTAAAAAAAATAAAGAGTATATCACCACAGATTCCACAGAAAAACAAACCATCATCAGAGATTACTACAAACAACTCTATGCACATAAACCAGTAAACCTGAAATAAATGGATACATTCCTGGACACTTGCACCCTCCCAAACCTAAATCAGGAAGAAGTCAAACCCTAAATAGACCAGTAACAAGGGCTGCAGTTGAGGCAGCAATTAAAAGCCTACCAACCAAAAAAGCCCAGGTCCAGATGGGTTCATAGCCGAATTCCACCACACATACAAAGAGGAGCTGGTACCACTCCTTCTAAAACTATTCCAAACAGTCAAAAAGAGGGAATCCTCCCTAACTTATTTTATGAGACCAATATCATCCTGATACCAAAACTCAGCAGAGACTCAACAAGAAAAGAAAACTTGAGGCCAATAATTTCCATGACGAACATAGATGTAAAAATCTTCAATAGAATACTGGCAAACAGATTGCAACAGCACATCAAAAAGCCTATCCAACACGATCAAGTAGGGTTCATCCCAGGGATGCAAGGCTGGTTCAACATACGCAAGTCTATAAACATAATTCACCACATAAACAGAACCAAAGACAAAAACCACATGATTATCTCAACTGATGCAGAGAAGGCCTTCAACAAAATTCTACAGCCCTTTAAGCTAAAAACTCTCAATAAACTAGGTATCGATGGAACATATCTTAAAATAATAAAAGCTATTTACGACAAACCCACAACCAATATCATAATGAATGGGAAAAAACTGGAAGCATTCCCTTTGAAATCTGGCACTAGACAAGGATGCCCTCTCTCACCACTCCTATTCAATATAGTGCTGGAAGTTCTAGCCAGAGCAATCAGGCAAGAAAAAGAAATAAAGTTATTTAATTAGGAAAGGAGGGAGTCAAATTGTCTCTATTTGCAGACAACATGCTTGTATATTTAGAAGACCCCGTCACTTCAGCCCAAAATCTCCTGAAACTGATAAGCAACTTCAGCAAAGTCTCAGGATACAAAATCAATATGCAGAAATCACAAGCATTCCTATACACCAATAACAGACTTGAAGAGAGCCAAATCAGGAACGAACTGCCATTCACAATTGCTACAAAGAGAATAAAATAGCTAGGAATACAACTAACAAAGGATGTAAAGGACCTCTTCAAGGACAACTACAAACCACTGCTCAAGGAAATAACACAGGACACAAACAGACGGAGAAGCATTCCATGCTCATGGTTAGGAAGAATCAATACCATGAAAATGGCCATACTGCCCAAAGTAATTTATAGATTCAATGCTATCCCCATCATATATATATCTATATATGAAGATACTCTACTAAAACATAAAGGGCAGAGAGGATTCCCCACCTCATCATATTAATAGCCAGCTGTCACCTTATATGGCTCACAGAATATTTCTACCCCAGGAATCAAAAACTCAAATGCCTCCAGCGAAGGCAGATAACCTAACTAGTGAGATCAGCTCAGTGGAATGGGGGGCTCCCTAAGTCTGCATTTTATTTCCTACTTTTGATAGGAACAAGGGAACAATAAATATCTCAGAGTTCTCTTAACTTTTTTATGAGAGAAGCAATGATAGAAGCAAGATGATAAAGAGCCATAAGCACTCAGCGACCATGGTTAGAAGCAATAGGGAGGAGTGGAGACTCTGACATCTGAAGAGTTTCTGCCACAGCTCAAGAGAACAGCTTCTATTCAACTCCTGCCAACTTCTGTGGAGGCAAAGCCTGTGTGAAAGGAGCCGTGGTTAAGTACAAAGAGAGAGTTAAAGAACGGCTAGGCAGAAGTAGAAAAGGTTTCCATTTAAGTTGGATCTAACCTAATAGGAAGGGAAGGCTTGTTTCTACTCCATGGGAAAGTAGATACAAATAGCCTACTGTTTTCTTATATTGAGATTTTGATAGAATAAACTTGGATTTGGAATCAGGCAAATCTGTAAATAGAATCCCAGCAATCAAGTTATTCAGCTTTGTCTGAGCCTTAATGCTTGCACTTTAAAATGAGAGGTAATTTCTCACTTGCATGGTGGTTTTAAGGATTCTAAGTGAAAATGCACACAGAACTGCAAGTGTATTTTGTAACACACATAGTGCTTGATAAATAACATTGTTTTTCTTGAACTTCCCCTATTAGGAAAGTGAGTCATAGCAGACTCCTGTATTACCTTCCTTTTATCCATGGCCCTTTGAAGATTTTAGGAAAGAGGCTGCTTTATCTCAACCACGCCATTTGTAAACTAGGATAACTCAGGCAGTGCTTTCTTAGATTTTTGCAGCCTCTTCAAGATTGTTTTCCAAGTATTACACCTGAGATTTGAATAGCAGTCAGGCATTAGAAGATGCTCTATTATCATTTTTCATTAAGAATTGATGGTATCATTTTGCAACAATAAGAATTTATGATCTAATATCTCCCTTGACATAATCTGGAATTTCTCTGGTTTTTCTCACTTGGCCATCTATACATACATGGACGCACATACACACACACTCAGAAGATACATGACATCATTAATTATTACCAGGTCTCCAGGATTTAGTCTTTGTATTTCTTTTCATAATACTTTGACATTTTTCAGAACTTAATTTCCGTTCCTCTAACAAATAGAAGTAGTAAAACAGAAATTAGGTTCTCCTCACAAAAAGTAATTTCTCACTTGGCAAATTTGGGAAAAACACAAGAGTACTAATAGCAATGTCTGTTTGATGTACTCATTCACAAGTACTAACTGAAAGACTACCATGCATTAGAAGCAGTGCTTGACACATTCGGATACGTGAAAAAATGGTACTACAAGGCCCTCCACAAACAGATCATCCAAGACAGCATCTATTCAGGAGTCAATTATATAACTGATGACTATTTAACTTGTAGCCTGACAATTTCCTTCAAACGTCCATGATCACATCTTCATAATCAATTATGCTGCCTATGTGTATTGCATATAATGTACACCTTCTAGATTTAGGGTGCAGGAAGAAAATAAAAGGAATATTGCATTAGTGGTGGATTCATTGGGTAATACTGTATTCTATCATTCTCATCTTCACTAGGTTGGTAATCATCTCCCTTGGTAGCAATGACTCCAGCATTATATTGGCATATGTCTAATGAAGATTGTTGTATTTATTGACATAGCTGTTATGTTATTCATTTACATATTTCTCCCATTTACACTATTTACTTATATTGCATACCCTTCAATACTGTACCAAAGGCTATTTGTTCTTCACCAAAATATGCTTTCTACTCATCCTGGGCATACAACTAAACTGCCTATTCTAGCCTCCTTTGAAGCTGAATGTAACTATGCAACTGAGGTCTAGCTCTGGCCTGTAAAGAACTTATGCATTTGGCTCCTCACATACATGGTCTTTCCCCTTCCATATGACATCTATAGTGATGCTCAGAGGGATTCTGGAAGCAATATGTTTACAATGTCAGAGCCACCAATGGCCTGGGTCCCTGAATTTTCCTGTGGAGGAGAGCTGCCTTACAAAACTAAATACCTGTCTCAGACAAGAAATGTCATTCTTGTTGTTTAAGCCACTGAAGTTGGCAGTTCATTTGTTACTGCAGTCTAACCTACTCTAACTTAATACATATAATAATTTAAGTGTTCCAAATACCTGGACACATTTGTTGAAAATCAAATTGTCATATAAGTATGCATCTATTTTCAGACTCTGTATTGTTCCATGATCTACATATCAATTTGTATGGCAATACCAGTTTTTGATTACTTTAGCTTTAGAGAAAATTTTGAAATCCAATAGTGTAAGTTCTCCAGTTTTGTTCTTTTTCAAAAAAAAACTTTAAGCTATTCTAGTTCTTCATCTTTGCATATAAACTTTTAAATCAGCATCCCAATTTATTTGTTTTAAAAAAGTCTCTTGAGATTGCATTAAATATCTAGGTCAATTTGGGCAGGATTGCTATCTCAATATATTGCGTCTTTCAATCTATGAACATGATATATTGATACGTGTGTGTGTTTGTGTGTACGTGTGTCCATTTTTAAGGTCCTCTCTAATTTCCCTTTGCAGTGTTTCAGTAGTCAAGTCTCGCATATCATTTGTAAAATCTATACATAAGTATTTTTATGTTAGTAGTTTTTTGTGGATTCTCTATGGCTTTCTACATGCCTGATTATGGCATCTGCAAATTAGAACAGTTTTATGTCTTCTTTCCCAAATTGTATGCCTTTTATTTCTTTTACTTACTTCATTGAACTGGCTGGGACCGCCAATACTATGTTAAATAAAGTTAATCTTCCTGATCTTTGAAAGAAATTATTAAGGCTTTTACCAGTGAGTGTGATGTTAGTGTTAGATTTTTTTCACAGATGTCATAAATCAGACTATGTTCCCTTTATTCCAAGTTTGCTGAAAGTTTTTATTGCGAACATGTGTAAAATTTGTCCAAGCTTTTAAAGTTTTTTTCATCTATTGAAATATTATATAGTTTAACTCCTTCATTCTATTATAATAGTAAAATTATAATGATTGATTTTCAGATGTTTTATCAAATTGCAAGATTAACTTCACTTGGTCATGATATATTATCTTTTTACATATTTCTGGGTTTTAGTTGCAAATACTTTACTTCTATGTTAATGAGAGATAGTGGTTTTAGATCTATTTTTTGTGATGTCTTTGTCTGGTTTTGGAATAAGAGTAATCCTATACTTACAAACTGTGCTGGGAAGTGTTCCCTCTTCCTTTATTTTCTGAAAGAAATTTGCGTAAGATTGGGATTATTTACATACATGTTTAATGTAATTCATCAATGAAGTCATCTCAGTCAGGCTTTATATGAGGGAGGCTTTTCAATTATAAATCAGTTTATTTCATTGATATGTATTCTGTTCAATTTTTTATTTATTCTAGAGTTAGTTTGGGTATTTGTGCCTTTCAAAGAATTTATTTATATTATCTAGCTTGCCAAATGCATTAACATGGCAGGGTAACATTTCATTATTGTGCTCCCAAAGTCTAAAGAAACTGCAGGAATGTGCTTCTTTTAATTTTGATATTTTTAATCTCTACATCTTTTTTTCTTTTTCTCCTGACCAGTACAGCTAGAAGTGTATCTATTTTATTATTTCCCCCAAAAAAACAGCTTTTGGATTAATTAATTATCTAATATTTTTCCACTTTTTATTTTGTTGATTTCTACTCTTCCCTTCTGTGCTCTTTGGATTTAATTTTTGCTGATTTTTCTAGATTCTTGGATAAAAGATTAGATCATTGTTTTAAGATTTTTCTTTTCTACTGGAAGCATTTAAGGTTCTAAATTTTTTCTAAGCACTATTAGCTGCATCCCACACATTGTAGTTGTTGGATTGTCATTATAATTCAGTTCAAAATAATTTGAACTCATCCTGTAATTTCATTTTGACTCAAAAATTATTAAAAGAGTATTGTTTAATTTCCAGATACTTATATTTTCCTACTATCTCAATGTTATTGATTTCTAGCTTAATTCTATTGTGTTCAAAGAACATAACATGTATGAGTTCAATATTTTCATGTTTATTGAGACTTTTGTTTAAAGCTCACTATGTGGTCTATCCTAGTAAATGTACTTTGTGCATCTGAAAAAAAAATGTGTGTTCTGTCATTGTTGTGCGTACCTTAAATCAATTACATCAGAAAGGTTAATTGAGGTGTTTAGATCTATCTTTTTGCTGATTTTTTTTCTAGTTATTCTATCAATTGCTGAAATAGTAGTGTTAAATTCTTCATCTATGATTTTAGAACAGTCTGTTTCCCCTTTTAATTCCAACAAGTTTTGCTTCTTTTCTTTTGAAACTTTGTTATTGGTGTATAAGCATTTATAATTGTTATATACACCTTTGAAATGATTTTTATCATTATAAAGTGTTCCATTTTTTCTCAGGTAGCACATTTTATTTTGAAATATATTTTATCTGATATTAATATCAGATGTTTTACCTGATATTAATATGAATACTTTATCTTTTCTACATATACATTTGTATGGTATACCTTTTTTTCAGCCATTTACTTTCATTTAGTTCTTTTTTGTTGTTGTACTTTAAGTTCTGGATACATGTGCAGAATGTGCAGGTTCGTTACATAGGTATACACGTGCCATGGTCGTTTGCTGCACCCATCAACCCCTCATCTACATTAGGTATTTCTCCTAATGCTATCCCTCCCCTAACCCCCCAGCCCTAAACAGGCCCCATATGTGATGTTCCCCTCCCTGTGTCCATGTGTTCTCACTGTTCAACTCCCACTTATGAGTGAGAACATGCAGTGTTTGTTTTTCTGCTCCAATTTGGTTTGCTGAGAATGGTGGTTTTCAACTTCATCCATGTCCCTGCAAAGGACATGAATTTATCCCTTTTTATGGCTGCATCGTATTTCATGGTGCTAATGTGCCACATTTTCTTTATCCAATCTATCATGATGGACACATGGGTTGGTCCCAAGTCTTTGCTATTGTGAATAATGCTGCAATAAACATACATGTGCATATGTACTTACAGTAGAATGATATATAATTCTTTGGGTATATACCCAGTAATGGGATTGCTGGGTCAAATGGTATTCCTGATTCTAGAGCCTTGAAAAATCACCACACTGTCTTCCACAGTGGTTGAACTAATTTACACTCCCACCAACAGAGTAATAGAGTTCCCATTTCTCCACAGCCTCTCCAGCATCTCTTGTTTCCTGACTTTTTAATGACCGCCATTCTAACTGACGTGAAAAGTTATCTCATTGTGGTTTTCATTTGCATTTCTCTAATGACCAGTGATAATGAGCTGTTTTTCACATGTTCGTTGGCTGCATAAATGTCTTCTTTTCAGAAGTGTCTGTTCATATCTTATGCCCACTTCTTGATGGTTTTTTTTCTTGTAAATTTAAGTTCCTTGTAGATTCTAGATACTAGCCCTTTGTCAGATGCATAGATTGTAAAAATTCTCTCCCCTACTGTAGGTTGCCTATTCACTCTGTTAATAGTTTGTTTCACTATGCAGAAGCTCCTTAGTGTAATTAGATCCATCAATTTTGGCTTTTGTTGCCATTGCTTTTGGTGTTTTAGTCATGAAGTCTTTGTCCATGCCTATGTCCTGAATGTTACTGCCTAGGTTTTCTTCTATGGTTTTTGTGGTTTTAGGTCTTACATTTAAGTCTTTAATCCATCGTGAGTTAATTTTTGTATAATGTGTAAGGAAGAGTTCATTTTCAGTTTTTTCCATGTGGCTAGCCAGTTTTCCCAATGCAATTTATAAAATAGGGAATCCTTTCCCCATTCCTTGTTTTTGTCAGGTTTCTCAAAGATCAGATGTTTGTAAATGTGTGGTGTTATTTATGAGGCCTCTGTTCTGTTCCCTTGGTTTATATATCTGTTTTGGTACAAGTACCATGCTCTTTTGGTTACTGTAGCCTTATAGTATAGTTTGAAGTCAGGTAGCGTGATGCCTCCAACTTTGTTCTTTTTGCTTAGGATTGTCTTGGTTATATTGGCTCTTTTTTGGTTCCACATGAAATATAAAGTAATTTTTTCTAGTTCTGTGAACATCAATAGTAGCTTGACAGGAATAGCATTAAATCTATAAATTGCTTTGGGCAGTATGGCCATTTTTGTGATATTGATTATTCCTATCCATGAGCATGAAATATTTTTCCATTTGTTTGTGTCCTGTCTTATTTCCTTGAGAAGTGGTTTGTAGTTATACTTGAAGAGGTCCTTCATGACCCTTGTAAGTTGTATTTCTAGGTATTTTATTACCTTTGCAGCAATTGTGAATGGGAGTTCACTCATGATTTGGCTCTCCGTTCATTTATTGTTGGCGTGTAGGAATGCTTGTGATTTCTTCACATTCATATTGTCTCCTGAGATTTTGCTGAAGTTATTTATCTGCTTAAGGAGTGCTGGGCTGAGACAATGGGGTTTTCTAAATATACAATCATGTCATCTGCAAACAGAGACAATTTGACTTTCTCTCTTCCTATTTGAATATCCTTTATTTTTCTCTCTTGTCTGATTGCCCTGGCCAGGACTTCCAATACTATGTTGAATAGGAGTGGTGAGAAAGGGTATCCTTGTTTTCTGCCAGTTTTCAAAGGGAATGCTTTCAGGTTTTGCCCATTCAGTAGGATATTGGCTATGGGTATGTCATAAATAGCTATTATTTTGAGATATACTCCATCAATACCCAGTTTATTGAAAGTTTTTAGCATGAAAGGGATGTTGAATTTTATCAAAGGCCTTTTCTGCATCTATCGAGATAATCATGTGGTTTTTATATTTGGTTACATTTATGTGATGGATTACATTTATTGATTTGCATTTGTTGAATCAGCCTTGCATCCCAGGAATGAAGCCGGCTTGATCGTGGTGGATAAGCTTTATAATGTGCTGCTGGATTCAGTTTGGCAGCATTTTATTGAGGATTTTTGCATTGACATTTATCAAGGATATTGGACTGAAATTTTCTTTTTTTGTTGAGTCTTTGCCAGGTTTGGTATCAGGATGATGTTGGCCTCATAAAGAGTTAGGGAGGATTCTCTCTTTTTCTATTGTTTGGAATAGTTTCAGAAGGAATGGTACCAGCTTCTCTTATACCTCTGGTAGAATTCAGCTGTGAATCGGTCTAGTCCTGAGCTTTTTTTGGTTGGTAGGCTATTAATTATTGCCTCAATTTCAGAACTTGTTATATGTATATTCAGGGATTCAACTTCTCCCTGGTTTAGTCTTGGGAGGGTGTATGTGTCCAGAAATTTATGCATGTCTTCTAGATTTTCTAGTTTATTTGCATAGAGGTGTTTATAGTATTCTCTAATGGTAGTTCATATTTCTGTGGGATCAGTGGTGATATCCTCTTTATCATTTTTATTGTATCCATTTGATTCTTCTCTCTTTTCTGCTTTATTAGTCTGGCTAGGGGGTCTATCTACTTTATCTTTTCAAATAATCAGCTCCTGGATTTATGGATTTTTTGAAGGGTTTTTTGTGTTTCTATCTCCTCTGTTCTGCTTTGATCTTAGTTATTTCTTGTCTTCTGCTAGCTTTTGAATTGACTGCTCTTGCTTCTCTAGTTCTTTTTATTGTTATGTTAGGGTATGTATTTTAGATCTTTCCCACTTTCTCCTGTGGGCATCTAATGCTATAAATTTCCCTCTAGACATTGCTTTAAATGTGTCCCAGAGATTCCAGTACATTGTGCCTTTGTTCTCATTGGTTTCAAAGAACTCACCTATTTCTGCCTTAATTTTGTTATTTACCCAGTAGTCATTCATGAGCAGGTTGTTCAGTCTCCATGTAGTTGTGTAGTTTTGAATAAGTTTCTTAATCCTGAGTTCTAATTTGATTGCACTGTGGTCTGAGATACTGTTTGTTATGATTTCCATGCTTTTGCATTTGCTGAGTAGTGTTTTACTTCCAACTATGTGGTCAGTTTTAGAATAAGTGCAATGTGGTGCTGAGAAAAATGTATATTCTGTGGCTGTGAGGTGAAGAATTCTGTAGATGTCTATTAGGTACGCTTGGTCCAGAGCTGAGTTCAAGTCCTGAATATCCTTGTTAATTTTGTATCTTGCTCATCTGTCTAATATTGACAGTGGGGTGTTAAAGTCTCCCACTATCATTGTATGGGAGTCTAAGTCTCTTTGGAGGTCTCTAAGAACTTGCTTTAGGAATCTGGGTGCTCCTTCATTAAGTGTATATGTGTTTAGGATAGTTAGCTCTTCTTTTTGCATTGATTCTTTTACCATTATGTAATGCCCCTTTGTCTCTTTTGATCTTTGTTGGTTTAAAGTCTATTTTATCAGAGACTAGATTGCAACCCCTGCTTTTTTTT
>NW_016107679.1:2083205-2226215 GCF_001604975.1 Cebus imitator | reverse complement strand
TTTTTCTATTTGCTTGGTAAACATTCCTCCACCTTTTATTTGGAGCCTATGTGTGTCTTTGCATGTGAGATGGGTCCTGTCTGTCTTTTAATTGGGGCATTTGGCTTGTTTACATTTAAGGTTAATATTGTTATGTGTGAATTTGATCCTGTCATTACGATGCTAGCTGGTTATTTTGTCTGTTAGTTGATGCAGTTTCTTCATAGCATCAATGGTCTTTACAAATTAGTACATTTTTGCAGTGGCTGGTACTGGTTGTTCTTTCTCATGTTTAGTGCTTCCTTCAGGAGCTCTTGTAAGGCAGGCCTGATAGTGACAAAATCTCTCAGCATTTGCTTGTCTGTAAAGGATTTTATTTCTCCTTCACTTATGAAGCTTAGTTTGGCTGAATATAAAATTCTGGATTGAAAATTCTTTTCTTTAAGAATGTTGAATATTGGCCCCCACTGTCTTCTGGCTTGTAGGATTTCTGTAGAGAGATCCACTGTGAGACTGATGGGTTCCCTTTTTGGATGACCTGACCTTTCCCTCTGGCTGCCCTTAACATTTTTTTCTTCATTTCAACCTTAGTGAATCTGATGATTATATGTCTTGGGGTTGCTCTTCTTGCGAGTATCTTCGTGATGTTTTCTGTATTTTCTGAATTTGAATGTTGGCCTGTCTTGATAGATTGAAGTTCTTCTAAATAATATGCTGAAGGGTGTGGGTGTTTTCCAACATGGTTCCATTCCCCCCATCAGTTTCAGGTACACAAATCAAATGTAGGTTTGGACTTTTCACATAGTCCCACATTTCTTGGAGGCTTTGCTCATTCCTTTTCATTCTTTTTTTCTCTAATCCTGTCTTCATGCTTTTTTTTTATTAAGTTGATCTTTAATCTCTGATATCCTTTCTTCCATTTGATTGATTCTGTCATTTATACTTGAGTATGTTTCATGAAGTTCTCATGCTATGTTTTTCAGCTACTTTAGGTCATTTACGTTCTTCTCTAAACTGGTTATTCTAGTTAGCAATTCCTCTAATATTTTTTCATGGTTCTTAGCTTCCTTTCATTGGGTTAAAACATGTTCCTTTACCTTGAAGGAAGTGTTTGTTATTACCCACCTTCTGAAACCTACTTTGGTCAATTCGTTAAACTCATTCTTTGTCCAGTTTTGTTCCCTTGCAGGTGAGGAGTTGTGATCCTTTGGAGAAGAAGAGGCATTCTGTATTTTTTAATTTTTAGCCTTTTTGTCCTGGTTTTTCCTCATATTTGTGGATTTATCTACCTTTGGTCTTTGATGTTGGTGACCTTTGGATGGGGTTTTTGTGTGGACATCCTTTTTGTTGATGTTGATGCTATTCCTTTCTGTTTGTTAGTTTTCCTTCTAACAGTCAGGCCCCTCTGTTGCAGGTCTGCTGGAATTTGCTGGAGGTTCACTCCAGACCCTGTTTGCCTGGGTATGATCAGCAGACACTGCAGAACAGCAAACATTGCTGCCTGTTCCTTCCTCTGGAAGCTTCATTGCAGAGGGGCACCTGCCTAATGCAAGCCGGACCTCTCCTGTATGAGATGTTTGCCACCACCTGCTGGGAGGTATCTCCCAGTCAAGAGGCACAGAGGGTCAGGGACTCACTTGAGGAGGTAGTCCGTCCCTTAGCATATATTGAGCACTGTGCTGGGAGATCCACTGTTCTCTTCAGAACCGGTAGGCAGGAACGTTTAAGTGTGCTGAAGCTGTGCCCAGAGCTGTCCCTTTCACCAGGTGCTCTATCCCAGGGAGATGGGAGTTTTATCTATAAGCCCCTGACTGTGGCTGCTGCCTTTCTTTCAGAGATGCCCTGCCCAGAGAGGAGGAATCTAGAGAGGTAGTCTGGCTACAGAGGTTTTGTGGAACTGTGGTGGGATCCCCGCAGTTCAAACTTCCTGGTGGCTTTGTTTATACTGTGAGGGTAAAACCACTTACTCAAGCCTCAGTAATGGTGGACATCCCTTCCCCCATCAAGCTCAAGCATCCCAGGTTGACTTCAGACTGCTGTGTTGGCAGTGAGAATTTCAAGCCAGTGGATCTTGGCTTGCTGGGCGCCATGGGGATGGGATCTGCTGAGCTAGACCTCTTGGCACCCTGGCTCAGCCCCCTTTCCAGGGGGGTGAACAGTTCCATCTCATTGGCATTCCAGGTGCCACTGGGGTATGACAAAAACTCCTGCAGCTGATTTGGTGTTTTCAGATGGGTTGCTTTGAATCTGTTTCACACATAAGCAGTTGAAGGGTCAAGTAAAGATGTGAGTAAACAGAGTTTTGGGAACCCCTCTCTAACTCTTTAATTTGTGGTATACCCCAAATCTCTTCATAATTCATTGTTTCCTAGCTTATCTTTTTAAGTATTCCCAGTCCAAAAGGTTGCAGGTTATTCTATGTTTGTTTGTTTGGTTTTTTCTCTTTTTGAGAGAGGGTCTCACTGCGTCACTCAGGCTGGAGTGCAGTGGCACGATCTCAGCTCACTGCAACCCCTGCCTCACAGGTTCAAGTGATTCTCATGCCTCAACCACCTGAGTGGCTGGGATTATAGATATGCCACCACACCCAGCTAATGTTTGCATTTTGCATAGAGATGGGGTTTCACCATGTTGGCCAGTCTGGTCTTGAACTCCCGACCTCAGGTGATTCGCCCACCTTAGCCTCCCAAAGTGCTGGGATTACAGGTGTAAGCCACCATGGCTGACCCTATGTATGTTTTACCTCTGCTGTGTTCACCACCATTAAATGGATTTAGACACGCTCTAAGAGTTGCAGAGATGAGAGCCTATTTGTACAGTTTCTATCTTCTCTCCCCTACATCAGTTTACACTTTCCATCAGGGCCTGTCTGCTTTTGTTCTCTCTTCAATATGTTCAGGGTTTCAGCCTTGGTCTCAGTTCAGATTTTTTATTTTTGGCTAAACTTCTTAGTCTGTTCCATGCATGTGTAGTACACGGTCAAAGACGTGAGTAGACAGAATGCAGGAATGTCTTCAGTGGCTCTTTCCTGCTCCCACTCTCCTCAGCATTCAACTCCACAGCTTTGCTTTTCTTGTATTTTATACCTGAAAGATGGCAGATTTTCCCAGTTGTATCCTACTAGCTTTATGCACCACAAATATTATACTTAGCTGTAGTCCAAAAGCAATGGAGATGGGATAATTGTATAGGGCCTTTATGTAGGCAGTTTTTATTTTATGACAAAGTTGTATAGGTGTTTTCTGTATAAAGCAATATTTTAGTCTATCATACCCAGAAATGAAAACCAGCCAAATGTTTAAGGCATGGAATTTTAGCACTCAAAAAGACTTTAGATGTCATCTAGATGATCAAATTTAGACCCAGGGAAATTAAGTGATTTGACTAAAGTCACATAGCTACTCATCGATCGAGGCCATTAAGTGAATGTATGGCTTGGTTCATGTTTTAGCATATGATGTTCCCCAAATAGCACTGTGATCTCTCTGGTTAACAGGGGTGAACTGGTGAAGCAGGCTACCGAGATACCATCCTCATGAGGAACTTGAGAACTTCTTTAGAAGACAGGCAGGACCTGTCCCATGTTATGGTGTGATTCTTTACCCAAGTTTACCTTGCATCCAGACTCCTAAGATATGGCTGACTTTGCTGGCAGTTTGTGCAGTTAGTTCAACCGGAAAGACTTTGGAATAAAAGCTACATTGCTTTGGTATTCTCCTAAGAGAAGATAACAACATGGCAAGTGACTGAGGTACCTACATCTGTGCCAAAAGACAACTTGTAGCTCTGGCACATCCAGATCTCCAGAGAAACACTGGTAAGGGTAGAGCCCAGAAAAGGAGGGCAATGCTGTTCAGAGTCAGCAGGAGAATCTGAAGAAAGCAGCAATGTTCCAACTTTAGGCCGCAATGCCTGGTTGGAGCAGAAGTTTTCAGGGGAGTGGGTAGTGCCTGGAGGAAATGGCAGCATCTAGCAAAGTAGGTCCAGAACCAGGAAAGAGGAATGATAACTGACAAAACTTATTTCTGAGAACATTAGTGAGAATTTCTGTGGCCTAAATGTTTGTGTCCTCCTTAAAATCATATGTTGAAACCTAATCATAAATGTGATGACAATAGGAAGTGAGAACCTTTGGGAAGTGATTAGGTCATGAGGACAGAGCCCTCAGGAATGGGATTAGAGCCCTTACAAAAGATACTCAAGAGGGTGAGTTAGCCTCTTCCATCATGTGAGAATGCAGTGAGAAGGCACCATCTATAAGCCACAAAACAGATTCTTACCAGACACAGAATCTTCCAGCTCCTGGATCTTGGACTTCCCAGGCTCTAGAAACACAGTTCAGAAATGTTATGTTGGTGCAAAAGTTACTGTGGGTTTTGCCATTAAAAGTAATGTCAAAAACGGCAATTACGTTTGCACCAACCTAATTTTTGTTGTTTATAAGCTATCTGGTTGATAGTGTTTCGTTACAGCAGTCCAAACAAAAATCAGCCCCCCTTGAAAGGAAAAAAAAAGGGATTGTCCAGGGACCAGAAAGTCCTGCATTAACTGGTGATTCAAGATACCATGAAAACACATATATTTAGTGCCTCTTTGGTCTAATTTTAAATTCTAGGAAAATGTGACCTAAGTAGGCACAGGTTACAAATACATATTAGCCAATTGGTTGAATACAATTGCCAAGTGGTGGAATTGCAAGTAATAAGCCAAAAAGATGCCGGGGATATTTTTAAGCAAATAGAATATTATATATAAAGGCATGGAAGTTAGAAAAGGGCCCATAGAAATAGAAGCAATATCTTTTTGAGACTCTATTTGCCTATACAACATATCAACACCTTTAGGTCATATTAAAATTGGCCAACATTCATTCCAATAAATAAATATCCTATCATTCAGACGCCTTTAGTATTACAAACATACATTTCACATGCCGAGGGAATAAGAGAGTAAAAAGGGAGTTCAGTATAGAAAGGCCAGAGAAGCATTCTTCAGGGTTGAAGATATGGGTGTCAATGTCCTATTTTTAATAATGGTACTATTCAGGTAGGCCAATAAAAGGGTCCCCTCAGTGAAGCAGGAAGATAGTATGGAAGGAAGATGAGGCTGTTTATGTGGATGTGCTGAAAAATGCTCTATTAAGCAGGGTCTTTAATGTAAGGCTGAATGAAGCATTCAGATTTTATTCAATACCTAGTAGGAAGATCTCTGGTGGTTCTTGAGCAGAGGGAGAACGTGATAAACATGGGAAAAGATAACATTAGAGCCGTGTTCAATGGAAAGGATGGAAAGGTGACCCCCAAAGATTTTTCAGTGACTCATACATGAGATGATGCAACCAGGCCTGGGATGATGGCAGTGGGAGTGAAGAGGGAAACCAAACTGCTGAAACCAAGGATGGATTACTGTCATAATTAGTAATGTCATAGCTTCTGGAGGGCAGGCTTGCACATAATTCGTCTTTGTATCCCAAGAACCAGTACAATGCCTGGTGCTTGGGGCAAGTGGCAGTCAGAATAATTTCTAGAATATTTCTATGCTTTCCTGTAATCATTCTTTCCTCTTTTCTCGTGCTGAAGATGCTTTGCTTGTCACATAGTGCTTGTTTGTGAGCTCAGAGCCAGAAAATAATTAGGGGTCTGCAGACCTCCCATGTGTTTGTTTAATGCTCTTAAAAGGGAATATATTTCAAAGAGCCCCACATCCTTTGTTTCTGCCATACCTTTAGCTTCTATCTCTCTGGCGGTCCTACCATGATTTTGCCATTCATGTGTTCAACTCTGCCTTCTTGTAGGAATTTTCAAAGCAAGACAGCTCTGTTAACACCACTGCCTCCTGTTAAATAAATATCTAAGATGTTATTCTCTGGCAGCTTATCTGATAATGCTGAGATCAGAGACACTGTGATTTTCAGCAATAGGAGATTTGATTCCAATATGACATACAGTAGGGCTCTGGCTTCATCAGAATCTTCCTGGTGACACATTGCAGCTAAGCTGGCCTCATCCGACTCCTTTTCTGCATGCTGCCTACACACACTCAGCAGCTGTTAACATTAAGAATATTCACACACACACACACACACACACATATGGAAGAGCAGCCCAGGAAAGGAAAACAATCATTTGGGATCTGTGCATAAAAATTATATAATAATAAATACAGCATCAGGGTTATTCCATTTTGCTATCAATCATCCATTCTTCCTGAAGTACTCACCAATCAGTAGCCTAAAACTTCCTTTGAGGGATGGGATGTAGCTCCATGGCTAACCTTCTGAGTGCTGGTCTTAGTCTGTCACTCCCTGTGCCACCGTCACCATTTTGTCACTGCAACCATTATTCTGATGCATGCACTGGGCTCATCTCACTTTCGCCAAAGACTATGTTTTAATACAGCTCCATGAAGGAAATGCTGTTAGATATGAACCCCCAAGTAGATCAGTAAAGGAGCCCCATCATCAGAAAAGGGGGTCACTAAGGGCATAAAGGGAAGATGAGGCTGGATACACAGCCATATTGGAAGGTGCTCTAAGAAGGAAGAGCTTGAATGCTGGGCCATAGAGAAGCAGGCTGGCTATTCAATTATTAATTTTAAAAAATAACAGAGTAATATGGTGTTAGAGATGACCACTATTTTACTTGTACTCACATTTGCTTATCTACTCACCACCAAACTGGGAAGTCCTGGGAATCAAGTGACCCCAAACCGCATCATAGCTAATGGATCTAACCAATAATATTCTCTTTTCTGGTAATTCTGAATTGGGGCACACAGGCATCAGCAAAAAGTCCATTTATCCTAAGAAACCACTTTGAGTTGGCCCTGGTAGCATCATGGAAACACCTAAGGAGAAAATCTAGGTTGCAGAGAGGATAAAGCAGATGTGTGAAGATGAAAAAGTATATGAAACCAACCAAGCACAGATGATTCAAAGTGGCTTTGCTGTTCCCCCAAGGACCAGTCATACTTTTTATAACTGTTTTCCATTGGAAACTGCTGGAATAAATCCCTTTTCACCTGGCCTCTCCATGTAGGATGCTGTCCCTTACAAATATATTTATTTAACTAAGAGGCAGCCTTGAATGTTATTGGTGGGCAATATGGAACAAAGGAAAGCCATGAGAAGTTAGTCTTTTCCTCTCCTAGGCTGCTTTGAAGTAAAAAAATATATATAGCATTTAATTAGCTATTATTGTCAGGCTTTCAAGTCTAAGTCTGGTCATTGTAGCTTTGGTGACCCGCACGTACACCTCTGGCTGGTTCCCAGGAGCCAGGAAGTCTGAAGTAATCACAAGTAACCAGGTGGCCACAGAAAGAAGTAAAATAACTTGTTCCTGCATCAACTAATTGCTCTCCCCTTGCAACCTGCAACCTGCAATCATTGTTCCTGCTCAGCCTTATGAAATATACCCCTGACATTGGGTTTCTCAAGGCCCCTACTCCTGTAACTATGTAATTTACCTCACCCTCCTCTCTGCTTGCAACCTTATGATCATGCCTGTTTGTAGTAGATAACCCATACCCTTGTGACCATGTATCCTGTGACACCCTTTCCCTCCCCAAGATAGGTTATTGACCCCTACCCTTGTGACCATGTATGCCATGATGCCCTTCCCCTCCCTAAAATAGATTACCATTTTTAACTGACCACTTGTCCCAACCTATAAAACCAACCCCTATCCCACTGCTGACTCTCTTTTTGGACTTGGCCCACCTGCACCCTGGTGAATAAACAGCCATGTTTCTCACACAAAGCCTGCCTGGTGGTCTCTTTATGCAAGCGATGCACCTAACAGTTATATTCTCTTGCAGCAAGCACCTTAACTGGTCATGGTTTCTTGCTCTATTAGCATTTTTCAAAAAAGTAGAACTGATGGATAGATACTAGATAGATGATAAACAGATAGATACTATATATATAAATATATATATACACACATACAGACATGTATATACGTGTGTGTGTATGCATGTGTGTCTGTATGGGGGAGAGAAAGAGAGCGTGACAGAGATTTATTATACGGAATTAGCTCACATGATTATGGAGGCTGACAAATCTCCCAATCTGCAGTTGTCACACTGGAGACCTAGGAGAGCAAATGTCATAAGTTCCAGTCTGAAAGATAACAGACTCAAGTCTCAAGAATGACCAATGTTTCAGTCCAAGTCTAAAGGCTGGAAAAGACCAGTCTCCAGCTCAAGAAGTCAGGCAGGAGTTTCCTCTTACTTAGGCTTTTTGTCCTATTCTGGTCTTCAGTTGATTGAATGATGCCCACCCACAATAGAAAAGCCAATCTACTTCACTCAGCCTACCGATTCAAATGGTAATCTCATCCAGAAACACCCTCTCAAACACATCCAGAATAATGTTTAGCCAAACATCTGTTCACTCCATGATCCAGCCCAGTCAAAACACAAAACATCGCACTTATTTGACGGCATCATCTAAGGACTAAGCTCCGATTTTTTTTTATCTTGCTCAAATTCCTATCTGAAGGGTCTACAGAGTCATGTCCTACAAACCATAAATTCTCATCGGATGGGTTTTCTTTAACCACGCATCTCATGACTTACTTTCTAATCTGATTCTGGCATAACATTATGTGATAAAGAAGAAAGTAAAAATATTTTATCCTGGCTGGGTGCGGTGGCTCATGTCTATAATCCCAGCACTTTGGGAGGCCAAGGTGAGCGGATCACCTGAGGTCAGGAGTTTGAGACCAGCCTGGCCAATATGGCAAAACCCTGTCTCTACTAAAAATATAAATCTTAGCCAAGTACAGTGGTGGGCACTTGTAATCCCAGCTACTCAGGAGACTGAGGCAGAAGAATCGCTTAAACCCAGGAGGCAGAGGTTGCAGTTAGCTGAGATCATACACCAGCCTGGGTGACAAGAGCAAGACTCTCTCTCACAAAAGAAAAGAAAAAAAAGCCTCACAAGTTTCTTTGCCAAATCTTGAAATGGCCCTGCAAATCTGTCCTTTGTGGTAGAAATTTTGCATCTGTAAAAAATCTCCACTGACGTAGCTAGATCTTTTTCTCCCAGGCTCTTCCAATCCTAAAGAGATTAACTAAGAGTCTAGCACCTTTTATGGCTCTGAATAGGAAACACTTATCATCTATTGTCTTTAAGGGTAACCACTATAAAACTTCAGAAGAACATTAGTCTCCACAATCTTTTATATTAACCTGAACATTTCCTTTCTATCATCTCAGGTCTTTAGATAAACTCAACCAATTGTCAACCAGAAAATGTTTACATTTACCCACAGCCTGGAAACCCCCACTTTGAGATGTCCCACCTTTCTGGACCAAACCAATGTATTTCTTAAATTTGTTTGATTGATGTCTCATGCCTCCCTAAAATGTAAAATGCAAGCTGTGCCCTGACCACTGGGAACACGTTCTCAGGACCTTCTGAGGGCTGTGTCACAGGCCAAGGTTATTCATATTTGGCTCAGAATAAATCTCTTCAAATATTTTACAGAGTTTGACTCTCGTCATTGACATACCTGTGACAAATCCACAAAGGTCTGCAGCAACCTCAATTCTTGCCTTCTCAGAAGGAAGAATCTGACTGAGAGGCATAAGGCAGAAGAGACCAAGGCAAGTTTGAGGGCAGGAATAGAAATTTATTAAAAAGGTTTAGAGCAGAAATGAAAAGAAAATAAAGTACACTTGGAAGAGGACCAAGTGGGCATCTTGGAGGTCAAGTGCCCCATCTGATCTGAGACTTCAGGTTTTATATGCTAGCCCACTTCCAGCATCTTGAGTCCCCTTTCCCTTGATTCTTCCTTTGGGTGTGCGGCCTGTGCACACAGTGGCATGCTTGCACTTGGGAGGTGACTATGCACAGTGTGTTTACTCATGTTTTACACATGTTCATTTGAGGCATTTTTCTCTTTTCTGGTGGAATGCCCCTGGAAGGTCATATACCAGTTTAACTCCGCAAAGTTTCCTCTTAATGGGCATGCTCAAGCCCACTCATCCAGCTCCTGAGATCTTATTGGGAAGCTGCTGACTACCAGTTACAGGTATTTTTATCCATTAGCAAACCGCCTTTTCCTGGCACTGGCTGCAACCAATTACTATTTTAGGGAGGCAGTGTGACAACTGCCTGACCATCACCTGATGGTCACCTGACATTCCTGGTGAGCTTGAGGCAACCCTCTCCCGCCCTGCTTGTTCCTAACTAGCTACCTACTGTAGCAAAGGCCATAGGGTCCTAATATTTATTCCTTTTAGGCCTGTGGCATTAGCAATCCTGCCTGTATGGACAGTTACAGTTTCACATAACCTTAAACACAAGACATGGGAAAGTACTAAGAAATACTCAAAAAACCTCCTGCTTTCCAGACATACTCCTTCCTGCCCTTGTGTAGGAACAATTCAATTTCCCCTTAATAGGATCAGCCATCTTCTATTGCAATGACCCTTTTCTTTGCCTGCTGGTTCATTGACATGAAGAGCCCATAATGGCCAGTTAATAGTGTCGACTTCCAGTTTAATGAATCACTGTTGCGTCCTATGATAAAAGCAGCCTTATTTTGTTACGTAAGAACTGTAAATTAGCAGAGTCAGAAGTTGTGGGGACAAACTTTGCCAGAGGATTATTAATGGTGTGAACCCAAAACTATCTGAGGCAGATCTCCGTCAATTTAGAAAGTTTATTTCATCAAGGTTAAGGATGCATCTGTGACAGCCTCAGGAGGTTCTGATGACACGTACCCAAGGCAGTTGAGCTGCAGCTTGTTTTTATACATTTTAGGGAGATATAATACATCAATCAATACATATGAAATTTACATTGGTTCCATCTGGAAGAATGGGACAACTGGAAGCATTGGGGTTCCTAGTCATAGGTAAATTTTAAAAATTTCTGACTGGCAATTGGTTGACAGAGTTACTATCTACAAAAAGGGATGTCTGGGTTACAATAAGCTGTTGTAAAGACCAAGGTTTTAATCACACAGATCAAGCCTCCAAGTAACAGGCTTCAGAGAGAATAGATTGGGAATATTTCTTCTTAGACTTAAGTCTGTGTTGATGTTACATGCTGGTCAACTTTTCTTGAATTCCAAAAGGGAGGGGAGTACAATGAGACATATTTGACCACCTCTTCCATCATGGCCTAAACTAGTTTTTCATGTTAACTTTGGAATGTCCTTGACCAAGAGGACATTCACATGGTTGAAGGGCCTTAGAATTTATTTTTTGTTTACAGGGGTAGCAGAGAAGAGCTATTACCATTTCTCCCCCTGGTTACTGGACCTACAAAGCTTGTCTGTAAGAGAAATAAGACCACATATTGGTCACTGATTCAAAGCATATTCTGCATCATGAAGTGTTTTACTCCAGTCCTGCAAAATAGTACCATACATTTGGTATCATAACTTTGTCTTCAAAAATTATTCCATTATCCTATCAGGTCAAGTTATTCAGGGTGAGTATCATAATATGACCAGTAAATTCCATGTTGAATAACTTTCATGGACAAAACAAATACTGATTGCAAAAGTGAAAGATTAAATAGGACATACTTTGGAAATCAATGAATAGTAGTTTTGGCAGAATCATCAAACACAAATTCATACCCATAATATGTGTATTTTTCACTGAGAAGAAAGAGATATTTATTCCATGATAAAAGCAGTACAATTTAATTAACCTTCTACCATTGCTTGGGAGTGGTGACATATGGATTGTTTAATGTTCTCTGCTGCTGGCAGACTGGGCACTCAATAGTGACTGATGCCTAATTGGTCTTTGCCTACAAGAAGTAAGCAAAGTGGAGGTTCATGTTGCTGACCCATAAATAACCTCCACTCCTCCCACCACGGCCACCTTGATAATAAGACAAGTACAGAAATGGCTGGGGAAAGAGGCTGACTAACACCCACAGCCTGGGTTATCTTGTCTACCTAATTATTAATATCCACCTCAGAGAGAACTGAGGGTGCTTTTTGATAAACAGTCATATAAGACACAAACATCTTTATATCTTGTGCCTATTTTGGAAAGGTCTATTCACATACCACTTCCTGACCCCTTATCACCAAATTTTTGCATTGTGTTCCTTCCAAGTTTCTCATTCCATTCAAACCATTAGCCACTACCTGTGTATCAGTGCAGATCTATAAATCTGGGCATTTTCCCCAGGCAAAACAAACAATCAAGTGTACTACTTTAGAACAGAGGTAGGAACAGATTCCAGAAGTTTTCCTTTTCCTTGGAAGAAATATTGATGAGAGACAAATCTGAATAGACTTGGGGGCTCATCTCTTTCCCTTTTGAAAATTTAGCAGAGAGCTGCCTTAGCTGCGGGAAGCCAGTCTGCAAGAGATAAGGCCATTTGCTGATTTCAGCATTACTAACATGCAAATCTGTTCACTGAGCCTTTGGTATGCAGACCTTGGTCTCTGATATGCATCTTGCCTAACATGTTCCTGGACCCAGAGGTCTGTTTTACTTTTTTTTCACTACAAGAAACTAAGCACTTCCTCCTTCTTTGGGGCTCACTGTATAACTGGGTAAGTTAACCGGAGTGCCTTATTTTTTACACATCCAGCTTTCTTAATGAAGCAAGTCTCTGAAAGACTTTTGGTCATGATACATATAGGTCATCAATGTCCATTCCATGATACAGCAATGAGAATTTGGGAGGTTACGGTAACTGTACTACTTCTCTGATTGTAAACTCCCAGTTCCCACCGCTACCCATTAAACACTGTGTTACAAATGCAACCCCAGGTGCCATGCTGAGTGCCCACAGCCCCTGTAATGGTTGATACTGAGTATCAACTTGATAGGACTGAAGGAAGCAAAGTATTGTTCCTGGGTGTGTCTGTGAGGGTGCTGCCAAAGGAGATTAACACTTGAGCCACTGTACTTGGAGAGACAGACCCACCCTCAATCTGGGTAGGCACAGTCTAATCAGCTGCCAGTGTGGCTAGAATAAAACAGGCAGAAGAAAGTGGAATGAGGAGAGTTGCTGAGTCTTCATCTGTCTCCCATGCTGGATGCTTTCTGCCCTTCAGCATCAAACTCCAAGTTCTTCAGGTTTTGAACTCTTGGAATTAAACCTGTGGTTTGCCCGGGACTCTTGGGCCTTTGGCCACAGACTGAAGGCTGCATTGTCAGCTTCCCTACTTTTGAGGTTTTGGGACTCAGACAGGCTTCCTTGCTCCTCAGCTTGCAGGTGGCCTATTATGAGACTTCACCTTATGATCATGTGAGTCAATACTTTTTTTTTTTTTTTTTTTTTTTTTGGAAAGGGAGTTTCACTCTTGTTGCCCAGGCTAGAGTGCAATAGTGCGATCTCAGCTCACTGCAACCTCTTCCTTCCAGGTTCAAACGATTCTCCTGCCTCAGCCTCCCAAGTAGCTGGGGTTACAGGCACCCGCCATCACATCCAGCTAATTTTTGTATTTTTAGTAGAGATGGGCTTTCACCATGTTGGCTAGGCTGGTCTCTAACTCCTAACCTCAGGTGATCGGCCCACCTCAGCCTCCCAAAGTGCTGGGATTACAGGCATGAGCCACCATGCCTGGCTGAGTCAATACTCTTTAATAATCTCTCCTTCATATATGCATCTATCCTATCAGCTCTGTCCCTCCAGAGAACCCTGACTAATACAGACCCTTTCACTGCAAATGTCTTGATATGCCCCAGGACACTGGAGGCCAAAAAGCCGAACAATATCAGCATGCTGCTGCATTTCTTAGGAGAAACATTTCCTAAATTCTGGCACATATATGTCCTGAGAAGTGTCTAGTTCCTGTTCAACAGACCCAAGCAGCGCTATGTTACTAACATGATGAACCAGCCTAAGTCCTTTGGAATGGGCAAGCAGGGAGGGTCCCCAGGAAAAGATTATAATAAAGGAGTGAATAGTTAATACATTCCTGAAAAGAGCAATGCACTTCCAGCTGCCAATTGAAAGCAAACTGGTTTTGGTGTCTTTACTAACAGATATAAAAACATTTGCAGGTATCTAGCTGCATGCCAGGTGCCAGGGGATGTGTTAATTAGATCCAGTAAAGAAACAATATCTGGAATAGGCTACAAATGGAGTCCCCCACCACCTGATTGAATATATAACAAAGATTCATCTGTTGTCTATACAGTAAAAAAAGGCAAGCTGTACAGGGATATGGTAAGAATCAATAAACCTGCATCTTTCAAGTCTTAGATGATGGCATTTATCTCTTCAATTGATTTTGGAGAGGTCTATTTACATATCACTTTCTGACTACTTAACACCAAATTTTTGGGAGGATGAGGAAGTTCTACAGGTTTCCATTTGGCCTTTCCTATCACAAATGGCCTCACTCCATAGACCAGGGAAACAATATGGGGATTCTATCTGCTGTCCAGTTGTCTATTTCAGCTATGCATTTTATAAGTGAGAAAATAACTATTGTTTGACATAGATAATCAGTGTCCCGTTTACCACTGACAACAGATTAATTAGTGCTTTAAATCTAGTCAGATCAGAGTCTGAATGTCATATTGCTATCCTTAATGATGTATTCTTCTAGAACCACTTCTAGTGGTACCAATAATTGTTTCAGTAAGTATTAAATTTAAAATGATCCACATTAAGCAATTTATTATAGGAAATAGAACTTACATGATTGTGGGAGAAGCCAAAGCAGGGAAGGCCTGGGAGAGGAAGTGGAAGATTTGAAGACATCAATAATCAGTTTTTTTTAAGCATTGGCATAGGTGAACAAGTCAGAGCTTCCAAAGAAATCTCAGAAACTAGGCTCATTCAGTCACTGAAGTGGGGACCCCAAGTGAGAAATTTCTTGCAAAGAACATAGCAGCTGCTGTATCTATGTAGGCTACTACTTCTGTGCATCTATAGCCAAACATCTGGCAGTATTTGTTACCTTGCAGTAGTCTCAGGAATATTCTTTATCTTTTCACCACCATATCTTGCCCTGAAGTTCTTTAGAGAGCAATTATTTTGCTTCAGTTCCACTCTCCAAATCTCATACAAGTTCCTCTTTTGAAAAACTTTAACCTGGAGCCATAGTGGGAAGAAGGTACTGGGGAAATGTAGCTACCAACTTAACCAAGTTAACAATAGAACAGTCTAGCATCAAAATAGTGATATGAAGGTGAATAAAATATGGCGTGGAGTTAGAGGGGGAGCCAACAGAGGAAGCTAAGAGAAAAGTCAGTAATGAAACAGGAAAACCAAGAGGATGTGGTTTCTTAGACACCACATGCAAAAACTGCCTCAAGAAGAAGAGTTATTGATTCTGCCAATGCAGATTAAAGGCTAAAGAAAATGAGATTTTGGAGCTGACCAAAATGTTTAAGAACATGGAGATCACTGTTGATCTTTAGGTGGATGGAGTGAAGCTGGTGATGGAAGCTTGAAGTTACCGGTGTAAAGGGAAAAACTGGAGACAGGAGAATGAATGATTATTGCAAGGAAAGTTTCTATAAAATGTTATAGAGAAATGCAGTGGTAGTAGGGAAGTGCCCTAGGTCAAGGAAGGTTTTTTTTTGTTTGTTTTTATAAAGATTTTGTTTTGTTTTTTATAAACTATTAAAGTATTTTTGGATGTTAAGTATAGAGGCAAAAATTAATGGTGCAAGAGAAAAACAGTGTGGGGGAAGTGAAGGAGTAAAGTCTTTTTTCGTGTAGAGTATTATTTTTTATTAACACATAATAGTTGTACATATTTATAGGGTGCAAGTGACATTTTGACACATGTGTACCATACATAATGATCAAATCAAGGTAATTAGAATATCCATCACCACACACATTTGTCATTTATTTGTGTTTGGATCATTTCAAATTGAAGGAGTGAAGTCTTTAGGCAAAGAAAATGGAACCCAGTATACATAAAGAGGGGCTTACCTTATGAGGCATATGAGTACTTGATCCATTTTACCAGGAGGGAAGATAAAGTAGATGAATACAAATATAAGTACAATGTGGATTTCTTGTCCAGGATAAGATGAAGACATTCTTTTCTCATTTATTCCATATTCTCAATGAATTAAAAACTAGGGTTATTAGACAAAAGTGACACAAGCAAAAGGAGTTTTGGAAATCTGAGGAAAGATGAGAAATTGTGAAGTGATTATCTTGGAAAATAAAAAATTAATTCAGAGAAGGAAAGTTGTATGCTTGGTAGTACTAGACCCTCACTTTTTAGGTGCACACAGCCAACATGATACTGAATGAGGAAAAGTTGAAAGCATTTCCTCTGAGAACTGAAACAAGACAAGGATGTCCACTCTCACCACTCCTCTTCAACATAGTACTAGAAGTCCTAGCCAGAGCAATCAAACAAGAGAAAGAAATAAAGGGCATCCAAATCAGTAAAGAGGAAGTCAAACTGTCACTGTTTGCTAATGATATGACTTTTTTTTTATCATTTACCTAATGACTCCTCCAGAAAGCTCCTAGAATTGTAAAAAAGAATTCAGCAAAGTTTCCAGATACAAAATTAATCTAAATGTATCAGTAGCTCTTCTGAACACCAACAGTGACAAAGCTGAGAATCAAATCAAGAACTCATCCTCTTTTACAATAGCTGCAAAAAAAACTGAAACACTTCATCTAACCAAGGAGGTGAAAGACCTCTACAAGGAAAACTACAAAACACTGCTGAAAGAAATCATAGATGACACAAACAAATGGAAACACACCCCATGCTCATGGATACATAGAAACAATATTGTGAAAATGACCATACGGCCAAAAGCAATCTGAAAATTCAATGCAATTCCCACCAAAATACCACCATCATTCTTCACAAAATTAGAAAAAAAATCTAAAATTCATATTTTAGAATTTAGAAACAAAAAAGAGCCCACATAGCCAAAGCAAGACTAAGTAAAGCAAAAAGAACAAATCTGGAGGCATTAATTTACTTGATTTCAAACTAAACTATAAGGCCACACTTACCAAAACAGCATAATACTGTTATAAAAAATAGGCACATAGACCAATGGGACAGAATAGAGAACCCAGAAATAAACCCAATTACTTATAGCCAAATGAGCTTCAACAAAACAAACAAAAACATAAAGTGAGGAAAGGACATCCTTTGCAACAAATGGTGCTAGGATAATTGACTAGCCACATGTTGGAGAATGAAACTTGATCATCATCTCTCACCTTATACAAAAATCAACTCAAGATGGAATAAGGACTTAAATCCAAGACCTGAAACTATAAAAATTCTAGAAGATAACATTGGAAAAACCCTTCTAGACATTAGTGTAGGCATGGATTTTATGACCAAGAACCCAAAAGCAAATGCAATTAAAACAAAGGTAAATTGCTAGGGCTTGATTAAACTGAAGAGATTTTGTACCGTAAAAGGAAGTCAGTTGGCAGAGTAAACAGACAACCCGTAGAGTGGGAGAAAATCTTCACTATGTATACATTTGTCAAAGACTAATGTCTGGAATCTACAATGAACTCAAGCAAATCAGTAAGGAAAAACAATCCCAACAAAAAGTGGTCTAAGGACATCAATAGACAATTCTCAAAAGAAGACATACAAATGGCCAACAAACATATGCAAAAATGATATGGGAAATGCAAATCAAAACCACAATGCAACACCACCTTACTCCTGCAAGAATGGCTATAATCAAAAAATAGTAGATGTCGGCGTAGACACAGTGAACAGGAATCACTTCTAAACTGCTGGTGGGAATGTAAACTAGTACGACCACTACAAAAAACAGTGTAGAGATTCCTTAAAGAACTAAAAGTAGAACTACCATTTGATCGAGCAATCTCACTACTCAGTATCTATGCAGAGGAAAACAAATTATTATATGAAAAAGATACTTGGACATGCATGTTTATAGCAGCACAATTCGCAATTGCAAAAAATGTGGAACCAGTCCTAATGCCCATCAATCAACAAGTGGATAAAGAAACTGTAATATATATATATATGCTGGAATACTACTCAGCCATAAAAAGGAGTGAATGGCACTCGCAGCAACCTGGATGAGATTGGAGACTATTATTCTAGGTGAAGTAGCTCAAGAACGGAAAACCAAACATTGTACGTTCTCACTCGCAAGTGCGAGCTAAGCTATGAGGACACAAAGGCATAAGAATAACACAATGGACTTTGGGGCCTAGGGGGAAAGGGTAGAAAAGGGGTGAGGAATAAAAGACTACAAATAGGGTGCGGTGTATACTGCTTGGGTGATGGGTGCACCAAAATCTCACAAATCACCACTAAAGAACTTGCTCATGTAACCAAAAACTGCCTGTTCCCAAATAACCTACGAAAAAACATTTTTTTAAACTCTGGTGTAAAGATAAATAGACATCAGTTAATCAATCACATTATTTTTGTGTTCTTCTGCAGCTATGCCTACTGCTTCAGTGCAGGAAGAAATGGGTTGTTGTCTTACACTGAGCTAGCTTTGTTTTTTCCAAGGAACATAACACTGCTCACATTAAAGTAAGTCTCAATGGAAATTTATGGGCAAGTACAGATGGATCTTATGTGATAATTGAACCAGGAGTGGAAGGTCAGGACTTAAGCTACTCTCTCATCTCTTCAAGACCATTTGATTCTCATCTCTGATTTTTGCATTATATATACTTTATATTTTTTTCTCTCTGTGCCAGCCAGATTTTTCTTTCTTTTTGTATAATGGCAGAAAATGGTTGTCCTGCCCAGAATAGGTTAACCTTCCAGCTCCAAAGGCCAGCAATACCAATTCTAGATTTCTAACAAGAAAAATCAGATTAGCTTTGCTTGGGTCAGACTTCGGAGAGAAAGGGTTAAAGAGAAAAGTTTCCCAGAGCAGATAAATTAATTGATCTGAAATCCTCAACAAGTTCTTTTGGTATGATTCTGAACATTTATGGTCAATCCAAAATATTTAGCACTGCAGAAATGGAATAATGAAGTAAATTTATATTTCATAGAATTTCATGTAGTCAGATAATTGAGTTTTAGAAGGGAGAGGGCTATTAAAATAGTGATTTCTGCTTTCCAGTGAATCCCAATGGCCTTCTAATCTTGCAGCCTTGTAGAACACCATATCTTTAGGATTTCCTCCAGTACCAAAACCCATCTCAAGGAACTCCTGGAGAAAATGGTCCACAGAGCATGAGTAATCCCAGGAAGATATGCCCCAAGGACCTTTGTAGTGTGCTTTATGATCTCAATACTTATATCTCCTGCTCACACCTAATTCAGAGGCCTGCTGCATCCAGCAATCAGTCTCCAATAAGAAAAACAATCCAGAAGACAGGCTGAGGCAGCCAGTGCTTACAATGGCATTTCTGAATGAATGGTAAATTTAAACTGGGAGAACACCTGCAGTTGATTTTGATTAAAAGCAACGGAGCAGCATTGTATGTTGAGGAAGAAATTTCTTTAAAATGCAAAGAATTTTTGTTTGCTCAGTATCATGTTTTTTATTGCAAATATTATGAGTACTAATAATACAAGAATGTTCATCCAGTACTGAGAGTGGCAGAAGGACTTTTAGCAGGTGTGATACAGATTTAGGAAGTAATCACACTGATTCTCTAAGGCACGTAAAAATAAACAAGACAGATGCCTTAGGGTCTCCAAAAATGTGAGATGGAGATGGCTATTGGATCCCAATACACTAAAAGAAGTATCTATTTATACTACCTTTTAAAAATGCAGATGTATCAGTATATCGTTTTTAAAAGAAAAAAAAAAAGATGATTCCTCAAGATACATTTGAAAACCAGACCATATGTGCTTTGAAAAGGCTAATATATCATCTTGGCTATAAACAGATCCCAAGCTATGTCTGCCCAGCATCTTTGCTATTATTGAAGACAACCAGGGTAAACTAGCTCCACAGTCGGCCCCAAGAATATAACTTCCAGTTAGAAAACATTCGCTCACTAGCCCTTTCCCTGCCTTAAGTGAAAGCTGGTAAAACTATTAGGTATCAAAGTTCTCAGGGAAAGTGATCTGAAATATGTAAAGCGCAATTCCAAAGTTATTTTAATATTATTTAGAGAGATATGGCCAGCAACCTTATCTGGATCAGAGTCAGAAGGAATTAGACCTGTAAGGTGCTAAAGACGAGGAGGATCTAACCCAGAACTGGTAATGGTTTTCTCAAAAGGTACATCCCCTGGAAGGCAACCAAGACCCTCAGATGAGAGGAAAAAAATGGAGAGGCTTCCAAGAACACTCCATCACAGTGGTAACTGAGGAAGGAATGTGCTGAAACATCGGATGAACGTCCCAATCTTCCCTAGGATTAGGAAAAAAGTGAAGTAATAGTATAAGCATTTGTTAGGGTGACTTAAGTGAGCTGATAGAAGATATATGAATATAGGCAAGCCTTGTGATCTCAAGTACATGTAGAAATAAAACCTCAAAGGATTTTAGCATTACGAAGCTGAGTCAGTGACCACAAACCAAAGTATTATTATTCTTGTGTGACGGTGCAAACATGTTCTGGCCACCTCCATACATATGAAGATAATTACCATTCGTTGCCAAGTGGAGGAAGTGCTTTTGTAATACTGGGTTAAAGGCAGGGAATTTCAAGACATTGAAAATTGTTTCAATAGGTACTAAACTCTGAACAAGCAGGAGGGCCATTATAGTGATGATAATGACAAAACTCGGTGCTGTAGACACATACTAATGGGCCTGTTTCATACCTCTCCTGGTGAAAGAGCCACATTTCATATGCATGAAGCAGATGAACATCTAACTTGGTAACTGGCTTATATTTCAGGGATGGGGAAAGTATTTAAATGATTTCTGGTCATGACACAATTTGACAGAGAAGACGGAATGAAGATATCTATTTCTCAGTTTAGACCTTTTTTTTTTTTTTGGCAAGTTTGTCTTTCTCAGTCCATAAGGGAAAACTATTCCTTCCTCTGTAGCCCCCAGTCACCTCCTGACTTGATGACCACTCTATCCAACTGCCTTATTCTTCAGGGGAAAGGTCATGAACCCAACGTAATCGATGACTTTACCTTCAGAAATGGCAGCGTGCAGTTGGATGGACTACTTCTTACCATCCGCACCCAGGTGTTCTAAAGATTCCAGGACCAGAACTATGAATCATATCCTAAAAGTCTGAGGAGATACGGTCTGTAGTACTTTAATTCCTTTTCATTGTAGCCTGTTTATTTCACAGCCTCTTGATGAGAGGTTGGTTAAGCTCATCTGATTCTCCAATTCCAAAGGAAAGAGGTTAGGAAAGGATGACAGTTTACATCATTCACCACTGATTTCTCAAATTAATACAGGTTGAAGCCAAGTCAGTGGTAATGAGTGTTCCTGTCCAACCAGAAACTATTTCATTCCTGCATGCAGCAAGCATTTGCTCACTGTGATGTGAACACTATTATTTGATACTTCATTGGTTTCCCTTGACAAGACTCTTTTTATCACCATTTTTAGAGTTGGGTGTATTTCCTATCCTATGAGTTGAAGAATTTCTTCACTAGAAGTAACTGGGTATATACAACAGACCTGCGGAACTTGTAAGCTACATCCCTCTTCCAAGGGACAGCATTAAATTTCCAATTCAATGATTCTTAAGTAACCACAAAGGGACTCTGTCACTGCCCCACAGAGTCCTAACTTTTCTTTGCCTCCACGCAAGCCTGCACACAGGCATGACCACATAAACACCATGCAGAGCACTTTACCTGCATTTTCTAATTCACCCCTCCCTGTAGCTAGGCACCATTTTTATCCTCCTTATAGAAGAAACAATAAATCAATGTGCCACACCTGGGGGATCACATGGCTAGCAAGTGGCAGGGCTGGACTGAAACCATTATTTTTAGCTGTTTTTAACCAGCACACTCTCCTAGTTGTCTCTCTAAAATCTTTTCTTCAGCCTCTTATTTTATGGTTGAAAGACTTGGGTCCAGAAGAGTGAAAACAACTTTCACAAGAGCCCAAGGCTTCTTGAATCCCAGGCTGGAGCTTTCTCTGATTTAGTTTTGCTTTCCTGATGTTTGCTTCTAACCATTGAGGTTCTTGGAAAGGATCTATGTTATTACCACAGCATTCCAGTGTATGCTACTGAAGACAGTTGAAATGTAATTAAACAGAATGTCTATGATAATAAAAGCCATCTCTTTTCATGTACTATTCAGCTCACTTGCAATACAGAAAGGGTTTGATCCCAGGAAAAAAGAAAAAAACATACGCAACTCTGTGATTCATATCAAGGAAGGCCTGGCCAGTTTTTCTGATTATCTTTGAGGAAGAAAGCATTTCCATTTCTTCCTCCCAAATAGCTTCTGAAATAGAAGTGTTGCTTTTCTTAAGACAAGGCACATTTTTTTTGAGGCCAATGGCCATATCTGAATGATGCTGAACAGAATGCTAGAAATTATTGATGTAGTCAGTAAGCCAAATGGCCCATAGGCAACATGGTATTTCCTGAGAGGTGCAGAGAGAGAGACTGGTCATTTTCCTACACTTAGGAGAGAACTTTCAGAGTTGAGCTTCTCGTGTGTGTGTGTGTGTGTGTGTGTGTGTGTGTGTGTGTGTGTGTACATGCAGGCACAGTCCAGGAGAGAAGAGCGTATAGGGAGAAAGAGGACAAGACAAGAACCATCTAAGGCTAAGGAGTCATCTCTGCCATGTGTTTGCCTTCAGGAATTCAGAGTTTGTGATTCTCTCAGCATTTTTGTCTAGAATTTTAGTTTGGTATATAAAATTCTACAAATAAATGGATGGAGCAGAGTATGTGAGGGCAGGAGACAAGAACAGTCTTTGAGAGATAAAAAAATTTGTATTACAGGAGCAATGACTCGTTTCACACATTTTGCTGATTTTTTATTTAAAAAGTGTATTGATAATAAACACATTACTTCTATAGGTCATACCAACTATTTTCCTGTACTAAACCACATTTTTTTCTGTGCTAACACCACATACAGACTCACTCACATACAAACACACACACATACACACTCTCTCTCTCTCTCACTCTCTCTCTCTCACATGACATTCAAACCCTTTATAAGCTAACCCATCCTATTGTGCCATCCCTGAAACACATGCCTCAAGCATCCTATTTTCCAGCAAGAAAAAACTTCTTGCTGTTCCCTGAATGCCAAGGTTTTGGCCTTTCCTCTGCTCATGCCATTTTGATCACTTTGGATGCCCTTTCCCTATTTCAGGCTAGAAAATCCTACCCATGTTTCAAAGCCCAACTTAAGTACCACTTCTCTAGGAATGCTTAACCGACCCCAATCTCCCTGTGCTTTACCTCATTCTATCTGGCCCTACAGATACAAGCATCTGGCCCTGATGTATGAACTACGGATGGCTATACGTGTCTGTCCCTCCATGCTATTGCAATTCCATCTCTACTCTGCATATTCGAAATTCCTTCAGAGCAAAGGCTCTCTAAACATACCTGTAACCTCCTTCAACCCTGCTTGTTTCTTTGTGCCTAATGAATAGCAAGTCTTTCAAGCAGCCTTCTTAAATAATGACCATATTGATTGACTGATTTGACTGACTGATTGATCAGTATTAATACATTTAGATATCTACTCCCTAGATGTAACAATGAAAGTATATTAAACTAATTCAATCCCGTGTCTGAAAGCAGTTCTGATAGTGCTTCCTGTCACTTCCTCTCTTTTATGATAATGAGTGAAATCAAATGATAAACAACCACTTAAAACCTTCATTCTCAAGTTCAGTGTCTGTGCTGGTTGTTTTTTATTTGCCCCTATAAGTCCATTCTCTGCCCTTTTCTACCCTGCTTTGTACTCTAAAAGACTAATCGTTAGGAATTGCATCATCCAGGCTGTTTTGCCCTATAGCTTTTGGCTAATGGGTTCAGGTAATGGGAGACACTGCCAGGACCACAGAAGGCAGGGGAAAAGAGAGGTCAGAACATTTATTTCCCACCCTAACTTTGCTGGAATATAGCTGGGCAGTGGCTACAGCTTTTTTTATCTAGGCCCATGGCTCCTGCAGTAAGCCCCTCTTACATGTTGTTTTAGTTTTCTATTGCTGCTGTAACAAATTACCACAAACTTGGTGACTTAAAACAATATAAATATATTATCCTACAGTTCTGTAGGTCTGATATGTGACAGAAGTCTTGATGGACTAAAATCAAATTGCTGGCAAGGCTGTTCTCTGAACTGGGGGCTCTTGAGAATTCTGCTTTATCATTCCCAGCTTGTTGGGTCTGCCCACATTCCTTGGCTCATGGTCCCTTGCTTCCATCTTCAAAGCCAACAAAGTTGCCTCTCACTGGCCTTTCTTTCTTCATCACATCTCTGGCCATAGCAGAGAAAGGTTATTTTCCTTTAAGGACTGAATTGATTAAATTAGGCCATCTGGATAATTCAGGATAATGTCCCCATCTCAAAGTCCTCAACCTTATTCACATGTGCAAAGTCTCTTTGCCATGTAAAGCAGCATATTCACACGCTCTGGGGATTAGGGCACAGACATCTTTGAGGAGCCATTCTTCTTTCTATCACACATGGGTTTCTATCTCACTGTTTCCTTTAGTTGCCTAGACATGTCAATGGCTTCTTGACATTGTTAATCCCTGGGACCTCATTATTCTGTGTTCCTTCCCTTACTATACCCTCAGCTTTACACATAGTTTCTTCATTAAATTCTCTTTAGTCAGCCTTCTGAGCATGCTGTATGATTCCTGCAAGGACCCTGACTGATCCCACAACACTCAGTCACCTACCACAGATAAAACAGTGTGGCTGGAGTCCTACTGGAATCCTAGCAGACAGTATTTGGTTTTCGGCTAGAAAGTGACTGATGATCCCGTTAGAGAAACCAGCTGTCTGGATGAACTGGGGCCAGTTTCACCCACCACTTACTTTCCTTGTTCTGTGTTGGTGAAGAGTTGAAATGGGTTTTCATACTTGGGAAATATGAAGAGGTGGCTCACTCAGCAAAGCTAATAGCTGGGCAGCTTCATTACTTTGGGAACTATTTAAAGATCAACTAGCTCCTAATGCACAACCAGAAGAAAAAAGATTCAAATTTGTGAAAAATCAATAAAGTGAAGGCCCTGAAATGTCTGACAGCAAAGCAAGTAAGGTTTACTCCAACACATTCTTTATCCCAAAAGACTCTCCCCTCAGCCTTCCATCTCAGCACAATGATTTCAATGATTCAAAGCATCTTCTTTGGCTGGAAATAAACCTGGGTTTGAATCCCAGCTCTCTCACGTTGATAAATTATTTAACATCTCCAAGCCTCAGTTTTCTTATCTGTAAAGTGGAGATGGTGTCTGCAGGGTTGTTGAAACATTGAATAGGGTATATACATATTCACATTGTGCCTAAGTATGTATGACATTACATAATAACAATATATTATTATGATTTGTTAGTAGTATTAAATCCTGCCAAGTCTTTAAGGCCAAGTTCAAATCCGCACCTCCAACAACTCTTCCTAGATGCCTCCAAACTTCAGAGATCTTCCTTTCCTTTAAATTCTTACAATCCTTGTAGCTAATGCAGTAGACAGTTGGGCAGCTATTTACCATAACGACCATAGTCCCCTTCAGAGTAAGAACTATGTCTTCACTGGCATCTCCCTTTGTGTCTAACCTAATGGTGGACATAGAATAGACACTCAGGAAGTATTTATCAACTGATGATCTTCCAGATGGATTGCCATCATGAAAGGTATATTTTCACAACCTTTCTTCCAGCTTTTTCTGCCTCTATTTGCCATTCTAAAGTCAAAAGAGAAGGTAATACAGTATCTATCTATACAAGAAAACATAGACGATTCTTCCTCATTTAAAGTTAGAGGTAGGCCAGGCGTAATGGCTCATGCCTGTAATACCAACACTTTTGGAGGCCAAGGTGGGCAGATCACAAGGTCAGGAGATCAAGACTATCCTGGCTAACACGGTGAAACCCCATCTCTACTAAAAATACAAAAAATTAGACACGTGTCTGCAATCCCAGCTACTTAGGAGGCTGAGGCAGGAGAATCACTGGAATCTGAGAGGCAGAGGTTGCAGTAAGCTGAGATCACACCACTGCACTCCAGCACTTGGCCAACAGAGCCAGACTCCATCTCAAAAAAAGAAAAGTTAGAGAGGTGTCTCACAGTTTTCCAAACCATAGAGGGTGTCTCCTCTAATATCAGACCATTTGTCAGGATATGTGCTATAATTCTGACTTCAGGAAAAATTTTATCTTCTGTATTCCTTATATTAATCAAGATAGTCTCCTCCCAAACGGGGAGGAGAGTTGACCAGGAAGTCCTGTGCTTCTTGTGGTGACATAGACAAACAAGGAGTCAGGATATAATAAGGTGAGTTTTGATGGTCTCAAGTCTCAAGGAAGATGGCAGTGGTGTGGCTGTGGGTATTGGGTGTGAAAAGAGGAAGAGATTGGAGCCCTGGCAGCTCACGAAGAGATTGGGAGTTCCCTTTCCACTCCCACAAATACCAAATTTGTGGAACAAATTATTCCAAAACTCAATCACTTAAAAGCTGAGACAACATAATGAAAGTTTATTTCTCCTTAGTGAAATAACATGCTGAAGGTTTGGGGAAACCATCTCTACACAGCCCCTTATGAATCCAAGCTGACTCTCCATCCTCAAGCTCCACTGTCTGGAGCATGCCATCACTTCAGTTGTAACAGTACGAAAAGGCAATGCTGGAGAGTCTTCTACAATTAAGTCCCAGGTCCAAACATGACACATATCACTTCTGCTTACAACCCCATGGTCAGAACAAGAATCACATGGCCCTGCTGAATGGCAAAAGTCATGGAAAAGTGGTATCATTGCACTGTCATGGAAAGAGAGGAGAACCAGATTGAGGGGAGAACTGGAAGTCTTTACCAAACTTCTTAAAACACTCGTTCAACTCTATCTTGTATGAAAATCTTTTCTCCTTCCAGACTGCAAACTCTTTTGAGGGCAGAGATCCTAACTGATTCATCTGTAGTTCCACTCCCTGCTCCCTCAATACCTCGCTAGCAAATTCTCTAGCATGCTATCCAAGTATATTTGTCGAGTTCATTTCTAAAATTTACCAAATAGTTATTGAATGCTTCCCATTGCCTGGCGCTATTCTAGGTGATGGAGATATGGCCCCGAACAAAATACACACCTATCTCCAAGCTCATAAAACTTAGATTTTAGTGTGAAAGGAAAACAAACAAAAAAAGTAGACAAAATGTATAATTAGGTGGTTGCTGATAAGTGCCAAAGAGAAAAATAAATCAAGGAAAAGGGTTATTAACTATGTATGTGGTAGGGGTTTGGGCAGATAATGACTGTGTGGAGCCAAACGGGGAGGAGAGTTGACCAGGAAGTCCTGTGCTTCTTGTGGTGACATAGACAAACAAGGAGTCAGGATATAATAAGGTGAGTTTTGATGGTCTCAAGTCTCAAGGAAGATGGCAGTGGTGTGGCTGTGGGTATTGGGTGTGAAAAGAGGAAGAGATTGGAGCCCTGGCAGCTCACGAAGAGATTGGGAGTTCCCTTTCCACTCCCACAAATACCAACGAGGATGCCAAAAAACAGCGGCTTTTCTGATTGTCCTTTTGGGTTACAGACAAGGTATAGAGCTTAATAAGAGGGCATTTTAATAGGAGCTTGTAGGTGAATTTAATTGATTTTTTTCTGTCATACATATTAAGACACTTATATATATTTTTTTCACTCAAATTAAAAATCTTAATAGCATCTGTAGAGTTCATTAAAATGCCTCTTTTTCAGGCTCTTAGCTGCTTCTTCATGTTCTCTCTTCACCCTAGTGTGAAATTTCTGCCTTATGATTTGTGAGAGAAAAGACTTCTAAAAATCTGTGAATTAAAGATCTCTTTGAAGATTGTTCCTACTGTGTTGGTGTTTCTTTCATTTTTCTTTCATGCTTTAAAACTCTTTACCCCACCCAGATAATCATATGGACTATGGTACTTATGAATGCCACATTGATATGTATCTTTTGTTAATTTGACTATCTATGGCATGTGGGTAATCTTTGTTAAGCTCCTAATAACTATAAATGTTTTATTAAAAGGATGGATCTTCAGAACTTCCAATCCTTTTTGTTAACATCTAGACTGCTTAAATCTTCCTCACAATGAGAGGGATAGAGTAGGAAGGCAGGTGGCTTAAGTCCTGTCTGAGCTCTATTACTGAAGTTTCTTGCATGTTCTGGAACTCACTTTCCTCTTCTGAAAGGTTAAGTTGGTAACTTTCACTCTGGTAAGTCATTACTACCATCAGTTTTATAGTAATTATATTTTTATTACTCTCTACAGGCATGTACTAGACATCTTATATGAATTACCTTTTTTATCGTGGTCAAAAACGGAAAGTTGCCATCTTAACCATTTTTAAGTGTGCAATGCAGTAGTATTAATATAAACACATTGTATAACAGAACTCTGGAAACTTTTCATTGCCCAAAATTGAAGCTATACATCCATTGAACAACTCCCATTTACCTTCTGTCCCAATCCCTGGGAACAACCATTGTACTTTATGTTTCTAAGAGTTTGACTATTTTAGATACCTCATGTATGTGGAATTATGTTGTGTTTGTCTTTTGTGATGGGCTTATTTCATTTAGCATAATTTCTTCAAGGTTCATCCATATAGAAGCATATGACAGTATTTCCTTCTTTTTATGAAACTGAAAATATTTCATTATATGTATATATTTTCTTTAGTTATTCATCTGTTGATGAACATTTAGGTTGTTTTCATCTCTTGGCTATTGTGAATAGTGCTGCAAAAAACACTAATGTGCAAATATCTCTTTGAGATCCTCTTTCAAATATTTTACATACATACCCAGAAGTGATATTGCTGGATCACATATTATTTCTATTTTTAACTTTTAAAATAACCTCCATATTATTTCCCATAGTAGCTACACTATTTTATATGCCCACCAACAGTGTACAAGTGTTCTAATTTCTCCACATTCTCCCTACCACTTGTTAATTTAGTGATGTTTTACTGATGTTTTAGTTTTAGTGATGGCGGTATTCTAACAGGTGTGAAGCCACATCTCATTGTGGTTTTAATTTGCATTTCCCTAATTATGACTGATATTGGGAATCTTTCAATATACTTATTGACCATTTTAATACTTTCTTTGGAGAGGTGCCTGCTCAATTTTTTTGCTTTTCTAAAATCTCAACAAAATCAGAAACAACCCAGCAACATTTGTTGAAGAGACTATCTTTTCACCATTGTGTAGGCTTAGCACTTTTATTGAGGATCATTTGATTGTGTACATGAGGATTTACTTCTGGGCTCTCTCTTCTGCTCCATTGACCTACGTTTGTCTTCATGTCATTATCATGCTGTTTTAAATATTGCAGATTTGAAATGTTTTGAAATCTGAAAGTGTGAGGCATCCAGCTTTTTCTATCTCAGGATTGTTTTAACTATTTGGGGCCCTTAGTAATTCCAGATTAATTTTAGAAATTTGTTGCAATTTCTGCAAAAATAAAAATTGATTTTATATTGTTGTTGAGATTTTGATAGGGATTGTATTGAATCTATAGATCACTTTTGGTAGTATAAACATTTTAACAATATTAATTCTTTCCAAGCAGGGACACAAAATGTCTTTCCATTTATTTGTCTTTTTTTCAGTTTATCAATATTTCATAATTTTGGATGTAAAATTTTCACCTTGTTAAGATTATTTTTATATATTTTAATTTTTTAGATGCTATTTTAAATGTAATTGTTTTTAAATTTTCCTTGGATAGTTTGTTGTTTATAGGAATTTAACATTTTTTGTATTAAATTTTAATTCTGCAACTTTGCTAAATTTATTACCTCTGATAGGTTTTGTGTGTATGCATGTGGACTCTTTAGGGTTTTCTACATACAAGATCATGTTGTCTACAAACAAAGAAAATTCTGCTGCTTCTTTTCATATTGTGTGCTTTTATTTCTCTTTCTTGCTTTGTTGTTTCGGATAGGATTTTGAGTACTATGTTGAGTAGAAGCGGTAAGAATGGGCATCCTTATTTCAGTTTTGATTTTGAGAAAATGGTTTTAGATTTTTGCCATTTTGAGTATGATGTTAGCTTTGGGCTTTTTACATATGGCATCTATTAAGTTGAAGTAACATCTTTCTATTCTTAGTTTGTCATTTTTATTATAAAAGAATATTAAATTTTGTCACGTTTTTCTGCATTAATCTGCTAATGTAGTGTATTACACTGATAAATTTTCATGTTGAAACTAAATCCCACTTAGTCATAATATATCATCCTTTTAATATATTGTTGAATTTCGTTTGCTAATATTTTATTGACGATTTTTATATCAATATTCATTAGGGATACTAGCTGTAGTAGTTTTCTTTCTCATATCTTTTTCTGACTTTGGCATCACGGTGGTGCTGCTCTTACAGAATGAGTTTAAAAATGTTCCCTCCTTTTCAGTTTTTTCGAAGAGTTTAAAAAGAAACAGTGGTAGTTCTTTAAATGTCCACTGGGATTCTCCAGTGACGTCATTCAGTCCCGGGTTTTTACTTTGTTTTTCTGGATTCTTGATACGTTTTTTGGTTTTCAATTTCAACTTTGTAAAAGATCAGATGATTGTAGGTATGTGGCTTTATTTCTGAGTTTTCTGTTCTTTTCCAATGGTCCGTGTGTCTATTTTTGTACCAGCACCATGCTGTTTTGGTTACTGTAACTTTATCATATGGCTTAAAGTTGGGTGGTATGATTCTACCAGCTTTGTTCTTTTTGCTTAGAATTGCTTAGGCTATTTGGTCTGTTTTTTTGATTTTATATGAATTTTAGAATAGTTTGCTCTAATTCTGTGAAGAATGACATTGGTAGTTTGATAGGAATAGCATTGAATCTGTAAATTGCTTTGGGCCATATTACAATACTGATTCTTCCAATCCATCAGCATGTAATGTTTTCCCATTTATCTGTGTCACCTCTTATTTCTTTCAACAATGTTTTGTAGTTCTCCTTGTAAAGATCTCCTTGGTTAGTTGCATTCCTAGGTATTTCTTTCATTTTCTTTGTGGCTATTGTAAGTGTGATTGTGTTCTTGATTTCACTCTCAGATTGAACCTTGGTGGTGTATAGAAATGCTATGAATTTTTGCACATTTATTCTGTATCCTGGAACTTTACTAAAGTCATTTATTAGTTATAGAAGCCTTTTGGCAGAGAGATTACAATTTTCTAAGTATAGAATCATTTCATCCTTGAAGAGAGATAGTTTGACTTCTTCTTTATCTATTTAGAAGCCATTTATTTACTTAACTTGCCTTATGGCTGTGGCTAGGACTTCCAGTACTTTCTTGAATAGAAATGGTGTCAAAATTATACCAAGGACATTTCTGGGCCACAGTGCAATACAAACAGAAATCAATACCAAGATCTCTCAAAATTACACAACTACATGGAAATTAAACAACTTACTCTTGAATAGCTCTTGGGTTAACATGAAAATTAAGGAAGAAATTTTAAAACTCTGAAAATACGGAAACAACTTGCCAAAATCTCTGAGATGCAGCTAAAGTAATGTTAAGAGGAAAGTTTTTAGTGCCAAATGCCTTCATCAAGAAATAAGAAAGGTCTCAAGTTAACAGTTTAACTTTACACCTATACAAACTAGAAAAATAACAAATCAGCCCCAAAGCTATCAGAAGAAAATACACAACTAGAATTAGAAAAGAACTGAATGAAACTGAGATGTAAAAATACATACAAAAGATCAATGAAACCAAGAGTTGTTTCTTTGAAAGAATATGCAAAATTGATAGACCTCTAGCTAGATTAACAAAGAAAAAAAAGGAGAAGAACCAAATAAGCAAAATCAGAAATGACAAAGGCAATATTCCAACTGATGCCACAGAAATGCAAAAGATCCTCAGGGACTACTATGAACAACTCTTTGCATACAAATTAGAAAATCTAGAGGAAATGTATAAATTCCTGGAAGCACACAATCACCCAAGATTGAATCATAAAGAGATTGAAATCCTGAATAGACCAATATCAACTTCTGAAACTGAATCAGCAATAAAGAATCTAGCAACCAAGAAAAGCCCTGGACCAGGAGGATTCAGAGCTGAATTCTACCAGACATTAGTACAAGAAGAGCTTGTGCTAATCCTATTGAAGTTATTACAAAAAATTAAGGAGGAGATTCTCCTCCCTACCTCATTCTATGAGACCAGCATCATCCTGATACCAAAACCTGTCAGAGACAAAAACACACACAAAAAAACTTCAGGCCAATATCCTTGATGAACATTGATGAAAAAATTGTCAATAATTTACTTGCAAACCAAATCCATCGGCACCCTGAATATATCATCCTAGTCTGTTCTGGCCTGTAATGTTTCTGCTGAGAGATCCTATAATAATCTTATGGAGTCTTCCTTGTACATCATGAGCAAATTTTTTCTTGCTGTTCTCAAGATTCCCTTATTGTTTATAACTTTTGACAGTATACAATATGTCTCAGGATAAGCCTTTGGGGATTTACCCTAATTAAATTCCTTTGATTCTCTTGAATGTGGATGTTCATTTACTTCTTTTAAGAAGTTTTCTTCCATTATTTCTTCAAATAAGATCTCTACTTCATTCTCACTTTTCTTCTTCAACTCCCATAATGTGTCTATTAGTCTGCTTAATTATCTCCTTTAGGTTTCTTCACTTTTCTTCATTTAGTCCTTTAGAATTTCTTCATTTTGATTCATTCTTTTTGCTTTTTATTTCTGACTTCTTAAATTCAAATGGCCCATTTTCAAGTTTGCTAATTCTTCCTGCTGTTGATCCCTTCTAGTGAATTTTTAAATTCAGTTATAGTATTTTTTTAGTTTCATAATTTCTTTTTGAGTTTTTAAAATATTTTTTATCTCTTTATATCTCATTTTGTTCATGCCCCATTTTCCTGATTTTGTTTACTTGTCTTTCTGTGCTGTCTTATAGCATATTGAGCTTCTTTAAGATAAATATTTTAAATTCTTTGTTAGGTAGCTTATAAATATTCATGTTATTATTGTCAGTTGTCAGAGGTTTATATTGGTTCTCTCATTGAGTCATGTTTCTCAGTTTCTTTGTGTGCCTTGTTATTTTTTGTCAATTTTTGCATTTGACAAAAAAGTCCATTCTCATGCGCTACTAAAGAAATATTCAAAACTAGGTAATTTATAAAGGAAAGAGATTTAATTGACTCACAGTTCAGCATGACTGGGGATGCCTCAGGAAATTTTAAATCATGGTGGAAGGGGAAGCAAACACATCCTTCTTCACATGGCGGCAGCAGAGAGAAATGCAGGGCAAAGGCGGGGAAAAGCCCTTTATAAAATTATCAGGTTTCATGAGAACTCAACTCACTACCACAAGAACAGAACAGAGGTAACTGCCCCCATGATTCAACGGAGGACCTCCCACCGGGTCCCTCCCATGACAGGCAGGAATTATGGGAACTATAATTCAAGATGATATCACCCAGACCATATCACCCTGTCTTTATAGAATGACTTATACAGGGAAAGGCCTTCATCAATCAGCAAACTAGAAATCAGAGAGCTTCCAAAATCTTTAATGAAAATAAATTTTCTTGATGTTTGTGCATGTAATTTCCCAATTAAAGAGGTTTGCTGTGTTTTTTGTTTGTTTGTTTCTTGGGAGACTGCAGTCTTTTGTTCTCTCTGCTATCTCTCTGAGGTACTGCAGGTTCTCTGGATCTGTAAGAAGTTGCTGAGTTTTCTTTTGTTGTTTGCAATCCCAGGCATCCAAGACAGGCCCGTTCCAATAGTACTCCAGATAAGGCAGAAATCAGTTCCTCAGGCAGCCTCTCCCAAAGCCAGAATATTGCACACATGTTCCACTCTTCTCTGTCCCTCCTAAGGAAGAAGGCGTGGCTGAGTGCTTTCTCTGGAGTATAGTGAGTGGTCCCAGCTTTTATCTGAGATATTATAAGTTCTCTGACACTGTCACAAGCCACTGAGCACTCCTTTGTTCTCAGTGGCCCTGACATCCAAACTATGCCCAGTTCCCATGGCAGAGTTCTGAGTCAGACAAGACAGAAATCAGTCCTTTGGGCAGCCCACCAAAGAGCCAGAACATTATATGTACATTCTACTCTTTCAAAAATAAGCTGAGAGTTGGACCTTTCCTTTGACCACAAGCTATGTCAGCTTCGGAGAAGGGCTGATGTGGTTGAAATTAAACAGCTTTTCTTGCCCATTTTAGTGCAGTTCTTCTTGGCTTCGAGCTTTTCTTGTGTACTGAGACTTTCTAACTGGCTTCTGGAGTTCTCATAAAGGTTTTGGATTTTGTATATTTGTTGTCAGTGTTTTTGTGAGGAACAGAGTCTGAGGCTTCCGATTCTGTTAACTTGCTGTCATCTCTCTCCTATGTGGCATCTTTTGACTCTTGATTGGTAATGGAGTAGGCAGATGATGATTATTATTATTATTTTATAGATGAGAAAACTGAGAGTCCTAGAAGCTAATGACTTGTCCAAAGTTACTCAGCAAATAAGTGACTGTTTTGCTCACAGATGCATCCCAAGGTCCTGAAGTGCCAGGTACCAAATAAATATTTATAATGTATGTATATATGTATACAATGTATGTGTATATAAATGTATGTACGTATGTGTATACAGACAAGTAAAATCAAACCTTGGATATTTGCATTTAAAATCTGTACTCCTATTCCCTGAGTCCTTAGAAAAATGATAGTTCCTGCATAAACAATATTCAAGCTTTAATCTTTCCATACCCAAGCCATTTGTTAACTGTTTTCATTCACCATTCAGTCTAAATTTCCTTTCTTAGTGTTAACAGTGAATAATATACACACGGTTTCTGCCTTTCCTGACTTTACTATCCAGTAGAGTGTCACTAGGGATTACATTACAAATTTTATAACAGATTTTAAAAATTGGTTGGCTTTAATATTCCTCAGCTTGTCCTAGACTAGTGGTTCTCCACCAGGGCAATTTTGCCAAAAAGGCGATTTGGGCAATGTCTAGAAACATTTTTGGTTGTCACAACTGGAGGTGCTATTACCATTTTGTTAGTAGAGGCTAGAGATGCTGCTATGCATCCTGCAATACACAGAACAGTCTCTGCAATAAAGGATTATCCAGTCTGATATTTCACTTAGAGAGAGGTTGAGAAACCCTGCCCTAGACACACTAGAAATTAAGCAGAAGAGGCTCGTCTTCCTTATATATCTTTCAGCATCACCTTTATTTCTCCACCATAACTCTTACGCAGGCAGAGATACACAAAGTTCCAGGGCCCTGATGCTCAGCTCTCCTCTGGGATGCCTTTATCTAACCACAACTTACTTTCTGGATCTTTGTGACCCATTTGTTTTTTTTTTGTTTGTTTGTTTGTTTCCTTTTTGATCCTATTCTCAAAGAGTTTTGCAAAATGATTGACTAATCAACACCATATACTAAGAACCTATAACTTGGTTTCTAGTTTACAATGAGTCATAATAACCAAATACTCACTGAATAAACAGAAGTAGAACACATTAGAATAACGTTTTTTCTATCATTCCACCTCTATCTCAGGGCATATTTTATTTTCACTGGCCAAATGAAACCTAATCCCAGACTTATCATCTAAAATAAATGCATCCCCTGGGACCCTCCAGGGAGCAGGTGGATGGGTGGGTGTAATTCAGTCAGAAGATAAGGAAAGAAGTTTAATCTCCCCAAATTGCCAAGAATGTTTCCCTTATAATTAGGAAAGTGCATTCTGAAACTCTGCATAATTTAAAATACACTTCATGTCCTAATGGAAAAGGGCCAAGAATAGAGATAAATCTTTCCTATAAATAATCAATGCTATCAAAATGCCATGGCAAAAATATTCCTCTGATAGAAACAAAGACAGATAGTTTTTTAGGATTTTATCTGCAGAGTGTCAAGCATATCAGAGTGCCTCCTTATTTATTTCATTTATTTATCAGTTTGGATGTTTCTCTCCAACTACTTCCATAAAAGACTCCATCTAGATTCAAAGTGAAATTCTATCTTTATACTAAATAATACAGAGAGTAAAACTAAATCAAACAGATAAAGGAAAAAAGAAATAGCTGATACTGAGCAATTAAGAAGGCTATATTCCTCCCAAAACCCTTATCAAGTGATTATCAACATTATTTATTCATATTATCATCTCAACAGTAGACTTGCTACTCCTTGAAAACATCTTTTATCTTTTTCATCTTTGTATTTCTTTTTCCCAGCATAGTGGCCCGCATACAGAAGGGGCTCAATAAATGTTTATTGCCTCCATGAATAAATACATGAGCTTATTAATTTTAATTGAGGCTTAATCTCCAACTTTACTGGAAGCCTAAGATTGAAAATAGAAAGACAAAAATACACATTATAAAAAAAGAAATGATATGTTTTGATGAAAGAAAAAATGACTTGGTAAATATATGGTATAGCATCTATGAAATCCAAGGGAAGAGCAATCTATAATAAGCCATTATCTCATTACTTGAATGAGTTAATGAATCAATGAACAAATACAGTGTAAAGGGAGTGAGTCCATAGCCATTTAAGTCCTTCTAAGCAATCCAAAATTTAGTGCCTACAATGAGATGCTGAGATTGATTCTGGGATTACAAAGCTGAGCAAAAACTCCATCACTTATAATAATTTCAGGGATGGTTCTCAATCTTTAGCTGCACATTTAAATCACCTGAAGACATTTTTAAATACTTTGTTCAGCTATTATTTTTTTCAAAGCTATTAAATCAGAACCTCTGGGGTTGGGACTCACCCAAGCATGAGTAGCTTTTAAAACTTCCCAAGTGGTTGCAATTATAGTCGAGGTTGAAAACCACTGGCTTCTAGTGGAGCGGAGAAAAGTAATAAAACAAAGTTCGTTGAACAAATGTTTGTAGCTTACCTAGAGTAAAGGAATGAATGGGAATTAACTTTAATTCAGCATCTACTGCATACTAAGCAAGGTGTTATTGCTTAGATTTGTTGTCTCATTTTATTATTACAAGATCACTGTGAGGTAAGTATTGTTATCCACAGTTGAAAGAAGAGGAAATTAAGTCATAGGTGACAGAAACACATCCCTACTCTGAAGGAGTTTTTAAAAACTAACCTAAAAGGAAAAACATAGGAGACATGACTTGTGTCACAGATGGAGGGCTAGCCAACAGTTTAGCCTTTAAGGGTATTAGAATCTGACTGATGCTGCTATAGTTTACAGGAAGCCCTTGACTTTGCAGATCCAAAAATCTACTGGACAGTGGTTTGTTTCTAAGGGACTGACACAGGATAACCCAATTTCAAATCTTTAATGTGCAAGCCATGCTTTCAAAGCATGGCTATACAAAGAAAGAATTGTTTCTGTTAACTTTGTTTAAGCCCAAGATAGCTTGGGTATATAAATCAGGTTTGGGGGAAGAGATAGTGCTAAGGAATTTTCTTCCTGATCCCCACGATATTAGCATTTATTTCTTTTGCCCTTCAGGTGCAGCGAAGATTATCAAGAACTGAGCAGATAAACACTACATTTTTTTTTCTCTTTGAGGTTTCTTTTACTACATTTCATCAATACTACATATTTAATTAACATTGTCTTTCTATAATACAATTACTATTTCAGCTTCTCATTAATCAGCTTCAGGTATTTCATTGTAAAGTGTTAGTTTATATGTCATTGTGTTACACCTCCAGTCATATGATAGAACTGAGAAAATGAGGAAATGGTCCTTGTCCAGGCTCTGCCTCCAGTGGTCATGCTGCCTTGGACAAATAATCTTTCTGAGCAGGGGGTATACATTTTGCAAAAGAAAGAGAAAAATATTACTACATACCTTATTACTACATGAAAAATTATACAATCATTTACCCATCAATACAGTGCAGATTGAGTAATTTATTATTAATATGCCTTTCCTTATTCTTTCACCTGATCATCTTGATTGGGTTTGATATTCTTACACACTGTCTCCATCACTGATTTACAGCTACAACTCACTCATCTCATTGCTAAACTTAAGCTCTCTTTTATTGCACTTCTAGGGGTTTATTTTCTTTTGACATTATTGAGACATTTTGTTGTTTGCCTTAGGTCCTGATGATACTTCTGTGTAGAGCTTTATAATTTACCAATATTTTTAATGGCCTCTTATGAACTTGATAATGTCTCGAGGAAAGGAACAGAAGATGCTGTTATTCCACTTAATGGAAGACAGGGGAGTGACACAACAGGTAGGCGGTGGACTCAAACTCATTTCTTGATTCTAAGTGTTCTCTCCACTGAGTACACTCTGAGTTGGGTAACTCTATCCTATTTTACCAATCATTTTGAATCACTAGGCAGTTATTTCATCCCTGAAAGTTGTATTGCTATCCTTTGAAAAGAAAGCTACGATGGTTTTTTTCCATGACACTTAGCCTTAGTCAGGTCTTTCAGGGGAGTGCATAAAGAATAGGGTAGGGAAACGGAGAAAGTCTAAAATAACATACAGAGTACCAACTGAAATTAATTACAGAGACTTACTCTAAATCGGTCCCATAAAAGAAAAATGTAAGTAGCTGGGTGTCTTTTAATCTAGAAAAATTAAAAAGAAGCCCAAGCAGCAACCTTATTAACTTACTTTCTGTACATCAAGGGTTAGGACAATGGACATTGTTGATCTATTGTTCTCAAAACTAAATATTCCAGGATAGAGAAGCAACCATAGGAATTTGGGCCAGACCTTCCTGACTTAAAGACTGATTAAGCATGAGAAGAAACTCAAAAGCAAGCTACTTATGTAATCACTATTCCTGATGATGTTAAAAGCAGCATTCTCATGGATGAGAAAAAAAGGTGACATGGGTGATTAACAGGCATAAAGTACCATCACTTTGGGGACATATCAGCATTTTTAAGTAGCAGAAGTGGGAGATGATAGTTTTTAAAGCATACTTAATATTATAATATTATGCATTTATAAAATTCAAAGGGCTTAATTATTTTCATGACGCAAGCTAAAAAAGTCAAGTGTAAGAAAGTCTTATACTCAAGCCAGGAAGGTTCTTAAGGGAATGGGAATAAGAGTTACAGGAATATTATATGTTTATAAAACAAGGGCAGGAATGAACAGGTTGTTAAAAAAAATCCTTTGATACACAGTCATATCCAGTGACTGAGCTACTATCAGCTTGGAGGCAGAAGATCAGACAAGAGGTCCGTAGTTCCATGTCAGGGGTCCTGTTATTAAGCTTGAACGAACACCTATCTTCTATCATTCAGTTTTCCAACATTTAATGAATGCTGAGCATATATCAGACTCAGACTCAGGTCCTTGGGGAAAGGTAAATAAAGCAAAATCTCTGACCTAATAAAAGAAGCGGCAGCAGCAACTTAGAATCTAATGTTAGAGGCAGATAATGTATTTATTATGTGTAACAATGGGGAATGGAGAATACTAAAGTGCAATGGGTTCCAGAGACCCAAGAAACAAGTAGTAACGAATTCTTATTAAATCTCAGGATTTACTAAGTAAAAGTGCAGCTTAACTTTCCTTGAACAGAGAAAGAGCGTAGGTTTAGAAAGAAGTAAAAGTAATCCTCAAAAAAAAACCCCAACACCAAAATTTAACTCCTTGCCTTCTATGATACAGTATCACAAACCTCAAACAAATTTATAAGGAGATACACAAAAAGCCACACACTAAGTATTAAATAGAATTATTATGTATTTTCCAAATATGGAATCATGGAAACAGTTACTTAAATCCAGACTTTGCATATAGAAATTAAATTTTAGCCACTAGATATTGCTCTGGGTATGCATTTTAAAAATTTCAAAATGACCCTGTTTCTTCCCCTGCAAAAAAAATAAAAAACAATAAAAAAAAGCAGGAGGATAGTGAGGAAGATGGCCAAAAGGAAGCTTCTCCGGAGTGCAGCTACCACCAAGTGAGACAGAACCAGAGCAATATCCGCATCTCCAAGCAAGAAAGGACATCCACTCAGAGAATATGGGAAGAAACCAGCGCAAAAAGGATGAAAACATCAAAGCCCATAATGCCTCTCCTCCCCAGAGAGATCACGAGAACTCACCAGCATGGCAACAAAACAGGCCAGGAAACTATTTTAACAAGCTGACAGAAGCAGGCTTCAGAAGATGGGTAATAATAAACTTCTCTGAGCTAAAAGAACATGTTTTAACCCAATGCAAAGAAACTATGAAACTTGAAAAAAGGTTAGATGAAATGCTAACTAGAATAACCAGCCTAGAGAAGAACATAAATGACTTGATGGAGCTGAACAACACAGCACGACAACTTCGTGAAGCATACACAAGTTTCAATAGCAGAATCCATCAAGCAGAAGACAGGATATCAGAGACCAAACATCAACTCAATGAAATAAAAAGAGAAGGCATGAAAAGAGAAAAAAGTGAAAAGAAATGAACAAAGCCTCCAAGAAATATGGGATTATGTGAAAATACCTAATCTACACTTGATCGGTGTACCTGAAGAGGATGGGGAAACCAACATTCAAATACAGAAAATACAAAGAACACCACAGAGATACTCTTCAAGAAGCACAACCCAAAGGCACATAATCATCAGATTCACCAGGGTTGAAATGAAGGAAAAAATGCTAAGGGCAGCCAGAGAGAATTCAGGTCACCCACAAAGGAAAGCCCATCAGACTCACAGTGGATCTCTTGGCAGAAACCCTACAAGCCAGAAGAGAGTGGGGACCAATATTCAACATCCTTAAAGAAAAGAACTTTCAACCCAGAATCTCATATCCAGCCAAACTAAGCTTCATACATGAAGGAGAAATAAAATCCTTTATGAACAAGCAAATAAAATCCTTTATGAAAAATCCTTTATGAGAGATTTCATAGCCACCAGACCTGCCCTACAAGAGCTCCTGAAAGAAGCACTAAACACAGAAAAAAACATCCAGTACCAGCCACTGCAAAAACAAACCAAATGGTAAAGACCAACAATGCAATGAGAAACTGTGTCGAGCAATGGGCAAAACAAACAACCAGTAACAAAATGGCAGCATCAAATTCACACGTAACAATATTAACGTTAAATATAAATGGCCTAAATGACCCAAACAAAAGACATAGACTGGCAAATAGGGTAAAAAGTCAAAACCCAACAGTGTGCTTATTCAGGAGACCCATCTCATACATAAAGACACACATAGACTCAAAATGAAGGGATGGAAGAAGATCTACCAAGCAAATTGAGAGTAAAAATATGCAGGGGTTGCCATTTTAGTCTCTGACAAAATCAACTTTAAACCAACAAAGATCAGAAGAGACAAAGAAGGACACTAAATAATGGTGAAAACATCAATACATCAAGAAGAGTGAACTATTCCAAATATATATGCACCCAATACAGGAGCACCTAGATACATAAAGCAAGTTCTTAACGACCTACAAAGATACTTAGACTCTGCGCAATAATAATGGGAGACTTAAACACTCCACTGTCAACATTAGACAGATCAAAGAGACAGAAAATCAACAAGAACATACAGGATTTGAATGCAGAACTGAAACAAGCGAACCTAATAGACATCTACAGAACTCTCCACCCCACAGCCACAGAATATACATTCTTCTCAGCACCACATCACACCTACTCTAAAACTGACCACATAATTGGAAGTAAATCACTCCTTAGCAAATGCAAAGAATAGAAATAGTAATCAACAGTCTCTCAGACCACAGTGCAATCAAATTAGATCTCAGGAATAAGAAACTAACTCAAAACCGCACAACTTCACGGAAACTGAACAACTGGTTCCTGAATGTTGATTAGATAAACAATGAAATGAAGGCAGAAATAAAGATGTTCTTCGAAACCAATGAGAATGAGGAAACAATGTACCAGAATCTCTTGGACACATTTAAAGCAGTGTCTAGAGGGAAATTTACAGTAATAAATGCCCAAAAAAGAAACAAGGAGAGATCTAAAATCAACACCCTGTTGTCAAAATTGAAAGAGCTAGAGGAGCAAGATGAAAAAAACTCAAAAGCTAGCAGAAGACAAGAAATAACTAAGATCAGAGCAGAACTGAAGGAGATAGAGACACAGAAAACCCTTCAAAAAATCAATAAATCCAGGAGCTGGTTTTTCTAAAAGATCAATAAAACAGACAGACTGCTAGCCAGATTAATAAAAAAGAAAAGAGAGAAGAAGCAAATAGATGCAATAAAAAATGATAGAGGGGATATCACCACCGATCCCACAGAAATACAAACTACCATCGGAGATTACTACAAACAACTCTATGCACATAAACCAGCAAACTTGGAAGAAATGGATAAATTCGCGGACACTTGCACCCTACCAAAACTAAACCAGGAAGAAGTTGAAACCCTGAATACACCAATAACAAGGTCTGAAGTTGAGGCAGAAATTAACTGCCTACCAACCAAAAAAAGTCCAGGTCCAGACGAGTTCACAGCCAAATTTTACCAGATACACAAAGAGGAGCTGGTACCAATCATTCTGAAACTATTCCAAACAATCCAAAAAGAGGGGTCCTCCCCAAATCATTTTATGAGACCAACATCATCCTGATACCAAAACCCAGCAGAGACTCAACCAGAAAAGAAAACTTGAGGCCAATATCCATGATGAACATAGATGCAAAAATCTTCAATAAAATACTGGCAAACGGATTGCGACAGCACATCAAAAAGCTTATCCATCATGATCAAGTAGGCTTCATACCAGGGTTGCAAGGCTAGTTCAACACACGCAAGTCTGTAAACATAATCCACCACGTAAATAAAACTAAAGACAAAAACCGCATGATTATCTCAATAGATGCAAAGAAGACTTTTGACAAAATTCAATAGTGCTTTATGCTAAAAACTTTCAATAAACTAGGTATCAGTGGAACGTATCTCAAAATAATAAAAGCTACTTATGACAAACCCACTGCCAATATCACACTGAATGGGAAAAAAACTGGAAGCATTCCCTTTGAAATCTGGCACTAGACAAGGATGGCCTCTCTCTCCAGTCTTATTCAATATAGTACTGAAAGTTTTAGCCAGAGAAATCAGGAAAGAAAAAGAAATAAAGGTATTCAATCAGGAAAGGAGGGAGTCAAATTGTCTATATTTGCAGATGACATGACTGTGTATTTAGAAGACCCAAGTGTCTCAGCCCAAACTCTCCTTGAGCTGATAAGCAACTTCAGCAAAGTCTCAGGATACAAAATCAATGTGCAGAAATCACAAGCATTCCTATACACCAATAACAGACAAACAGAGAGCCAAATCAAGAGCAAACTCCCATTCACAATTGCTACAAAGAAAATAAAATACCTAGGGATACAACTAACAAAGGAGGTAAGGACTTCTTCAGGGAGAACTATAAACCAATGCTCAAGGAAATAAGAGAAGACAAACACATATGGAGAAACATTCCATGCTCATGGTTAGGAAAAATCAATATTGTGAAAATGGCCATACTGTGCAAAGTAATTTATAGATTTAATGCTATCCCCATCAAACTACCAGTGACCTTCTTCACAGAGCTGGAAAAAAACACCTTAAACTTCATGTGGAACCAAAAAGGGCCTGCATAGCCAAGACAATCCTAAGCAAAAAGAACAAAGCTGGAGGCATCACACTGCCAGACTTCAAGCTATACTACAAAGCAACAGTAATCAAAACAGCATGGTACTGGTATCAAAACACAGACCAGACCAATGGAACAGAACAGAGGCCACTGGAGCAACACCACCCATCTACAACCATCTGATCTTTGACAAACCTGACAAAAACAAGTAACAGGGAAAGGATTCCCTGTTTATTAAATGGTGTTGGGAAAACTGCCTAGCAATGTGCAGAAAGCAGAAACTGGACCCCTTCCTGACACCTTACATTAAAATTAACTCCAGATGGATTAAGGACTTAAATATAAGACCTAACACCATAAAAACCCTAGAAGAAAACCTAGGCAAAACCATTCAGGACATAGGCATAGGCAAGGACTTCATGGCTAAAACACTAAAAGCATTGGCAACAAAAGCCAAAATAGACAAATGGGACCTAATTAAACTCCAGAGCTTCTGCACAGCAAAATAAACAATCATTAGAGTGAACTGGAAACCAACAGAATGGGAAAAAATTTGTGCAATCTAGCCATCTGACAAAGGATTAATATCCAGAATCTACAAAGAACTAAAGCAGATTTACAAGAAAACAAACAAACAAACCCATCCCATAGTGGGGGAAGGATATGAACAGATACTTCTCAAAAGAAGACATACATGAAGCCAACAAACATATGAAAAAATGCTCATCATCACTGGTCATTAGAGAAATACAAATCATAACCACATTGAGATATCATTTCACGCCAGTTAGAATGGCGATCATTAAAAAATATGGAGACAACAGATGCTGGAGAGGATGCGGAGAAATAGGAACACTTTTACACTGTTGGTGGGAGTGAAATCAGTTCAACCACTGTGGAAGACAGTGTGGCAATTCCTCAAGGATCTAGAAATATAAATATCATTTGACCCAGCAAACCCATTACTGGGTATATACCCAAAGGATTATAAATCGTTCTATTATAAAGACACATGCATACGTATGTTCATTGCAACACTGTTTACAACAGCAAAGAGCTGGAACCAACCCAAATGACCATCGATGATAGACTGGACAAAGTAAATGTAGCACATATACACCATGGAATACTATGCAGCCATAAAAAACGATGAGTTTGTGTCCTTTGTAGGGATGAACCTGGAAACCATCATTCTCAGCAAACTGACCCAAGAACAGAAAATCAGACACCACATGTTCTCACTCATAGGTGGGTGTTGAACAATGGGAACACTTGGACACAAAGAGGGGAGCATCACACACTGGGGTCCATTGGGAGGGGCTACAGGAGGGATAGTGGGAGGAAGGGTTGGGGAGGGATAATGTGGGGAGAAATGTCACGTATAGGTGATGGGGGGATGGTGGCAACAAACCACCTTGCCATGAATGCACCTATGCAACAATCTTGCATGATCTGCACATGTACCTCAGAATCTAAAGTACAATTTAAAAAAAGAAAATAAAAAAAAAGCATGGAAAACTTCCAGTTTCAAATTGATTTCATATTGGAGTTATTCAGATGCAAAAATAATCTTAAATGGTTTTTATGGCATAAAGCTGAGGGCTGGCATTTTTTCTTTTTCTTCATCTTCTTCACCTGCCCAAGTTCCAGAAACAGCTGAACAGATGTTTCTGTCAACATTCAGCAATGAAATAATTCACCTTTGGGGTGAAATCAACTATGAAAATTTTAAACCCTAAGGATAATTTTTCATCAAGTGAAACAAGTTTGGGATATAATAACTTCAAAAATCTCAGGTATAAGATCTCTCTTGGCAAAGAAACTACTGGTCATGCCAGGTTGAATCACTGTTCACTTCGTATGCACAGTGTGTATGTGGTAAGAAGATATGGTTCCTTCCCTAAAGTTACTTGGTTCCTAATAATTAATTTCAGCAACAGTATCAACTAATGAAGACAAATTCTGTTATATCTTACTCTTTTTTGGTTATGTATCCTTTTGAAAAGTTGGATACTAATGAGTGGCTTTTATTCCTGGTCATTTCTAAGCGGGAAGCAGAGTCAAGATATTATCTGTGTGTTGTGCCCAAATTGAGGATGTTTAAAGTACTCTCTGTATGTTATGTTCAATTTGAAGGATACCTTCAAGGTACCTCCGGGTTTTTGTACATAAGTTGAAGGATGTTGTAATGGTTACTTTTATGTGTCTTCTTGACTGGGCCACAAGATGCCCAGATAGTTGGTCAAACATTATTCTGGGTATTTCTGGAAGGGTGTTTTGCATGAAAGCAGCATTTTAATTGGTAGAACAAAGCAGTTTTCCTTCTATTATGTGAGTAGGCCCAATCTAATTAGTTGAAGGCTTCAAAAGAATAAAAAGATTGACCTTCCACTGAGTAAAAGAATTCTCCAGCAGACAGCCTTTGGATTTCATCTGCAATATTGGCTCTTCCTCCATGTTGGCTTTTGAGCTGGAACATTGGCTCTCCCTGGGTCCCCAACCTGTCAAACCACCATGCAAATTGGTGTTGCCACCCTGCAAAGCTGCATGAGCTAACTCCTTATTTTATATATATTATTTATTGTATATGTTTAATATATATATATATACATATATGTCTATCTTATTGGTTCTGTTTTACTCTCTTTCTCCTGATGCCCCACCCTCACCTCACCATGATTACTCATAGGCCAGTTAGAGCTTGTCCTGCACTATCTAACATGGAATCCTCACAATTAGTCATTCTTTAGGGTCAGACAACAAGGTCAAGGTAGGTCTAATACAATCTCAAGCACAATATGGAAAAAGAACTCAACAAGCAATGAAAAGAACTGAGTTCTAGTGCCTGCTTTGCTATGATTCAGAATGGAATAACCTTGGGAAATCTACAAACCAACTACTATGAGTTTAAGCTTTCATCTTAAATGAAATGAGAGTATTTGAATAAACAATGTATAATTTCTCTTCTGATTTTTAATTTCTATGTCAATGAATACAGATGTGAATTGCTGACTGACTAACTGATGGACTATTCACTTGAGCCTTTTCTCACTGGCCTGATTAGCAGATAGCAACCTTGTTCCCATTTCCCTGTCTTGACCAACGTGAATCCTGGTTAGAATGTAATCTCAGAGATGCTGTGTCTTCATTTATGGTTTATTTCAATTGACCGAGTCACCCTAAGCTTTAAGTTCTGTCTCCTCAGCTTTCAGTAAATGTTAAACAACCACTTAAAAGGTTGGCTGTTCCCCAGACTCAATTTATTTAGAATGCAAACAACTTTGCAACCACTCCCATCTGCAACAACACCTCCATATTTTACCATTTTTGCATTTTAGATTCTCTGGAGAAAAAAGAACAATGTTCCCCTTGACTATTAAGGATATTTTCGAAGGAGACATTGTAGTGGTACTTAGGATTTGCTATGAAATAGCTTCCTAGGACAGGGGAGATTTGAACTGTAATTCAGAGAAAACAAATTCTATGACTTAATGGGGGAAAAAGGCATTTTTATGCAATGGATGAAAATAAAAGAAAGGTCCATGGGCAAGAAATGAATAGAATCAAGGCATGGGAAAAAAAATGAATAAATAAATAAACTAAGTGAAAACAAAACAATGAAGAAAGGTAGAACAAGATTCGATCTGCTATTTATCCCTCCCCAGTGGCAGATACTGCCAATTGATTGGGACGGTTTTCCTGTTGGGTCCAAATACTTCCTCTCAATCCAGAACCCAAAGCACCCACTACCAGCCTACTGCAGATGGCACAGTCTGGGAAGCATCTATGTCATCCTAGATATAATGGAAAGTGGCATAAACACTAATTAAACATCTATCACTCACTAGGTAGACAGTGAGATAGATGCTGTGGAGGATAGAAAAGAAGGAAACTCCTTGCCCTTTCTCCAAAATGCTTGCAATTTAAAAAGCAAGAGCTGATAAAGAATTACTGCTCATAACAGGCAAACCGTGAAAGACGCTTCATAAGAACGAAGTGATACAGGTTTAAGGAGCCACAGATACTGAAGCCATCCCAACAGGGTTGACAAGAATTGCATACTGGGTCCTGGACAGAAATAAAGTTCTAATTAAGCATTAATCAAACTGCACTTTGGTCCACTTCCCTGTTGCTAAAAGTCAGGTAGCATTAGATACTATTTGTATCCCCGTTATTCCTGTAGATAAGATTTCTGACATGAGGGTCATAAGACAGGATCTCCGGCATTTGAATCATAAGGCTTTTGTTTAAAGATCACTTAAGATGTTTTTCAGACTCCGAATTTCAGCAACCAGTTTGAAGACCCCCACAAAGAAATGGGATTATCATGAGTATACAGCTTCTTCATCTCTCTGTCCCTTGACTTCACCCTGCACTCTTCGAATGATCAACAATCTCCACACTTTGGCCCACTTCAAAACCCTTAAAAACCCTAGCACTAAACTCCTCGGTAAGACAGATTTGAGGTTTCATCCCATCTCCTCATTCAGTGACCCTGTGACTAAAATGCATTTTCTGCTGCAACCCAGTGCCTTAACTTACTGACTTGCTGTGTGGACCTTGAGAAAGGCATGACTGTCCTGGAAGGGGAAGGTACTGATGGGCCCTGTCAGGAGCCTCCAAATGACCCAGCAAGATTCAGAGACAGATGGTGTGAGTGCCACAGAGAAGGATCTGAGATGCGTAGAGCAGAATGTTTATGTGAACGGAGCAAGCCAAGGGAAGGCCACATTCAAGGCAAAGGTGATTAAGACGATGGATTACATAAACATGGAAACAGGAGAATCTGGCTTTCAGCCAACAGTATGCATGCAAATCAGAAGAGTAGATTTTTGGTGCTTTGACTCATACAATGAACTACAGAAATCCATTGACTGACAAGGAAACTAGAAGTGGAAAGAGAGATATGAAGGTCTTCTTTCTCTAAAGTGGAATGCCTTAGTCAGCTCTGTCTATAAAATGAAAAACTGTTCCTATACTGACAATACTTCTGATACCAAATGTGTAAGTTTTCCGTACCAAGACATTCTCTATTGCTCTGCAGTCAGTAACCGGATGTCCTACAATTTAATTTAACTCTGACATAAGAGTTAGCACAGACCCCACAGGTCAGGGTTCAGTCACACACAGTTTTCCCTCACTTCAGACACCAATTGCAAGTGGTAGGTTTCCAGGTTACCCAAACTTCTGTCCAACTTGGCTGCAAATAAGAAGTTCCCAAAACCCCTTCTTCAAGTTGGATAGTTTACTATCACGGCTCAAAGAGCTCAGGGAACACTTTACTTGCTATCTTTACCGGCTTATTAAAAAGGCTATTACAAAGAATACAGATGAGCAGCCAGATGAAGAGGCACATAGGTCTCTGTGGAGTTAGGGTATGCCACTCACCCAGCACCTCTACGTGTCCACCAACTTGGAGACTCTGTAGACCCTGCAGCTTCAAGTTGTTTTGGAGCTTCTATCATATAGGCATAATGGATCAAATGATTGACCACTGGTCACTAATGCAATCTCCAGCCCCTCTCCCCTCCCTGGAGGTCAGTGGTAGGACTGAAACTATACCCTCTCATTACATGGTTGATCCTTCTGGCAACCATCCCTCACCATGAAGCTATCTAGGGGCCTACCAGGAGTCACCTTATTAGCATAAACTCAGGTTGATAAAGGTGTACTATAAATAACAAAGATGCTCTTCTTATCCCTACCACTAAGGAAATTACAAGAGTTTTAGGAACGCTGTGCCATAGGCCAGGGGCAGAGATCAAATATATATTTCTTACTATGTCACAAGCTGCTATAATAAAATACTATGCACTAGGTGGCTTAAACAAAAGATATTTATTTCTCACTGGACACTGGAAAGACCAAGGTCAGGGTGTCAAGCCCTTAACAGTGTCTGGTGAGGGTCCTCTTCCTGGCCTACAAATAACTGCCTTCCCACTGTTTACTCATATGATGGAGAGAGGAAACTCCAATGCCTCTTTCTGTTGTTATAAGAGCACTAATCTTATTGTGGGGGCTCTACCCTCATGCCCTCATGTAAACCTACTTTCAACCCAAAAGCCCAACCTCCTAATACCATCAGGTTGGGGTTTAGGGCTTCAACACATAGGTTTTGGAGGGACACCAACATTCAGCTCACAACATGTAGGAACAGAGTCCTTGTGGAAATGTATTCCCCTTGTAGGAAGAAAGGAAAGTTGCGCAGACAAAAGCAGCCTGTGTATTCTGGCATAGGCCACCCGCCAGACTCCAAACTATGTTAGGCACCAAGAGACCCAAGGAAAAATACACACTGGCTTCAATAGTAGTGCACTATTAGTATACAACAAAAGTACTTGCCAGGGAAAGAGCAAGATATATGGCTTAATGAAGCTTTACAGAGTTCTGAGATGCCCAGGAGTGTACAACCTTTCTCCTGCTGTTGAGTCCAAAGCACATACCACCTGCCACAGCACAGCCAACACGTTGAGAGCCAATGCATGTGGGCAAGGAAAGTGACTTTATTTTGGAAAGCTGTCAACTGAGAAGATGGTGGACTAGCGTCCTAAAGAACTGCATTAAGCTAATATGAATTTAGGGCTGATTTTAGGTTAGGCGAAAGGGAAAGAGGAAAAGAGTTGAGGCTAAAATGATGACCACGGACATCTGGGCAGCAGCAAGGGTAAACTGTCTTTGGTCAGGTCCAAATTCTCTTGTAAATTTTTAATGTAACATTGTTAATTGTGTCTATAATCTCCTTATCTTCTTGGGGTTAAGTTTTGGGGAGGGATTATTAAATTATTATTTTTGCTTTAAAGTTAATCCATCAACTAAATTCCTCCCATAGTTAGCTTGGCCTATGTGCAGAGATAAGCAAAAGTGGCTAACCTAAGAGATGTCATTGTGAAGGGGAGCTTTGGAGCAAAATGGAGACTGATGTGCTAGGCCCCCTTCTCACTGTTATAATCCCAACCCAACCTAAGTGAATATGGCTGCAAGTCTGGAGCCCAGCTCCTGTTTTTTTTCAAGTGTGTGATTCTGCCGTCTTCCTATCCCCCGTGGGTTGGAAGATACAATTGTCTTTCTAATCCCAAAAGATTGCTTCCCGTGGAAAGAAAAATTCCTCCAGTGCCAGGTCCAGATTTTACCAGTATCTGTAACCCCAGCACTAAGATGACTGCCTGGAACACAACAAATACCCAATGTGCTTCCTGGGAGTGATTCGGCTAGAAGAATCACCTTAACTATAAAGTCATTTCTTTCATTATTCAATCATGTATTTGCTGAATACTTACAATGAGCCAGCCTCTTTTCTAGGCACTAAAAATACACAAAGATGAATGAGGAATGATCTACAAAGCTCACAGTCTCATGGGTCTGAGTTACTAAAGAAGGTTATATAAAATTAAATGGGTTGCTGCTATCACTTGCTTCATGTAAAAATCCAAGCAGAAACTGTCTAATTCATCTGTTCATCCAGCTATGCATTCATGAACAATTAGCCAGTGGATACTGAGTGCCACCTGACCAGGAGCTCACAGAGTCGAAGAAAATGGGTTGCTTTTACTGAAGAAGTTCACCATCATAATCACAGGGAAGTACAGTGTACAATACAGTAGGTACTATTAATGTTTTCATAAATATCAATGGGCATCAAGAATAGGAACCAGACTATGGAGTCAACAAGAGACTTGGAGGGACATAAACACAGATTTCTAAACAAAACATACTTTTCAAAAGAAGCGTTTAAGACTTTTTCGAGCTACAGAATTCTTAACTTTAGGAAGAAAAAAGAAAAAAAAAAAGATGCTACTTCTGGTTGAAGCGTATGGGAGTTTTGGGGGAGTGACAAGCCAGAGTCTCTCTCTTGGCATCCCCCGGGCCCCTATGTATTTCTAAGACCCCTGTGCTGGATGTGGGGCTTCACAATGTGAAAATCACTACTCTCCTGGAACAAACATTAGAGGAGATGCTTCTTGGGTTCTTTACCAAGTCCTGTGGCTAACTTGCTAGGTAACAGTCTAAGCAGTGCCTGACAAACCTATGCTTTAGTGTCCTCAACAGGAAAAGGAGGAGGCAGATAGACCCATGCTGGCTTAACTCCCAACAATCCTGGGAGGATAGATTAGGCACCACCTGCTAAGTTTCTTGAGCATCCAAGAAAAGAAGAAGGGAGTGGGGGTGGGGAGCTACGGAAGGCCTTATAAGCAGTGAGGCTTTGGCAAGCCCCAAGTAGAGGCATCGTGAGTGAAACACCCTGCCCCAACTACCAGAGGCAGTAGTCCTCTGGAATACAGGTTTACATTCTGACAGGTTGTTTAAACATTTTGGTTCAAGGCAGAGCATTTTCAGATAAGAAGGATGACTTCCAAGTCAAGAATACAGTGATTTATTTGAAGGTAGAAAGAGAGAGTTGGAAAAAATGCCTTTTAAAAGATCAACTCATCTCCAGAGATGTATACTCAGTCCCTTCCTAAGCTGAGGAAGGCAATTTAATTGTTCATAACTTTATTGATTTGACAAGGCAAACCAGCTTTGCCAAAGACAATACTTTCATGGGCCTGAGGAGATTAGCATCACTAGGGTGAGCTCTGCCCTGTGACTCCTTTTTACCCCAGACCTTTTCACTTGGGTGACATCCTGCCCCACATAATAAGGCTCTCCTGCCTCTCTCTGCTTGGCACATATTCCATCCAGCAATATCATCCTCCCTCCTGGCTTGGGACTTATGGTATTACTTTGGCAGTGTGGCACTCAAAATCACTAAAAATAAACATTAATAACTAAAATTATACAGTTGTCTCTGGACACAGTTTATTGGTTCACACCAAGATGTATTTTCTTGGAAACTTCAATTTTAGCTTTCAATTCTCTGAAAGGGATCTTCAAAAACATTTGGAAGTCTTCAGAATTATCAAAAGGAGGTATCTCTAAACTAAGACCATGGAATATACTGATAGTTCTTAACCCTCCACTAATCTGGCACTCTGCTTGCTTTGAAAATAAAGCTTTATTGCAATACAGCTATTCTTATTTGTCTGTATGTTGACTGTGGCTGCTTTCACACTACAATGGCAGAGTTGAGGAGCTGTAACAGAGACCACCGCCAGCAGAGACCGCCTGGTTCTCAAAACATAAAATCTCACTATCTGCTAATTTGCTAAATCCTTTATCTAAATGCCTCCTGATATCTCAATTTAGCTGCGTGGTAGACATCTTAAATTCCACGTGTTCTCAATTTAAGTCACTACCTTCCTTTCAATGTGTGCTGTCCCAGAGTTCACTGTATGAGATGTCAATACCATCAACCCAGTTGTCCATGTCAAAATACTGGTTTATTCTTGCTCCCTCTCCTTTCCCTCACCTTCAGTAAAATCAACCATGAAGTCTTGACCAAGCCATTCCCCACCCTGAAGCTAAAACAATCTTTCCAAAACATAAAATGTTTGTGTCACTTCCCGGATTAACAAATTTTAATGAATTTCCATTCTTATTGTCCATAAAGACATTTCAGCCTCTTCAACTGGGTTTATTGAAAGCCAGGGACCATTTGGCTCTTCCTACCTCTTCAGGTCTCTTTCCTACCAGCCTGCCTGGTTGCTGTCAGTTACTTGAGAAACTTGTTCAGGCTCTCTTTCACTCCTGAGACTTCTAGAGCTCCATTTCCTGGCTTAGACTAATCTTCTCTCTGCAAACACTCTGTATCATGCTTCAGGGTCCAGGAAAAGAGGCACTCCTTTGGAAATGGCTTCTCTCACATCTGGGCTCTATCTCTGACCCTCCTATTTGTGACTGTATTTTCCTCTGCTACAGCACTCAGTGTACCTTAGTTAACACTTGTTAATTGCCTGTCTTCTCAGCAACTTGTAAGTCCCTTGAAGGCAGGTTTCTTATCTGTCTGGTTTATCAATGGAGTTCTTAGAAAGTAAAAAGTGCTGAGTACTTATTTGTAAAATGGGTGAATGGATTCATCTTTCCTCAGGAAAGAGATGCTTGAAAGAGGGAAGAGAACACCAAGAAACTGTCACAAAGAAAACTCAGATCTCACTTCCCTCCCATCACTTTTCCTACAGAGAGCAGAACTGTACAAAGTAAGGCTGTTGTAAACATGTGTATGCTCTGGCAAGGAAGCATGTTATCCTGGGTATGAGAAAGACTGGAGAGAGAAGCATGGAAAAGTGATGGCACTGCATTGGCCAGGGACTTGAGTAATACTACCAATGATCAATGGCACTGCTATTACATTATATTTTACAGATTTCAGACCAGATCCCAATCCACAAGCCAAAAGGGCCTTTACAGTATAAGGCCAGTTAGTCCCTTCTTCCAGTTAGTGTCTTGCTCAAACAACTCAAGTTAAAAGCAAAGCTATATCTCTATAGGAGCAGAAAAATCCCTTCAAAAAATCAGTGACTCCAGGAACAGTTTTCTTTTTAAAAAGATTAACAAAATAGAGACATCACTATCTAGACTATTTAAAAAAGAAGAATCAAATAGACACAATAAAAAAAAAGATAAAGGAAATATCGCCACTGATCCCTTGGAAATACAAACTACCATCATAAAACCAAACACCGCATATTCTCACTCATAAGTGGGAGTTGAACAATGAGAACACACGGACACAGGGAGGGGAACATCACACACTGGGGCCTGTCAGGAGTGGGGGCCAAGGGGGGGAAGAGCATTAGGACAAATACCTAATGCATGTGGGACTTAAAACCTCAATGATGGGTTGATAGGTGCAGCAAACCACCATGGCACATGTCTACCTAAGTAACAAACTTGCACATTCTGCACATGTATCCCAGAACTTAAAGTAACATACAAAAAAAAGAAAAGCTATAACGCCAATTGAACTTATAGAACAGGAATAGGGTGTTAAGGGCAAGGTGCGGGTCTTGGAGGTGCATCTGCTAGTTATACGTTCAGTCTTCATGATGCTTCTGAGCATTCATAGCTTCCTATAAGACGATACTGCCAGAGGTATGCATGGAAATTAAAGCAGTTTCCCAAGGTATATGAAGAGGAATATTTCTGATCTTTTCAAGTAAATACCCTAAGGGTACTTTGGTTTGCATTTACAGCTAGTCTTTTGGTTTGAGAAGATTTAACAAAGAGAAAAACTAAGAGAAAATAAAACTGAACAAGATAACGATGGTTCAAATATAATGCACATTATAATGTGAAATAATGCAGAGGCATGTATAAACATGTTGTTTAAAGTTATGGAGATTACTTCTAGAACTAAAAATACCAACAGTTCCATGTAGGTGCCTTGTTTCACAGAGAAGCTGCAGAAGCCAACAGTAGAACAAACCCAAAATTCTCCCTCCAGGTTCTCAGCTCTTGGTAAGGTCTAAACAAAATTAATATGGGACCATGTGGATTAGAGTAAGTTTATACTTCTGAAGAGTAGGCAGTTCTGAGATAGAACCAAGTCTGATAAAAGGTGATCTAAGTCTACAAAACACTTTCTTCACAAACATGAAGAAGTCCTGAGATCCAGAGTTTCTGAGGGCATATAGACCCAAGTGCAGTTGAACTGACACCCTAGAGGAGAGCTTTCGGGGAAAAAGGGAAGTTCAGGATATCAAAGATTTACACTTAATGTGAACATCATGGAAGCTCCTCTAGACAGTATTATCTAGTAAAAAAGATCTTTGAGTTTCTGCAGATGACAGATTTTTTTTTCCCCACTCACTTGACATTTGGAAGTACTTGCTTCACTGAAAAAATAGCTCGTCTGAGATTATTGGAATGAGGCTGACCAATGATAAGCTGTGAGCCTTGATATCCTAGATGAAACGAGAATATCTTCAGGAAAACCTTATAAATATATGGACCTTCCTTCATACCCTGAATGTTGATGACATCACATTTTTCCTGGTGAGAGCCTATCTAAGCCAAGCAGCAGGTGGACCACAACTTCCCATACTGGCTGCTGAATATACCCTACCTCCTAAACCAGGTGGACCCCACTCAACGTTTTAGCCAGCTCTATGTCTTCAGTAAGGATAAGCTCCCCTTGGAGTGCCAGCTCCTTGCTGGCTTTGTGATATTGTTCGCCTGCCTCATCATTGTGGCCCAGCACCACATGGCACACATCTTTAATTCCCTGATGGTCTGGGAACTGTTGTTAGTGACCTGACTCAGCCTCAAGTCCTATGGGTTCTGGGAGAAACTGGGGCCAACTCTGGAGGGTCTTAGACATCATCATCTCTCAGGGCATCGCTCCCCAGACCCAGAGCTTAGTCAAGGGATCTGCAGGATATTTGCACTTGAATACAGCAGAAGTAAAAGGGCACTCTAACAAGATGGCAATCTCTGACTATAAAGGAGAGGCTTTACCCGCCAAAGTAACCAGGAAGAATTCCTTTCACCTATTACACATATGTCTACATATGTCTACTGAGGCTCATACTCTAAGAATGGGTCACGAAACCAATTTGCAGGGTCACAGCCAGCATTTTATTGTTATTATTTATTCCTTTAGTTTTGTATTTTAAGAATGTTTCTGTTAACAAATGCTTATATTTAAATTAATTTTATTATGTTTTTACGTTTTAATAGAAACCTAAAAGATTTACTTTATAATTTTTTTCACTTATATATCATGTGTGTATGTGTGTGCGTCTGTCTCTCTATCTGCCTGCTGGGTTGTAATGTAAAGTGCACTTTCATTTATGAAGGTCATGATGTTTGTGAAACACTGTGTTTGTGTGGTTATGGTGCTGCTTATTTACTCATAGAACCAGGCTGCAGAAAGGCTTAGGCTGACACCCTCATGATCTCCTGTACCAAGTTCCTGGTCAGTTCAAATGAAAGCTAATCCTAAAACTCCACTGCCGTGATCAAAATAACACAGAAAAAGGCAGCAGCTAAAAGAAGAATTGTCCCAATATCAAGGAGTAGAAAAAGGCAGAGGGTCAGAGCTTAGAAAGAGAAGCCTCAGAAAATCAGCCCTCTTGAGTTTAGCCAACACTTCAGTGGCTGAAAGAAATTTGTGGGGGGAATCCTGGCATATGTATAGGAGGAATTGTGGAAAGTCTCACCAGGTCCTCAAGAGGACTTCTTAGTGCCAAAGTGATCACTGTAGAAATGATGGGAATATAATTTCTAGTTAATTATCCTCGTTCTACAGTTTAGATCTAAGCAGAGAATAAATAGATAATGGGTAGTGTCAGGCACTCCCAGAACCTTAAAACTAGATGACCTAGGAGGGCAAAATTGCAGAGGATAAATATGTTATGACTGAGGCTGGTCAACTGTAGAAATGGAAGTGCCAGTAAGTGGGTAGTGGGAAGATGTGGCCTGCTCCTGCCGCTGTGCCGTGGGCCTCCTTCAAGCTCTGGATTATAGAAAATAGGTGTTTGAGGATTTGGAATAAATAGAGGCTGTCTTCTGGAAACCTTGTATTATACAGGTTTTCATAATAGAATCTTCTCTGGGAAGTCCTGTCAAGATTCTTATCCAGAAAGTTTATTAAGACTTCATAGCAGGAGTTGTATGCGCACAGATATGACTTTACCCACAAATAAAGACTGTTCCATTCATTTAGGATGATCTGGCTCACAAATGGCCAATGGTGAAAATGGAATGCCTAAGAAATGGTCCACAATAGCAATTTTAACTAGAAAGGAAACCAGACCTTCTAGTTATCCAGGCAATGCAGTATCTGTGTGATCTAACTGGCAAGCTAGATAAACTACCAGAAGCTTTTTGGATGAGCTGATCTTGGTGCAGGAGACTAAGTTGTAGGATTTGACAGTTTAGTTTGCTCAGAGGAGGGGTTAAGAAGAGTGACTTGAATGTCGGCCCTCAGTCTCTCCCAATAAGGAATTAATCAACCAGGGTTCTAGCTTGTGAAGTCTGAGGATCAGAAACCAGGCTGTCTTTATACATATCCCCATCATTTGCCATTCTCTGGCCCTGCCATCATCATTCTTTCTCTTTCTCTCTCTTCGCACTTCTTCTACACTAGTAGAATTATTTATAAGAAAAGGTTTCCAAAGCTGTAAATCTTTTGTACATAAAGAAGATTTTCAATAGACATCTATTATTTTATTACAAAGAAACCATTGGCATTAGTGGTTTGAGACAAGTGTACAAAATTATGCGTACACTATGCTGTCATTGCATATTCATCTTCCAAGAAAAATAGCATCTATTTTTCAGTCAAAACTATTTCATAATTTTGCTATTTAAATAATGACTTTGCAGCCAGGCACGATGGCCCACGCCTGTAATCCCAACACTTTGGGAGGCTGAGGTGGGAGGATCACTTGAGCCCAGGAGTTCAAGACTAGGATGGGCAACACAGTGAGACTCCCATCTCTACAAAACATTAAAATGAAAAAAAGCAAATAGCAAATAAATATCACTTCATAATTTTAAAAAAAAAAAAGTTGTCTCTAGGAAATATGACTGAAGGTAAGATGGAGAACTGTTATTATTTATTATAAGCTCTTCTGTACTATTTGGTATTTTATCATATGCATTTATTACTCTGACAAAATAATATAAAAATTGCTTATTTTATCTTAATTCAACTAAGTGTAACTGTCATTTAACTAAATTTTCTTCCTCAGCACTAAAGAGGCATATAAAAATATAAAAAGCTATTCATTTGAAAACTTGAACAACATGGATATCCAGAGAATGGTCAGCAACTGAACAATTTACATCCATCACTAAATTACTGTATCATGGTTTTTGCATTGATTACCCTTAGGAAATGCAAGTGGGCATTCCTTATTACATTTTGGTGATTCACATTTCTCATATAACCATTTTTGAAAATTAGCTACATTTCACCAGCCCTTGACTTTTATACCCTCATTTCAAGATTTGTCCCGTGACTCACTCACAAATTCACAGCCCCAGAGTCAATGTCAGTATTATGCCTTATCATCTTATGTGTGCCACCTACTGGTCAGAATGAGACCAGCTGACAGAAAGGTCAAAAGATGGTTATGATTTCAACTATGGATGCGGCCACCCAGGTGTCTTCAGTGTCTAAAAATCCAGTGACTGATGACAACGGGGGCCTCCTGTGTGATACAATGGCATAAAAATGTAAATTTTAGACTGAGAGTATTGAAACGTTAGCTCAGAAGAAAATCAATGTGCTTTAAGTAATCAGTGATTGCCTAGTGCTGGGAGAGCCAATGACTAGTTACTTATTTTAACAAAAATGCCTTATTGAAAAAAGTCCAAATGCTAAACATCACAATTATTCAAATTATGTAATTCATCATAAAATTTTACTCCTCAAATATAGCCACACAATTGTTTATGCTTCAAGGCAAAGCTGTGGGCAAACTCTAGAGCTGGGGAAGCATAAAAATAATTACAGGACCAGAGTTCTTCTAAATCATTTTTCAGAAACAGTTTTAGTGTTTTTTAATCCTTACCCAGTACCAATCCATTCCAAAGTGAGTTTCCATTCATTCATTCATTCAGCAACTATACTTTGAGGAACTGCCATGTGACGAGCATTCTTCCAGGAGCTAAGATAAAGCAGGAAACAAGGCAACTAATAATTTTCCCCTCATAAACATGAAATGTAGTGCAGGAAGTCAGTTAAAAAATAAGTAGATCATCAAATCATGAAATGATTTTAGATGGTGATAAATGCTACTAAGGCAATATAGCTGACTGCAATAGGATACAAAATGCTAGTGGGAGTTGAGGGGATTCTTCTTTGATCTGTGACTTGAATGTTGAAAAGGGGCCACCCATATGTTGAGACAGGGCACAGAAGTCCAGCAAAGGGGATAGGACACATGAGTGCCTTAAAGTTAGACTGAATGTTATGTGATTGAAGAATTGCTAGGGGGCCATTACTTGGCTCAAAATTATCAAAAGAGAGGAGGTGAGTGGTAAGAGATGAGAGCAAGGATGTAGGCAGGAGCCATCGTATTTAGAGCATTCCTTAGCATCCTCTTTAATTTAAACATGAAACAAAGCCAGGAAGTCAAAGGAAAATTGGAGAAGGGACAATAATATTGTCTAATATATGTTTTTTGAAAAATTATTTTTGCTATCTTTTCATGATCAGACTGAGGGAGCCAAGATCAGAGACCAGCACAGGTAAGGCGCGTACTAAAGTCGTATAGATGAGAGATAATTATGGCTGGAAGTAAGGCAATAGCAGAGGAAGGCTTGAGAAGAGTATGATTCTAGGTGTATTTTTAAGATAGAGTCAATATGTCTCGCTGATACGTTGGAATTGGGAGAAGAAAAGAAGCCAATATTGACATAAAGGATTTGAACCATTAAGAGACTTCAGGGGATGAGTATATTATTTAACAGAGAAAGGGAGACATTACCACGAGTCCTGTTTGACATACAAAGCTTGAAGGACTCCTATTCTTCCAGAGGAGATCAGATGCCGCCACACTTTTTTGTGGGTTTTTTTTTGTTTGTTTGTTGTTTTTTTTTTTTTTTTTTTGTGAGGCTGAGTGCAGTGGCACAATCTTTGCTCACTGCAACCTCCACCTCCTAAGTTTAAGTAATTCTCCTGCCTCAGCCTCCTAAGTACCTGGGACTACAGGCAGATGCCACCACGCCCAGCTGATTTTTTTGTATTTTAGTAGAGACAGCATTTCACCTCATTTCATTGAGGCCAGAGTGGTCTCAGTCTCCTGATCTCATGATCTTCCCACCTTGGCCTCCCAAAGTGCTGGGATTACAGGCGTGAGCCACCATGTCCAGCTCCACAGTTTTCCTTCTTATCACAGATTTTAGTTTCATAGTTGTGTGATCATTATGTCTTGAGGTAATCACTGTAATCGAGAAAGTTCTTCTAAAGTTCTTGATTATATGGGATATCTGGGATATCTCGTGTGAGTATCTGGGATATTTTTCACCAGCTAACTGCTGAATTTGTGTCATGACCAAAAACTGAATGTTAAGAACCCAGCTTAAACTTCCTTATATTGCTGTTATTCTACTGCTTTACCAGGGAATCCTAATCACATGGAAGTGTAGAAGCATCCATTCATCCCAACAGTGTTTATCAAGGAGATGTTTGTGCTGAAATCAAAAGCATGAGCCACAATATAAAAAGCTGCAGAAAGAGAATCCCTTTTTGCAGGGAAAGAAATAAGTTACTGCATATGTCCTTTGGGGGAAATTGATGAAGACCAATATGACTGCACCCAAAAGAGAAAGGGAAAATGTGGTGGGACATGAGGCAGGAGAAGTGGGAGGGAACAGAGCATAATGAAGAGTCATGGCTTTACCCTAAAGGCAGTGGAAAACAGGCAACGGCAAGATCAAGTCCTGCTTTTAAAGGATTATTGTGCTACAATATGGAGAATGAATTAGAGGCAGGGCTAGAATCAGACTTTTTGAGCCACTGTTCCCTAAAATGTGATTATGTTCCTCAATTACAACACCCCCCAACCAAACCACACACACACACACACACACACACACACACACACACACACAGAATACCATTCTGCGTTGCAAAGCAAAAGCAATCATGTAACATATAAAACTGTATTTAATCTTTAAGTGACCTAAATATACATGGGTGCTGATATGTAAACAGCTTTTTTCTACTTTTTTTCCCATTCCCTTTTGTATGTTTATGTGGGTGTCCTCCCCTGAAGATATTTATGTCCGATTTCTTGGTACTGTAAGTACACGTTTAGTCCATCTGTTGGCTAATCCATTATTAATCAGACAGAGGCAGTGGTTGAAGTGAAAAATGCTGGTGGCTTGGATGAACATGGTGGTAACACATTTATTAGGAGGTAAATAGAAAGAGCTTGGTGATGCACTGCTAATGGGAGCAGAAAACAGGGAAGGAGTCAGGATGACTCCTCAGGCTGTGGGCTGGGCGAATGGCTGACTAATGTCATTCCGTGAGACAAGAAGTGGAGGAGGATTTTGTTTAGAAAAGACTCTTAGTGATGCTCTGATTTAGGGTCAGTAAATGGAAAGCAGAGTACTTCTCCTACCCCTGGTAGAAACTGATTGTTAGCCACAGTAAGCATTCTTTCTACTGTGACTTAGAATCGTACCTCAGATAAGATCAGTTTTCCATCTCAGATCAAATAGAAATTCTTCATTTAGAAGGTAAAAAAAAAAGATCCAATTTAAAAAATCCAGCTCTACAGAAAAGGCATTTTGAATAAATGAATATCCTTAAATTACTTTTTAAATTTAAAATTTCAGTGAAAACATTTAATCAAAATTCTACATGTCTGTATTATGCTCTACTATTTTTTTATGCCTGTAATTTAAGAATATTACCTGAGTTCATATCCAGGACAGCATTGGCAAACCATTGGAAAAATAAAGATAAATCAACATTAATTGTAAAGGTATGGTTTAGGTAGATAAATACCAATCAAAAACTAAAAATTAATAGTTTTCTGCATCCATCTGATGATCTTATATCTCATAGGAGTGTGCTTGGGTTCTGGAAAGAAAACAAGAGATCATCTGGCCCATCATTTGAAGATGAAGATGTTGAACTCCAGGATGGTAAAGCTTCTGGCTCGAGGTCACAAAGCCTGTTAGTGACAGAGGTCAAGTAGAAACCAGTGCACCTAATTCCCAGATCATGGCCCTTACCTGTGGACTACACTGACTCCACAAACACATGCACCCTGGAGCCCTAACTAGACAACAGATATGAAAACACAAGAAAAGCTAATGTGCTGGATTGAGTGCAATTATTACCAGTCATGCTTATAATTTTTTAAATACTAATGTCTAACAAGAGAACATCTTTGCTCTTCCTATTATCCTACCAGTACCCTCAGCCAACACTTGAATGTCTAATAGCTTACCCACAGGGTAACAAGATTTTTCCTTCTAACTCTCTATCAATTTGAAAGCGGGGTGAAGAAATATAACACAATAATGGATAAGGATAAGACTCAATTTAAGAAAATTCAATATTCATGTATCCAAACTTACAAAGAGACAAATTAGGGGAAATTATTCAAATAATGCATTTTCTTATAGGTTTGCTTTAAATAGCATGTTCCATTAGAACTTTCTAAATATTTATAGATCATTAAATAATTGACATGGAGATTGGGGGTGGAGGGAGACAGTCTTAAAATTAGAGTGTTAAAATATTCATCTAACTGATGGAGAGGAATTTTTTTAAAAAAACAACTGCTTAAAATACATTGTAAAACAATGCAAAATATAATCTTAAGCATCAAAATAATCTCATATGAATTGAAAATGCTGTTTCTCAGGAGAGAATGATAGACGTTTTATTGTCTGATTCTTGCATTATTTCCATCTCTAATCAGTGAGTTAAATGTAAACATATGCATTGAAGGAGCTCTGGGACATGTGTTCCAGGAACGTACTAAAATGGCCATGTATTTCACTTTCAGAAGACTTTATCCTTTTGTCCTGACTGCTTCAAAATTAGAAGATAATGTTATTTTAACCACAGTTACAGTCAACACAGGGATGTTCTGATCCGATGATTTTTTTATTGAGATTCCCTCTGATGTGTTATTTACATGTATTCACTCCCATAAACCACACTGAAACACTCATACTCATCCAGAGTGTGAGACTCAAGTCACATACTTGATTTCAAAATCATACTCCTCGGCTTTTGGCTTTCTTGATCTTACACAGCTTTGGGGAGAAGTCATCTAAATTGATCCAGAGTAGAGTTTAGAAAATATTCCATTGAAAAAGTGAAGAAAATAAAAACTAACTTTGACTTTCTGATGAATTTTTTTTTTCTGATGGGTTTTAAGTGCTTGGAAGGTATGCAGCCACTTTAAGAAATCAGATCTTAAAAAGTGAATCCCTCTCCAGTAAGGAGGGGCTCTGAAGTTTAGGAATATCTACAGCCTGTGGTTCATGGTAAAATAGTTCAAAAGCACTCGAAGGCAAGGAAAGGAGACTTGGAGCTCCAAATTAAAGGGATTCTGGCCTAGCTAGTAGAAACTGCAGATGCTTGGCGACAGCGCTTAAAGTACATAACAAGGTCTGGCAACTGTATTAGTCCATTCTCACACTGCTATGATGAAATACCTGACACTGGGTAATTCATAAAGAAAAGAGGTTTAATTTACTCACAGTTCTGCATGGCTAGGGAAGCCTCAGGAAACTTACAATCATGGCATAAGGTACTTCTTCACAGGGCAGCAGCAAAGAAAATGAGTGCAAGCAGGGGAAATGCCAGACACATAAATCCATCAGATCTCATGAGAACACACTCATTATCACAAGAATAGCATGGGGGAAACTGACCCCACAATCCAATTATCTCCAACTGGTCTCACCCTTGACATGTAGAGATTATGGAGAGTATGATTCAAGGTGAGATGTGGTTGGGGACACTGGGCCAAACTTTATCAGCAACCAAATGTAACACATGATCTTGGACCAAATCCTATATTGGAAGAAAAAAAGAGAAAGAAGGAGAGGAGAAAGGTTAGAAAGGTAAAATAGAAGATAAGGGAAGGAAGAAAGAGGGGGAAGTAAGAGAGAGGTGATTGCTATAAAGCATGTTTGGAACAACTGGTGAAATTTGAATATAGAATGTATATTAGATTATAGCACCATATTAATGTCAAATTCTTTGAATTTGACAGCTATATCATGAAAAATAATGTTTATGTTCTTCAGAGATATGTGTTTACTCATTCACAAGTAAAGGGTCATGATGTCTACTGCTTACTTTTAAACAGGAAATAATAATGAAATAATAATGAAATAGATATAAATAAATGTGATGAAGAAAACATAGTAAAAGTGTAAACAATTGGTGATTCTGGGTAGAAAGCATCCAGAGGTTCATTTTATTATTCTCATACCTCTTCATAAACTTGAATTTGTTCAAAATAAAAAGTTAATTGAAAAGCCTATAGCACAGAGGGATTAAGGAGTTAAATGGCCCTTGAATTTTTAAGTATAAACCGGGACCAGAAGAAAAACAAAATAAATATGTACATAGATTTCTCTCTCTCCTTAAAGAGAGACATGGTTTCTATAAAGACAGAAAAAAATAATGGCTATATTAATGCATTCAAACATACATCACATAGATACTGGCTAAAAATGTTGAATATTATACATAAAGCTGTCTGGGTTCATATTGCGGCTCTTACTAGTTGCATAATCTTGGACAAATTATTTGACTATTCTATGCCTCAGTTTCCTCATCTCTAAAGGACAGATAAGAAACTGTTAGTGTTGTTACAAAGGTTTAATGGAATAATCCCCAATAAATGCTTAGAATATACCTGGCTCATGGTAAGCATTCAATAAATGTGCAGTACTAAAGTAAACTATGGCTAGAACTGACTGTGGCTAAAAAGATCCAAATAAAAGTAGAAAATCAATTCTAAGGTAAAGACTAAAAGTCCCATCAAGTGGCATTAACATAGGCATTAGAGATATGCATTAAATTTGAATCTGGAGGTCGGCATTCTGAACTCCAAAGTAGAAAGAGGATGTAGACAAGTACATAAATTTAATTATCAGAAAAGGAGGATTCAAATCTATTCCTCAAAAGAGTTAAAACTTTTCCTGGTACTAAATCTTAAAAGAATTAATTTAGGAAGCAATGAATATTCTAAAGAAAAATACTCTAACAAGATTGCTACAAAAGATACAGTTACAAATTTGATGTATCTTAAAAATAATACCATTCTATGATAGAAAATAAGAGAACACCTTTAAAGAAAGCTCAGGTAAGATACAATTTTGAAAGCAGCTAAGGTAAAAATTGTTTAACTGTTTATTGACCTGAGAATACCCAACCCAATCCAAGAATAGAAGCTATAGCATCTAGAGCAGTAGGTGAACAGCAGATCCTTTGAATGGTCCTTCATAAAATATCACTTCTCTTGGCAGGACTTTGCTAAGGATCAAACAGCAGACCAATAAGGATTTTACTCTCTGTCCAAGGCTGGGAATAGAGAAGTTCTATGCTGCTTCTTGAAGGCCAAAAACTTCCGTTTAGGAGTAGGGCTGGGACTTGCGCGACCCTAAGAGTACATATCTCCTTAAATGTTGTGCCCTAGGTACCTCTGTTGCTTTGTCCTAATCCCACTCCTGTTTAGGTGAAGCAAATAATAGAGAATATATGTTAGTCCCACCACATTTTATATACAGGACAGTCGTTAGAAAAGGACATAACAATGTCTTTCATTTCTCCTCAAGAAAAAAATAATAAGACAAAACCCATTCAGAGAGCAGGTGGGGAAGACCGTGTATCAAGAATATCACCTTGATCCGATTCAATGATTGCTTTGCAGTAATGCGTAATTTCTGGGTCAAAGGTTCGATAGCTTTCTAACTACAGACCATTGTTATTCCTCTTAATAAAAGCTCAGAAAATCTGGTATTTCACTTGTGAAGAGGTTGCATCTCCCTACATGATATCAATGGATGTCCACATACAAACAGTATGTAGAAAAACACCTTTTAAACTTCAGTACTTTTAACCTTGAGTTGCTTGAGCTGTTTACAAAATCAGAGCTTAAATAAATAAAATAAATAAATAAAAAATAAAAAAAAGAAATGCCTTCACCCCATATCCATGATATTCCCCAATCCAAGGCCTAAAATAGAGGTGTTCTGTGGCCACCCAAATGGCCACCTTGGCCTACTTATTCTAGGAGGCAACACAGATCCTATAAACCTTCTGCACAGGGTCAAGGGAGAGAAGTCCAGCCTACTTAGACCTTTCCCCAGTTTTCCAGTGGCTTCTTCACAAGACTCACAGACCTTCTAGTATGAAAGAAATAATTACTCTGATACCATTAAATGGTAAGTAAGACTTTATTCAAGACTATTACACTAGAGGTACTGCAATAGAGAGAGATTAAACTCAATTCCCAATGCAGCAAAGGCAGCTGGGGATTTATAGGCAGAATGAGGATGTCACTGAGTGGAAAATAACTACAAGGAGACATCAAAGGATGGGGGATTCTTGCAAAACTGACCTAACAGGATTCTTGCTAAAGGCCCCCAAAGATTTTTTTCATCAGTTGTGGGGAAAAGGGACTTGACCAGATATTAAGCATGACTACCTATCAGGGGCACAAGATTCTCCCTAAACTAACTGAGCAGGACTCTTGCTACCATTGGATGAGACAAGACTGAAGCCTAGGTCAAGACATGTTGAAAATAAGGCTTAGAGGAGCCTAACTAAAGTTTGGACAAGGGGAAAACCTCTGTCAACAGACATGCTGAGGCAGCAAGCAGAAGCAAATTCTGGTTTTTGGTTTTGTGGTCCTCATGGAAAAAAAGGAAATCAAAAGCCATTACAGAAAGAAATTAAGTTTTTATAACTTTGGAAGACAATGCACTTTCCCAAAATAAAGCATTCTAATCCCTCAGTATGCTGAATAAAGATAATATCTTTCACATCATACATTTATTCCTGATTCTATTAAGACAAATTTTGATGGCACTAAGAAATGTGCAATGGTTTACTGCCCTCATGTTTGTCCTGGATGGAAATCAGGAACTATCAATTTAGAATTCCATTTTCAGCAGATTAGCTTTTTAGCTAGAAAGTATATGTGTGTGTGCATGTGTGTGTACACGCATGTGTGTGTTTATGCGTTTGTTTGCTTTCATTTATTCAGATCATTTCTAAATATTGCCATATGGTAATTGAGTTGTAACATTGCAACCTCTTTGAAAGGAAGATAGAGTATGAAATGGGTCTCCAAACAATTCAGCCCAGCCAACATGGGCCATAAAGGGGAGGGAAGAGGAGGGAAATATTCTAGTTACCATCTTTCCCCTTGGAAAAATGCCGTTTCTGCGGAGGTCAGAATTCCACACTCCAGTGCCAGTCAGAATTAAAACAATCTATTCGAATGTCCTTTATGAGCCCAGAACAACTGTCAAAGCTCTGTAGAAATTGAGTGAATCAGCAAGTATTTGGAATAAGACAGCTGTGCCTGGTGGTTTTACTTGGTCAACAACGTTAATGGCTCAAACACAGAACACAGGAGAGCCTGGGAAACACCTTCCCATCCTCACTCACTGGCAAGGCTCCTTCAGCCCCCACCCTTGAAATGGCTCTTTTCTCTCATGGGTTTGGCAGGGACATGAGTGCATGTGTGTCTGTGTCTTAGTGTGTAAGGGCACATGTTCTCCTGGAGTGGGGTGGGGGGCAGGTGGGGAGCTGTGCAGGTTTTCCTGCCCTTTCTCAGTTTTCATATTCTTTCCCTATTCCCTCTCCACCCTGAACACTCTGAGAAGCCTGTATGATGCCTTTTGTTTAGCAGAAAACACAGCCAGTAGAAGATAATACACATTTTTAAATCTTTCTTTCTTTCTGATACATTCTTTATATCTCACAGTGGAGCCACCGAGTTCTCCAAAGGCTGATTGACTTAAAAAGTTCCCATCAGCTTAAAACAAAACAAAATAAAACAGAGCAGTCTTGGTGCTTTTGAAATAGCAACCACAAGCAAGCAGCAAAGTCAATAATCCGAAAAATAACAGCTGGGGGCGAAGGAGGGGCAAAGAGGCTGGGGTAGGCCAGGGCTTATGTTCAGGGAAGATTTTTGAAAAGCCCCTTTGTATATACACCAATTATTCCGAGTGATAAAATGCTATCTGCAATAAAGGCATTCTCCCAGGGCTTCGGCATGCTAATGACCTCCTGATCCACATTCTCTAGGCTCAGAAGGGGGTGTGGAAATGTCTCTCCAAAACCAGCTGATTCTTCTCAGTTGCAACTGACAAATATTTTAGCTAGAAGACCAGATTAAATAGTAATTACTAAGTGGCACTGAAAGCCTTAATGTTATTTCCAGAAACAAACAGGAAAGCAGTGGTAAGACTGCTCCCTGGTTAACAAGGTAGCTAACTCTCCTTTGCTGAAAACTGGGATCTCCAGAAAGACCCCGAGGACCCGGTCTGCAGCCTTTAACTATTTCCTTCCCATAGCCCTTGGAACAGGCTGCAGTGATTTTAGAGTATTTGGTAAACGTGCCTCTGGTTTGTCATTCCTACAAGGGCACCAAGGACCCAGAAAGCACTTACCCCCAAAGGAAGTCATTTGGACAGGTGTCTGTCAATTTATGTGGGAATACTCCACCAAAGGACATAAAAAGCCTATGAATTAATCTAGAGTAACAGAAGCAGGGATCATCTTTTCTTACTCTCACCAATATATTTTTAGCAAAAACCACCATCTCCCCACTCACATTCAAACACATTAACCTTGCAATCTGTGGCCTCTTGCTTTCTCTTAGAAATTAAAATACAGCACGTGTAGAGGAGTATATTTATTTGTGCCCAATTCTTTTTATATATTTATTTCCCTTCCCTGCCTGTTTGCCTCCCCAACTCTTTCTTTCTTGGACAATGTCCTCAGAGGTTAAGAGCATTGACATTTCAGTACCCTCAAGTCAGGGTTTATGTACTTATTAGGACCTGGCTAAGATTACTCATGAAAAGGAGTCCTACTGGATCTATTGTTTTGTTTTAGTGAATAAAATACATGAAATGATTATAGATTTAAAGAAGTGCTAATATCAGTCTAAAAATAGGAGCACACCTTATATTCAGGTTAAATAAAACTGAGTGAACAATTATCCCAAGTCCTGCTCCTCTACCCCCAGACTTCTCATCTTTGCAAATGGAACCATCACCTGCCCAGCTGCCCAGGTCATAAACCTGCTAGTCCTCCTCATTTTATCTTACTCACTCACCTTCTATTCAGTAGAATATATTCTACCTCCTAAAAGTCACAATTGTGTTACTTCTGTGTCATCTCTCACAAGGGAGAATTTATTCTTACATAACAGTGTTACCGTGTGTCATCGATAACTCTGTTCGAATTATTGAGTATTTACTATGTGTTCAATGCTATATGGAAAGCTACAAAAAGTGGATAACGCCTTTGTCTTTCAAACTCAATTTATTTGCTACAGCTACCATAACAAAGTGCCAAGCTGGGCAACTTAAATAACAGAAGCTTATTTTCTCACAGTTCTGGAGGCTGGAAGTCTAAGACCAAGGTGTCAGCTGAGGTGGTTCCTCTGAGGCCAATCCCCTTGGCTTGTAGATGGACTTCTCCTGGGGTCTTCACATGGTCATCCCTCTGAGTTTGTCTGTTTCCTAAATTTTCTTTTATAAGGGCACCATTCATATTGAATTAAGGCCCACCATAATGACCTCATTTAAATGGAATTATTTCTTAAAGAACTCCATGTCAAATAAAGTCACATTCTGAGGTACTAGGGGTTAGAACTTTAATATATGATTTTTAAAAGGAGAGACACGAATCAGCTGGTATTTAAGCTCTTAGTGTTTATTATCTATTTTTTGTTCTGAGAAGTCTTCAAGAAAATTTCTGTGGACCCAGGACAGGTATTAGTATTGGCATGATGAGGAAAGTGAAATCCAGAAAGATTGACCGATGCCCAAACTCACTAGGTTCTTGCTAGGCCAGGCCTAGACTTGACTTTTCTTTTTTTCTCAAACAATCCCACTTCTCTCCCATTATAAAGTAAATCTCTGCTGCCATGATTACACTGTACTCTACAAAATTGCCTATGTTATTCTTTACTTTTCACTTCAAATGCCTTCTATGTACCCCATTATTTTTCTTATCAATTCTAATTCTTGGGTGTTCCTCAGTCTTTTTCCATTAATTTTATATTTTCCATTTAATGTACATGAACTCTTCCCACTTTCCCTCCTATCAAATTTCAGGTAGAGCGTAAAGTCAGCATCATTTTTTCTGTTGTTATGCTTCCGTGCTGTTATTGTTGGAGAGAGCAGCTCATCATCGTATCATGTTAGCCCCTGAGAAAGTCTACATCCTACATGCATAATAAACTTGGAATCTAGCCCCCCATTAATCCTCCTGGCTCCAGGAGGAGGAGGAGGTGACATGCATTATGATTTCCATTTCCTGAATGAAGAAACAAACACAGAAATTTTAGCTAATTTATCTAAGGTAATGTTTCCAGCCAAGGTGTCTGTCTGTTTGGGAGTATCATCAATTTATTCTTGGTATTTTACAGTGGCCTAGATTTCTTTATTTTATTTCGCATTTTGTACAGGAATCAGGAGGTTAAAATGGCAGGGCTCTGGAGCAGAAGGAGACTGGCATGGCATGGACAGGCAACTGGAAAATAGCTGCAAAAAAAACTCACCTAATAACTAAAATCAACGTAACAAGTGTTATGAATTATTGTGTGCCCCCTTGAGTCAGACATTGTGCTGAACTCTTCATTTTCTTTTCTGCCATCCCCTATAACACTAGAGTATACAATTGTTAGACCAGAATATAAGCTCCCTATAGGCTAGGACCATCTGGTTTTATTTACCACTTTGAAGACTCCTCTGTTCTAGGTCATCATCATCACCTTTACCTCCAACATATTCTACAAAATGGGGAGTGGAATAAAGACACATGGGCCATTGTTAAATACCAAGAATACAATTACAACGCCCCTGAATAGACTGACACCTTGGCTGGGGAATGTAGCCTTGTTAAATTACCTTTGATAAATCCCTTGTACTTCACAGTGCCTGGCACATTATAAATGCTCAATAAATATTTGTCAACAGTATGAATGAGTAAATAAATGCCTACTTTGTGCAGGTGCAAAAGCAGTAAGACATTTCCCTTGCCAAGAAACAGTTCATTGTTATAGGAGGTATAGATAATTATTACCCAGAGGTACATGAGCAAAACAAGATTTAACTTAATATGTTCTAATTTCCAGCGTAATTCTTTATCAGATGAGTAAACAGCAAGATGACAATGAAATTCAAAAAAATTCAGGAACCTGATTAGAAGAGAAAGGTGAATATGACTGAATGTTACCCTGGAAAGAAGCAGCTTACTCATTAAGTCTGCTTTCTGCTTAGCCAAGAAATATCCTTTACCAAAGTAAGAACTAATCACTGATTCTTGCACAATTAGCTCTGCACCAGGAGCGTGGGGACAGTTCAAGAGACCCAGAAACACTTGCAAAACTTTCCAGTTTAATCTGCAACACCTCTGAAAGGAAAATATCATAGCAGAGTTACAAAAGTCTAGAAGTGACATCTCCTTTTGGGATGTGGAAAATAGTGGATTACTGTTTGGCAATTTAAATGTGATGAGGAGAAAGAATTTAAAATATCCTGTGTGCATTGAGGACTAAACATCTCAAGATGGAGTAACTATGTTGGAAACAAAGTCAGATGCTAAGCCAGTGTCTCTGTTTACTTTTTTCGACAAGATTCTCTAATTCAAGGTAATACATAAAACATTTAATAATTTGTACATCACAGGCACTGAGCTATCAAAACTGACTCTGCCCATATACAAAACAACAAAATAGTCAACACATTCAGTCAGTACATTGACTGAATGTCCAACCTGCTCCCAGCAACTCTTCTTAATTTGATTTCTGGGCTTATCTCTTATCTCTCTAGATGACATCACACAGCCTCTCCTACTATGGTGAGTGAAGACCTCTCCTCAGAGTCAGAATCTAGGTTTCAGTCTTAGCTCTATGAGTTTTATGATCTTACCTAAATTGTTTCATTGTTCTGTGCTCAACTTGCTACTCTGGGAAAACAAGGAGATTGGAAGACTGGGCTGGCATTTTTAGATGTGAGTTCTATGGATATTGGCAGGCAAGGAACAGTATTTATGATGTAAGTCTGTCCCACACATGGCAGGGTATGTAGTAGCCGTGACCTCTGGGCACTAAATGCCAGTAGCACTCCCCAGTGATTATGACAACCCAAAATGTTCCATGAACTTCTACTGTTTCAAAACAACTGAACTAGATAGTCCCTCAGGACCTTTCCACCGTTAACCTTTTAATATTTCTTGCATATGCAGTAAACAGTTTTATATAAGTAAAGTCTGTTTTACACTGGATATTTTCTTATTCTGCACAATGACAAGCTTACTATAACATTCCAGGTCAAACGTTTTTGAAGAGCTCCCTGACTTAGGTATCCAGGAAAAACTGCCATCTAGGTAGATGGAAAAAACCAATCAGCAACCCCATCAGGCCAGCAATCCAGCAAATCAGCAATGCTCAACTTTTCAGAGGTGCATTAGCAGGATCAAGTTGTGAGAAACAGATACCTGGTTTAGTATTTTAAGTAGAATGGGATTTAACACAGGGTACAAGGTGCTTTCAAAATTTTAGAAGGTTTGGAGGAACAGGTTCTAGGCTGAGCCCCCAGAAATGACTCCTAGAAAAATATCCAGGGATCCATCATGGGAGCTGCTGTCTCCACCTCTAACAGGAAGGTAGGCAATAAGAAGGCTGCTTCTGGAACTGTGATCTTCATGAATATACTCTTGCAATGGTGATCTAAGATTAAAATACCATGGCTTTCATTGCCACTGCCACTATACTGCCTCTTGCTACCCATGATGCTCTTCAGTGGTCCCTGTAAAGGTAATATTGAAAACCCAATGTTACACCAGCAGAAAACCACCAAAACAGCAGAAATATGGTTCCTGACTCACTTAAGCTTTATAAATCTAAAGCATATACTTGGAAGAACTAAATTTATATCCATTACAATAACTATACAGATAGTTTCTAACCATCGAGTTTCTGCAGGGCAGGAAGGGACAAAAGAAGAAGCTTGATATTGTGTCAATCTACCATACTCACCCTGGAGGGCATGAAGCTGTGTCATAATCTGAAGAAAACCATGACTCGCCACAGGAAAAAAAAAAGTACATCCTAAATATATATGTTTGCATATATTTTCATGGTATGTAAAGATGTCCCAAAATCCACAGTGGACCCTAAAAACACTTACACTGGAGCAGTTTCTGAACCGTGACATGACTGACATTGGAGGTTGTATGATTCTTTGCCATGGGAAGCAGTTCTGTGCATTGCAACATGTTTAGCTGTATCCTTAGCCTCTTCCCACTACATGCCAGAAGTATCCCCCCACTTCAGTTGTTACAGCCAAAAATGTTTTGCAAACATGACCAAGTGTCCCATTGAGGGGGGAAAATAACCTAAAACAACCAAACAAAAAGCAACCAAGTCTTATTTATCTGTAAAGGATCAATATGAACATAACTTTGTGAAGGGAAAGGCTTGATCAACAGAGTTATACATGTGAACATCATGAACTACAATAGGTAAAAATGTTGAAGAAATATATACATAGCAAGAGCATCGACAACAGCTTCAAAAATTGGTTTGTTTAATTAACATTGTAATTAAACAGAGCATGGAAGTTATACTCAGAAGACCTGTGTGGTGGTCAGTTATATGCATCAACTTGACTGGGCCATAGGATACCCAGATATTTAGCCAAATATAATTGTGGGTGTGTCTCTCAGCATGCTTCTGAATGATACTAACATTTGAATCAGTAGACTGAAAAAAGCAGATTGTTCTTTCTAATGTGAGCAGGACTCATTTAATCAAATGAAGACCAAAAGATAACTTTCCATTGCCTGGCTCTTGTGCTGGAACACTGGTCTTTTCTGGACTTTAGACTTGGACTAATACATTGGCTCTTCCAGGATCTCAAGGCTGCTAGCTGTCGAAGTGGAACTTACATCATCAGTTCTCCTGGTTCTCAAGCCTTTGGATTCAGAATGAAACTAAACATTGGCTCTCCTGCTTGCCAATTGCAAATTCTGACACTTGTCAGTCTCTACAACTGTGTGACCCAATTTCTTTTCTTTTTCTTTTTACTTGAAGTTCCAGGATACATGCACAAAATATGTATGTTTATTACACAGGTATGTGTGCCATGGTGGTTTGCTGCACTTATTAACCCATCCTCTAAGTTCCTCCCCTTGCCTGCCCCTACACCCTCTAACAGGCCCTGGTATGTACTGTTCCCCTCCCTGTATCCATGTGTTCCCATTGTTCAACTCCCACTTATTAATTAGAACATTCAGTGTTTGGTTTTCTGTTCCTGTGTTAGTTTGCTGAGGATTATGGCTTCCAGCTTCACCCATGTCCCTGTAAAGAACATAACATTATTCCTTTGTATGACTGTGTAGTATTTTATGGTGTATATGTACCACATTTTCTTTATCCAGTCTATCATTGATGGGCATTTGGGTTGGTTCCATGTCTTTGCTATTGTAAATAGCGCTGCAATAAACATACATGTGTCTGCGTCTTTATAAAGACTTACATTCCTTTAGGTATGTACCCAGTAATGGGATTGCTGGGTCAAATGGTATTTCTGGTTCTAGATCTTTGAGGAATCACCACACTGTCTTCCACAATGCTTGAACTAGTTTACATTCCCACCAAAAGTGCAAAAGTATTCCTATTTCTCCACAGCCTCGCCAGTATCTATTGTTTCTTGACTTTTTAAAAATTGTCTTTCTGACTGGCATGAGATAGTATCTTACTACAGTTTTGACTTGCATTTCTCTGATTGGTGATTTTTTTCATATGTCTGTGGGCCACGTAAATGTCTTCTTTTGAGAAATGTCTGTCATATCCTTTGCCCACTTTTTGATGGGGTTTTCTCTTGTAAATTTAAGTTCCTTGTAGATTTTGGATATTAGACCTTTGTCAGATGGGTAGATTGCAAAATTTTTCTCCCATTATATAAGTTGTCTGTTCACTCTGATGATGGTATCTCTTGCTGTGCAGAAACTCTGTAGTTTAATTAGATCCCATTTATTAATTGTTGCTTTTGTTGCAATTGCTTTTGGTATTTTTTTCATGAAGTCTTCGCCATGCCTATGTCTTGAATGTATTGTCTAGGTTTTCTTCTAGAGTTTTTATGGTTTGGGGTTTTACATTTAAGTCTTTAATCCATCTTGAGTTAATTTTTGTATAAGTTGTAAGGAAGGGGTTCAGTTCTAGTTTTCTGCAAATGGCTAGCCCGTTTTCCCAACACATTTATTGAATAGGCGATCCTTCCCCATTGCTTGTTTTTATCAGGTTTGTCAAAACTCAGATGGTTGTAGATGTTTGGCATTTTCTCTGAGGTCTCTGTTCTGTCGATATGTCTATTTTGGTACCAGTACCATGCTGCTTTGCTTGCTATAGCCTTGTAGAATCTTTTGAAGTCAGGGAACGTGATGCCTCCCGCTTTCTTGTTTGTTTGTTTAAGTTTGTCTTGGCTACAAAGGGTCTTCTGTGATTCCATATGAAATTTAAAGTAGTTCTTTTCTAATTCTATGAAGAATGTCAGTGGTAGTTTGATGGGAATAGCAGTGAATCTTTACATTACTTTGGGCAGTATGGCTATTTTCATTATATAGATTCTTCCTATCCATGAGGATGGATTTTTTTTTCCATTTGTTTGTGTTCTCTCTTATTTTCTTGAGCAGTGGACCGTAGTTCTTCTTGAAGAGGTCTTTCATTTCCCTTGTTAACGTATTCCTAGATATTTTGTTCTCTTTGTAGCAATTGTGAATGGGAGTTCATCCATGATTTGGCTCTCTGCTTGTCTATTGTTGGTATAAAGGAATGCTTGTGATTTTTGCACACTGATTTGTATCCTGAGACTTTGCTAAAGTTTCTTATCAGCTTAACTTTTGTGGCTGACGTGATGGGGTTTTCTAAATACAAAATCATGTCATATGCAAACAGAGACAATTTGACTTCCTCTCTTCCTATTTGAATATACTTCATTTCTTTCTCTTGCCTGATTGTCCTGGCCAGAACCTCCAATACTATGTTGAATAGGAGTGGTGAGAGAGGGCATCCTTGTTTTGTACCAGTTTTCAAAGGCAATGCTTCCAGCTTTGCCCATTCAATATGATACTGGTTGTGGGTTTGTCATAAATAGCTGTTATTTTGAGATACGTTCCATCAATACCTAATTTACTGAGAGTTTTTAACATGAAGAGATGTTGAATTTCATCAAAGGCCTTTATTGCATCTATGGAGATAATCATGTGGTTTTGTCTTTGGTTCTATTTATGTGATTAATTACGTTTATTGATTTGCACTGTTAAACCAGCCTTGCATCCCAGGGAGGAAGCAAGCTGATCATGGTAAATAAGTTTTTTGATGTCCTGCTGAATTTGGTTTGTCAGTATTTTATTTGAGGATTTTCGCATTGATGTTCATCAGGGATATTGGCCTGAAATTTTCTTTTTCTTTTTTGTCTCTGCGTGGTTTTGATATCAGTATGATGCTGGCATCATAAAATGAGTTATGGAAGAATCCCTCCTTTTCAATTGTTTGGCATAGTTTCGGGAGGAATGGTACCAGCTCCTCTTTGTACCTCTGGTAGAATTCGGCTGTGAATCTGTCTGGTTCCAGGCTTTTTTTGGTTGGTAGGCTATTAATTACTGCCTCAATTTAAGAACTTGTTATTGGCCTATTCAGGGATTTGACTTCTTCCTGGTTTAGTCTTGGGAGAGTGTACATGTCCAGGAATTTATTAATTTCTTCTAGATTTTCTAGTTTATTTGTGTAGAGGTGTTTATAGTCTTCTCTGATGATAGTTTGTATTTCTGTGGGGTGAGTAGTGATATCCCCTTTAGCATTTTTTACTGTGCCTATTTGATTCTTTTCTTCTTCTTCTTTAGTACTCTAGCTAGCAGTCTATTTTATTAATTTTTTCAAAAAACCAGCTCCTGGATTCAATTATTTTTTTGGAGGGTTTTTTGTGTCTCTATCCCCTTCAGTTCTGCTCTTATCTTAGCTGTTTCTCATCTTCTGCTAGTTTTTGCATTAGTTTGCTCTTGCCTGTCTAGCTCTTTTAATTGTGGTGTTAGGATGTCAGTTTGAGATCTTTCTAGTTTTCTGATGTGGGCATTTAGTGCTATAAATAGCCCTCTTAACACTGCTTTAGCTGTGTTCCAGAGATTCTGGTATGTTTTCTCTTTGTTCTCATTGGTTTCAAATAACTGCCTTAATTTCATTATTTACCCAGGAATCATTCAGGAGCAGGGTTCAATTTCTATGTAATTGTGTGGTTTAAGTTAGTTTCTTAATCCTGAGTTCTAATTTGATTGCATTGTGGTCTGAGAGACTGTTATGATTTCAGGGGTTTTTTTGCATTTGCTTAGCAGCATTTTACTTCCAAATATGTGGTCAATTTTAGCATAGGTGCCATTTGGTACTGAGAAGAATGTACATTCTATTGATTTGGGGTAGAGTGTTCTGTAGATGTCTATTTGGTCCACTTCATCCAGAGCTGAAATTAAGTCATAAATATCCTTGTTAATTTTCTGTCTCATTGATCTAATATTGACAGTGGGGTGTTAAAGTCTCCCATTATTATTGTGTGGAAGTCTAAGTCCTTTGTTAAGTCTCTAAGAACTTGTTTTATGAATCTGCGTGCTCCTGCATTGGGTGCATATATATTTAAGATAGTTCTTGCTGAATTAATCCCTTTACCATTATGTAAGCCCTCTTTGTCTTTTTTGATCTCTATTGGCTTAAAATCTCTTTTGTCAGAGACTATCACAACCTGAAACCCTTGCTTTTTTTATTTTTTATTTTTTTTTGCTTTCTGCTGAGAGGTCCATTCTTGGTCTGATGGCTTCCCATTGTAAGTGACCTGGCCTTTCTCTCCGATTGACCTTAACATTTTTTCCTTCATTTCAACCTTGGAGAATCTGATGAGTATGTGTCTTGGGGTTGATCCTCTCATGGAGTATCTTAGTGGTGTTGTCTGTATTTCTGGAATTTGAATGTTGGCCTGTCTTGCTAGGTTGGGGAAGTTCTCCTGAAGTGTGTTTTCCAGCTTGTTTACATCCTCCCCCTCTCCTTCAGGTACTCCAATCAATTGTAGGTTCAGTCTTTTTACGAAGTCCCATATTTCTTGGAGGCTTGTTTGTTTCTTTTTATTCTTTTTTTTCTAGTCTTGTCTGCCTGCCTTATTTCAGCAAGGTGGTGTTCAAACTCTGATACCCTCTCTTCTGCTTGTTCAGTTTGTCTACTGATACTTGCGTATACCTCACAAAGTTCTCATGCTGTGTTTTTCAGATCCTTTAGGTCATTTATGTTCCCCTCCAAACTGGTTATTCTAGTTAGCAGCTCCTCTAACCTTTTATCAAGGTCTTAAGTTCTTTGCATTGGGTTAGAACAAGCTCCTTTAACTCAGCGTAGCTTTTTTATTACCCATCTTCTGAGGCCTACTTCTGTCAATTCATCCATCTCCTCCTCCATCCAGTTCTGTGTTCTTGCTGGAGAGTCATTGCAATCATTTGGAAGAGAAGAGGCACTCTGGTCTTTTGGGCTTTCAGCATTTTTTCATTGATTCTTTCTCATCTTGAGTATGCCTAGTTTTGATCTTTGAGGGTGCTGACCCTTGGATGGAGTTTTTGTGGGGACTTCTTTTGTTGTTGATGCTGTTGTTGTCACTTTCTGTTTGTTTTTCTTTCAGTGGTCAGGTTCCTTTTCCATAGGGCTGCTGCAGTTTGCTGGGTGTTCACTTCAGCCCCCATTCATCTGGTTTGCTCCCATGCCTGGAGATGTCACTCAAGGAGGCTGGAGAATAGCAAAGATGGGTGCCTCCTTCTTCTTTTAGGATCACTGACCTCGACAGGTACAAACCCAATGCCAGTAGGATCGCTCCTGTATAGGATGTCTGACAACCCCTATTGGAGAGTGTCAGCCAGCTGGGTGGCACAGAGAAGAGGACCTACTTAATGAAGAACTTTGACAGTCCCTTGATGGAGGAGGTGTGCTTTACTGCGGAAAATTCCCTCATCTGGGCTGCCTGGATTCCTCAGAACCACCAGGAAAAAAGGTGAAGTCTGCTGGTCTGCAGAGACTACGGCCACCCCTCCCACTAGGGGCTCAGGCCCAGGAAGATCTGGGTTCAGTCCCTGAGCCTCTGGCTGGAGTTATTGGAGTTCCTGCAGGGAAGTCCTACCCAGTGAGGAAGGATGGGTCAGGGTCAGGCATGAAGAGGTGCTCTGCCCAGAGTCTGCCACAGCCAGTGTGTTTGGTTGTGGGACACATGCCTAGCTGCCAAGCCATCCAACCTCCCTGGCTCCAGCAGGGGAAAGTGCAGTCTGGAACAACAGAGATGGATGCCACCCTTCCCCTAACCAGGGAGCTTAGTGTGTTAGGCAATTATGAGTCCCAGTGCTGGCAGCTGACCCTCCCCCAAGGAGCTCACCTGGCTTAGACAGCAGGCGGCCACAGCTGTGGTGCTGGTCACCCCTCCCCCTAGGAGCTTAGCAGGCTTAAGCAGGTTCCAGCTGAGAGGTTGCTGAGAATATGCACAGCTCCAGGATTGAGACTCTAGGCCCTGGTGATGTGGGTTCACGAGTGGAATCTTCAGATCCATGGTTTGCACAATTCAGTGGAAAAAGCACAGTTTCCCAGTCTGGGTAGCATGTTCACTCACCATCTCCCTTGGCTGGCGAGTTGGGGCATCCCTGCCCCAAGTGGCTCTCAGGTGGGTTGTGGTACCACACTGCTCTTCCTTCCTCTCCGTGGATCATAACAGCCACCTCACCAATTCTTTATACTCAGTCTCTTTCTATACATATACATCCTATTGGTCCTGTTTCGCAGGAGAATCCTAATACAGATCGATTTAAGTGTTAGTTCTACTGCCCAATCTGTCAACTTGGACAAGTCAGTTTAATTCTCTGGGACTCTTTTCCCACCTATAAAATGGAGGTTATGGAAACACATCACAAGATTACTGTTTGATTGAGGCAAGGTGGACTGGGCGGTCCTCTTTACCCATATTGTACAAGAGCTCTGTGTCTTTTAAAGCATTTCCTCCTTCTGACCATAGCCATCGTGAGTCGCTGGGAACAAGTATCTACAGCTGTACCTGCATCCCTACCTCAAAAAATGGAACCAAGTGCGCTCTGCTCCACTTGGTGAAGGTTCTTCCTTCTGATCCATTTGCAAATCATATGAAGATTGTTTCCGTATCATTGGCCTCGTTCTTAAGGATGAATTTAGAAGAGTTAAACACTCAAATTTTAGCAAGTTTTCATGGTTTGGAACTTTTGTTTCATTTTTTGAATTGGAAACATTAAAGAAAATAATTATTGGGGATCAAAAAAAAATGTTATTTCCCTGCCAAACCATATGCATTGATATTGTTTCTATCAATGGAAACATTCCAAGAATTTGAAAAACAAATCCCAGTGAAAACCCACAAAATCAAGTTGGCAATTTCTTCTTTTTGAATTTTTAAAAAAGAAACCATAAACTAGAAGATACAGAGTTTTCCTTTTTAAATGAAATTCTCATTTTCTAACAGGAACCATTATTTTCACAAATCAATGCTTACTGCTAAAAAGAGAAAGCTTAATGGATGAACACTGTGGTAAAAGTGAAGGCCCCTCTGAACAGATTTTAAATGGAAATTGCAATTCAGTAAATTCTCCTTCCTCTCTTGTTCTGTTTGTATTTCCATTCTGTGCTGTTGCTAATTCCAAAAGCCAGATTTTCACTCCGCTCCTCATTCTGTTCATCTTTGCAACCTGGATACGTCCTTCTGACACAAAAGACTTTATTTTGTGGGAAAAGAGGCTCTGGATCCTGGATTTAAAGTCTAATTTGGAGCCCTCCTGTGTCAAATTCATTCGCCTCAGCAAATATATTGTAATAAAATAGTGAAGGTCTAATTAAATCTCAGTACAATCTACAACTGTTCAAATGTATCTGAAGAAGCAAGTGCTTATCCTTTAGGCTCAGATTGGCATAAGGGCAATGTTGTCCTAAAGCAATACTAAAGATCTTTTCCTATTAAAATGAACAAGTCAACGAAAATATCCGTGTCTCTCAAAGAAAATATCCATCCAGGAGATATTTATCAAATGCTGTTCATAGAATTATATAGTCATCCCTCTGTATCTGCAGGGGATTGGTGCCAGGACACACCACCCTCATAGCAAAATCTGTAGGTACTCAAGTCTGTAATTTAAATGGTGCAGTATTTCCATATAACCTATGCACATCCTCCTGTGTACTTTAAACCATCTCAAGATTACTTATAATACCTAGTACAATGCAAATAGTATGTAAATAGTTGTAATGCTATTATTTTTATTGTTACATTGTTATACAAATGTGTGCATGTGTGTGTGTGTGTGTGTGTGTGTGTGTGTGTTTATATTTTCAACCCATTGTTGGTTGAATCTCTGGATATAGAACCCAAAGACATGGAAGGCCAAGTGTACTAATCATAATCAATTTAACTAATGTGAAATCATACCATTTACAAAGATGGTTTAGAACAGTATCCTCCACCTGTGTCATCCATGGTATTATTACTTAATAAATGTTCAAATAATAATCGATGCTGGTATTAACTACCTTTGAAAAATGCTGATCCCCTCTTAAAGTGTCATATATTACATAGTATATTAAATGAACTGAGAAATTCTGTAGTAAAATAATTCAATCTTATTCCTCAAGATTTTTCTAGACTTACTTGACTATATAACTCTTTTTTTCATAAAATATGTCTTAACAGGTGTCAGACTAGAAATCTTTACAGAGCAGTTTGAAAAATGTTGGTTGAGGATCTCAACCTACCATATCACCCACTTCACCCTGGCACACATATGTGCACACACAAACACACGTATCAGTATCATAATTGCTCCTTTTGGAGGCACTGACTTTTCTCTTTCTAATATAGCTCTCCAAAACTAGCTTCCTCTCACCATCAAAACATGTTTATCCTGTGTATACATTCCTAGTATCCTGCTTTGTCTGCTAACAGGCAAGTTATCTAATCAACTAGTTGAAAATCTGAAGGTAAAAATGAGAGCTCTGGAATGAGAATGCCTAGATTTAAACTTGAGTTTCATAATTTATGAGCAGCATGATCTTGGGCAAGTTACTTGACCTCACTAAGCCTTAACTTTCTGCTCTATAAATTAAGCATGATAATGGTGCATATTTCATTAAGTCACTGTGATATTTAAATGAGATGATGCATACAGAAATTTGTCTGACAGGAAGTAAGCGTTCAAAAATATTAAAAAATAAACAAATATATACATGAATTATACCAGATAATCTCATTTGAAGAATTTCTCCTTCTGCTTTAGAAATATAAGCCTGTTGCATAAATCCTTCAGGGGAAGACTGTGAGCCTTGATACCAGACTGCACCAAACTATTTGGTCCCAACAGCCCAGCTCCGTCTCATGCCTCTCTCTTTTCTGACTGTCTGTGCCAGTCTTAATGAATCTCTTTCAGCTATTAAAACAGGGCTACACTTTGTTGTTTGCACCTGCTGTTCCCTCTGCCTGAAACACTCTTCCTCATTACTGCTTTGTTTTGACACAATCAGGATTGTGGCTTAAATAATACTTCCTCTAAGGAGCTTTCCTGATACCACCTCCCCACTAGACTAGTTTAGTCACTCCATGTGTTTCCCCTATGATAACATTCCTCACACTTGACTGTAACATTATCTGCTTCCTCAGCCTTACCTCAAGGACTGACTCTGTGTGTTTTTCTCTCTGTCTCCCATTTATCACAGAACAGAACATACTGGTGGTTTTATGAATACAGAGCTGGTACAGGAATCCTCACTGAGCCCTCCAGTCTCATCCTCCACTTTGCACATACCACATAGGCCTGTCTTCCACATGTAAGCCTTATGCAACCCTAACAGGGGAAGCCCTTATGATATCTGAGAAAAGCTTTGTTCATGAGCCAGGTAAAACAGAGCTTAGAATCTGATGTATTATAAATTACCTTAAAGAAAATAATGAAGCATGACTTTTGTTTATTACAAAGTTAATTTTGCCACAAAGGTAATGGGATTTCCATTTTGAGGCTGCAGCTTAGAGAAGTAAATCAACTTTTCCATAATCACACAACAAGTAAATGGCAGAGCTGGAATCTAAATCTTAGACTTCACAACTCCTAAGCAAGCTCCCTTCAATTTTCACAACACCATCCTGTCTGCTTTAGATGCCATGCCAATCAAAAATAGGATACCCAGAAAAAGTTCTGATTATAGACATCTCAAGACATACGGGGTGCAGCATTGCCAGCAGACCAGTGCCAAGCAGCATCCTTAGATACGAGAGATTAGCACCACATGCAAGCAGCAGTCTCCTCCGGGATGAGTTCTTAGCAGGCATAGGAATTCTCCGTTCCACAGGGCCCTTTCAGCATGACAATTTGGAAGAATGGGAAAAGCGCAGACTTTGAATCAGTCAATCTTCAATTTTAATCATTGTCCTGCTACTTTAATGTTGTGTGACTGTGGCCGGGTCACTTGCCCTTTCTGAATCTCAAAATTTTTATCTATTAAGTAGGCATAATTAAACCTATTTGTCAAGAATAGTTTGAGGATCCAGTAACAACATGAGTAAAACTGCCTAACACAGCTCTGGAGCCCATCAGCTACTCCTTCTGTTCCCTTCTCTTTGACCAGTGGTTTCCGTTAAGAGAAAGCTGTCCTCTTGAGCAACAACTACCTTTCCCTATGGAAAATCTCCCTATTCGTTGATGCCATCATAGGTGCTGAGGTTGACAAAGGAACTCAGTGGATCCCTTTTCCAATTTGGTTTTGGATCCATGAACCAGAGATAATATGCAGTTCTATGCAAAGAGAACACATTGGAAGCCCATGTGCTCTGATGTGGGATAAAGCTGGGCCATACTATCTGAAGGGGCCTCCAGATTGTGAAACTCAACCCTGTTCATCCTCCCCACAAATATCCTGGTGGCTGTGTGGTCCTGGACAACTATGATTATAGCATTAATACTTCTCTGGCCCCAGACCTCCCAAGGCCATCTGAAAACCAAACTCCTGGTAAAGATCAAATGGAAGGGACATTAAGTTTGAGCCCAGAAGTTGGAAATGTGAGGGTTGGTAGAGACCCAAAAAAAGGAACAATTGGGAGCTTCTCTCATTTAATGCTCTTTCTGCTGAAGGAGTATCTTTGTCACTGCAGTTCTCCAGGGGAACTCTAACAAAGTCTCTGTAAAGGAATCTGGCTCCACACATGGGCTGCCTATTGATTTCATCAGTAATTATTTAAAGGGTTCAATTAAGGATAAGAAGGAAAGCAAAGCAAAGCTATGTCTAAACAGTGGGAAAACCCAGATCCAAAAAATGTGAAGCTGGAAATTTTCAGCCCTTCTAAAACATGATAAGTATCAGAGTATAGGAGAGGCAATCAATTATGTCATTAGGACAGCTCACAAAAGGAGAAAGAGAAGAAAAGAAACATGGAAAATTATTGGCAAGAGCATGAAGACAGGGCCTAACAAAGATGGTGCTTTCTCAGTCCTTCAGGAATATACCACATCTTTTCCCCTCAATATTCATATCTTCCTCATTTTTAAAAATGTTACAGCCAACCAATTTCTATTGACTTTCATTATTCTTTTATTTATTTAAAATGTGTGCCTGGATATTAGTTTTAGACCCTGTGTTAGACAGGTGGGAAAAAAAGGTGAACAAAAATAGATACAGTCTTGCTCTGAGAAGATTCAACATTTAATTGGGAAGATAGACATTAATGGAATAATCGCCTTCATTAATGTTTGATTACCAGCTGATACATACGTGTTCGGAAGGAAGAGGATTTGGTGATATGACAGGGAAATTGACCTACACTGGATAGGGGCACCATTGAAAGCTTCCATAAGGAACTGACTCATGAGTTGATGTCAAAAATGTGAATAATTGAGCAAAAGTATATCAAAAGAAGAATGTATGAAGAAGCTATTGGGTGATGTACCAAATTACAGGAAGACTGGAGGGAGGAATAAACTCAGAAAATTTCAGGAATTGAGAGAAGCTGGCAGCAGAAACTCTCCTGGACTTGCTGCCAAGCACATAGCCACTTCTGCTCCATGATGTGGCTGCTGAGGTCAGTAATTAAGTCTCATTGTCCCTTGTCTTTCTGTCATTAATTCAAGATACAAAGTCTGGAGTAGCAACTCCAAGCTGTACAAAGCTGGGTCAGGTGTCCAAGAGGTAGGCTTCCCTGCTTTTGAGTCACATAATGGGAGTTATCAAAACTAGGAAGAGGAGTAGAACACTGAATGACAGGAAAAGAAGAAGAAAGCGTCTACCATGGGGGACAGGGGGAGACAGGCCTGGCAGAGAGTGAGAACTGCATCACAGTAGTTCTTGCCTAAGTATAGAGACACAGAGAAATAGAAGAGGCTGAAATCTAGGCAGTCATATTGTTTCAGTCCTTGCAAAGCTCCTAAGATTTGGGTCTTTACCTTGAGGTAATAAGAAACCACTGATGACTTTATTAGCAGAGGAAAGACATATTCCATTGCATTTTGGAAAGATAATTCAAAGTACAGGAGAGAGAACAGACAATGGGGGCACAAGAACACATGGAGAGCAGTGTAGTAGATACGCTGATGTGTATCCCAGGTCCCCACTTCAGCACTGAGGCACATCTTTCCAGCTACAGAACAGTTGGCTGCTGACAATCCACAGTTAAATCCCTCTTTGAGAATAACCCTTGGCTTTAAAGAAGCTGCCAAAGGGAGGCTATGTCCCTCCCTGGAGACAGCTGGCATCAGATGACTAATCAGAAGTGCTACAAAGGCTTTATTTGAGGCGGCTCTGAAGGGCTATCTGTGCTCCAGAGCTCCCCGTGGGATCAGCTGAGATCTCATCACATTTGCATTTGAGGTCTCATCACTCTCATCTGAATCACAGTTTCACTTCTCCTCCTGCCCAATCCTGCTACCCTCACTTCTCATTACTCGTGACTCCTGAAACAGTCTTCAGTAATCTTTCTGTGTGCAAATCTCCATCTCAATGGTTTTTTCCTCAAGAGTCTTGACCCAAGACAGCATGACAATTGGAAGACTCCAGGAGCCTAGCAATGAAAACAGGGTAGCCTCGACTATGGCAGAAGTGAACACTGGGGAGAAAAGTATGCTGATTAAACTTTTCAAGGCCCAAGGGCCTGAGAATCATATGAGAGAAGGCACCATTTGCAGAGTCAAGGAAAGAAGCTTACCCCTTCCTAGATTAGATGCTTCCAACTTCCCTAGAGGTTGAATGGAAGAGAACAGTCATTCCTTCACACACTGGCCCAAACACAATTTCAAACCTTATCCCCGCTCTAATAACCACTAATGCTCCTGCTGCCGTCGGCATCTGCCATAGTATGTGATGTGCTGGGAGCTGGCTGCCTCCGGAGCTCAAACTCTTAAGACTGGAGCAGCTGTTCCAGCTCTAGCTCTCCTGTCTGATTCTTTGTAACCATGTCACTAAATTTCCAACAGTCAGTTCACTTTATGGCCTTTTTCCCCCTTCTCTCTTTGTAATGCTGCTGCTGCCCAGTGCAGAGGCTGCCAAGAGGCTCGATTCCAAACACAGGGCTTTTAAAAGGTGACAGATGAGATGATGTCATGGCATGGAAGGTAAAAAGCCCCTTTCTTCCTCCAGAGTGGTTTAGTCAATAAAATTAATATACCTGTTTAAAATTTAAAATAAAGACAAGATGGTTCAATTTTTCAATAAAGAAGTTTGGCAGGAAGGAAGGGAGTTATTAGCATGCTGATCAGGTTAAGGGGGAATCCAAATGTAGACAGATCATCCTGAAGCCACACTGAAGGGCCCCACCTCTTCCCCTCCCTCTGCTGGTTGCAGAAGGAGCTGCCACCATGCAGCTTTAGCCAAGGGACAAATGGGCAGGCAGAGGAGGAGCTGGTGGAAGCTGTGGGCATTGCACAGTTGACCCACTTGAGCCATTAAGAGCAGTGACCAATTCAGAACCACTCTCAAAAGATATTCCAGGGCTTAGCAATGACAGTCCCCCCTCAGCCTCCCCCTCTGTTGCTGTGGTGCAGCTCTTTCTGCCATTTGTGGCAACCACCAAACAGATGAACTTTGCAAAGCTTCATGTATTCCTGGCAGCTCTTCTGCAGTGCTTCGGTCTCTTGCTCTTTCTCCCCAACTGGTTACAGATGGATCAGCTTTTCCTCCATAGCCAGAATGGCAGAACCGAGTCCCAAAGGGGCAATTTCATTATCTCACCCTCTGCTTCCACCTTCCAGTCTCCCCATGACTCACTGTTCAAAACAATGACTATAGCTCTCCACTGGAGGATGGCATTGACATTGAATCTGTATTCAAAGTTGGAGAAACTTGAAAAATTCCAAAGATCTGTAAGGACTTTCCAAAGGACCTGCTCACTCCTAATAACCCATGTTTCACCAGGATATAATGCTTGCAAGACTATAAGATTCTGTTTTACAAAGTGCTCTCTGCTCTCACATACATCATCACAAGTGATACATGTATTATTATCCCATTTTCTAGATAAGAAAACTGATGATCACGGGGAAGGTGTGTAGAGTAAGAACATTTTTTGCGACTAGTCTGTGCATTAGAAGCTATGTGGAAGCTTTACCCCATAACCCAACTAAGTCTTCACAATCAGCCCTGCAAGGTAGGAAATTATATCCCATTTAAAATAAGGAAATGGAGACAGTATTTACTAGATCACCAAAATCACATAACCGGCCTCGGATTTGTAGTTGGGCCAGGTTACTTTCAAATGCTCCCCTGTCCTGGCTGCAGGTTTACTTCATTTTCCTGGCAGATGGATAAATCTGTCCCTTCATTCCTCAGCTGCCCTTCCAAGTTGGAATGTCTAACAAATTCTCTCCCCAGTGAACATATTTTTGTGCACTGGTTAAAAACCACAAAATGCCTTTAATATACCTGGAAAGACAAGTTACTCACACCACAATTCTCATCTTCATTCAGCATCAAAACAGGGAATAAATCCAATAGTGTCATCACCATCATTGCCACCTCCATTACCTCATCATTATCATCATCATCATTATCTTCATCAAATCCCGTCTTTGGAGCTCCTTCAAGCACTTCGCCTTCCTTAGCAGGCATTTTTTAGAGGACAAAACAGACACACTACATGCTTCTGAGTTGCATTTTGTGGTAATGGTCAGCGAGAATTTAGTCTCTAGAGCTAGTGGAAATGAATGAACATTTAGGATCAGTGACTTAGGAAAATTCAATGGTTGAAAACAGTAATAGGAATCTGTTTACAAGACAACCTTCATACATAGCATAAAATGAATATGCCTCTCAATAAAGGAATTAATTAACATTTAACTACTGAGCATTTTCTATCTATTAACTAAACATCTCTACAAATGGCTTGTGGAATGGACAATTTATTCCCATCCTTTGGGTTTTCAACACTAATGGTGGAAGTGAGACAGGAAAATGCTTGATGCATCAGCAAAACAACCATTCAGTCAAGGTTCAGAGGAGTTCTGTAAGGATGTAACAATACAGAGCTGGATGTATCCCTTTCTCCACAGTCCCCCTCACCACCCCCACATTCACTCTGCAGAACAGAAGGACTTCCAGGAAATGTCAACAAGTGCCTGGCATTCCAAACAAGGCCAGTTGCATTCCCAACACCTAGCACAGTTCCTGCTGCATCACACACGTATAATACATATGTGTTAATTAATTAATAACCAAACTCACCTCTTCTAATTGTTCTGATAAAAAGTCTCTTTGCCAACATTATTTCTCATTGTATATTGCAATTTTCACTTTTTTTCCACCCAAAATAAAAGCAACTCTGAAAAGTATGTCATAGAATCAATAGTAATCACTTTCCTATTTTCAATCTTTTCATATCATTAGCAATCTGAAAATAGAGGCAATTACTTAGTATTTGTTCCACCTTTTCGAAGCCCCAAAGCACATATTTTTCCTTTATCTCCAATGCTGCTTGTTATCGGTTTTCTTTTCCCCAACTCACTGTGAGTTGGAAAACACGGATCCTTCCTGGTGGCATCCTTGGTTACTTGCTCAGGAGCAGGTTCTTAGTGAGTGCTTAATGAAAGCTTTTTATTTTTGAACGGAATCAAACACAGCTTGTTCTCTAGAAACCTAAAATGTTTATTTGGGGCATTCGAGATGCAGTCCTTCCCAGAAACAGAGAGCTGGCCTCACACTGTGGACTGACCCTTTCCTCCAGAGGTGGCAGAGATTCTGCTCATCCCATCATTAGTGAGTCAAGGGCGAGGGAGAGCCAACTCTGAAATCCATTCTTCTGGGTTTTAAGAACCTAAGTGATAACCCTCCAAGCTGAGTTAATGAAGCCTATGCCTTAGGGATGACTTACATGCACTGTGTAGCCAAAACACAAAAATAAGGCCATTCACGAGGCTCCACAGTTTGGTGGGGAAGAGTGAGGTCTGGAAAGCGGGGCGAGGGAACTGATTAGCACCATTTTCATTAACTTATAGAAAACCATTAGTGTTCAACTTATGGACAAAAAAATTCCCTCTTGGCCAAACTAATTCATTTTCCAGGTCGGGCTTTCCTGTGGGTGTCTGAGTGCATGTGTGCTGGGATGTGTGGGAGTCATTCTTTTTTCTGCTGCATGGTTGATATGTGCATGTGTCTGGGATTCATTACATGACTGAAAATGTAAGCAGCTGGAAATTCATGGGACACAAAGGCAGAGCTCATTACCAGGAACATTAGAGACAGGGCCCAGGGGAGGTAAATTGTATGATGATAAATTCATAGAATTATTTGGCCTTTGACCCTGCTGACCACCCTCTTAGACATAATTCTTTCTACTTTGAGCTTTTACCACCCCAAAGTTTGTTGGATCTCTTCTTGTCACTCAGCTCCCTTCGTATTCAAATCATAGATCTCAACCCATCTGAAGAATATGAATATATCCCAAATTATTTCTATAGCACCATCTTTGTCTAACTACCTAATTTCATTGGATGACCTCAATCACCCCCATTATGTTCCAAAATGCAATTCCCAAATTATATCTCCAGTTCTGACCTCCTTCCAGGCTCCAGACTTATTATGTAAGCTCTCAGAGTCATTTATTCTCTTGTTTCTATGTCAGCTGACGGCACGAGCACACAGTCAGTTTCTTAAGATGAGGCCTCAGATCTGTCTTCCATTCTTCTTGCCTGTATCCTCACTCTCAATCTGTAGCCAAGTGAAACTGATTTTCTACTATGAATTATGTTTTTGTCTAAAAACTGCTCATCATATTCCAGGTCCTGCTTTAAGAGCTTTACAACTCTGTGAGGAAGGCACTATACCTGTCTCCATATTAGAGGAAAAGAAATGGAGACATTGAGAGGTTAAATAACTTGCTCAATGTTACACAGTTCAAAAATGACAGCGCTGGGAAAACCCAGGCAGCTGGGTTCAGCATCCCTGTTCTTGAATCCTGTACTCTGCTGCGCCTACATATCCAATTCCACTGCCTGGTCAAGTCACTGTCTTTCAATTAACAGCCATCTCTTCATCTTCTTCCTGCACAGCCGATTTTTCTTTCTAAATCACGAGCCTCTTTTCTAATATATCTAATCTAATCTGACTTAAGTAGATCTGATAGCTACTAATTAAAATCCAAACTTTCCAGAACCTCTGAGGCCCTTCAGAATATGTCCCTGACTCACCCTCAACCTCATGTCCTGCTACTCTTCTTTTCCAAACACCTTGCCTCTGTCCCCTCCTCCTTCTGGTCTTTCTTTCATAATAATTATGCTAGCATCGAAGTATCGAGTGTCTAGGATGTACCAGTCTTTGTAATAGGCACTTTATATATTTGTTCTCTCATTATCATAGCAACCCTACGACATAAGTATTTATCATATCTTCTCTTTGCCAGTGAGGAAACTTGCAATCTGAAAAATTAAAACTAAACTAAACCCTCTTTGGAAGCGAATGGTGTAGGTGGGATTTGAATATAGATTCTGAACACTTTTACACTGTTGATGGGAATGTAAAAGAGTTCAATTATTATGGAAGACAGAATGGTAATTCCTCAAGGATCTACAATCAGAAAAACCACTGACCCAGCTGTCTCATTACTGGTTATATACCCAAAGGAATATAAATAATCTACTGTAAAGGCACACACACACATATGTTTATTGCAGCACTATTTACAATAGCAAAAACATAAAACCAACCCAAATGTTCATCAATGATAGATTGGATAAAGAAAATGTGATTCATATATACCATGGAATACTATGCAGCCATAAAAAGGAATGAGATCATGTCCTTTGCAGGGACATGGCTGGAAGCCATTATATTCAGCAAACTATCACAGGAACAGAAAACCAACCACTGAGTGTTCTCACTCATAAGTAGGAGTTGAACACTGAGAACACATGGACACAGAGAGGGAAGCACACACACTAGGACCTGGTGTGGGATAGTGGGTGAGGGGAGGGAAATTAGAGGACGGGTCAATAGGTGCAGCAAACCACCATGGCACACATACACTTACGTAACAAACCTACGTGTTCTGCACATGTTTCCCATTTTTCATAAAGAAAAAGTAAAACAGATTCCAAATTCACATCACTTTTCCTATTCAACCAATCAACAAATGTATGTGAAAATATACAAATAAATCTGAGAGGTATTTTCTGGGTTGCAAATGTGCCATTTGACAATATTGCTGTGCATGTACCTGGGAAATGCTCTTCGGAGTTCCTTAGGACACTCACAAAAGGTAGTGGTAGGGATGCGGAGTGGAGAGAGCACTACGGAGGTAAGGCTGACCTGATCAGGGAGGGCCAGTGCTCCAGGCCACCTGGCTGCACTCAACTCAAATAATCAGGAACACCAATCCCAAAGAAGCATTAGCTAATCATCATCAGGAAACAAACAAACAAACAAGTGAGTTGCCCATCATATAGCCTGAGCCTTGTAGCTTAAATGAAGGGATGGAAGATTCATCCGATTCCTAGCTTGGCAGCCAGAAACAAGTAAAGATGGTTTTGTTAGAAGTTCCCCTCAAGTTTTCTTTGGCTCCTGCTGTGCAAAGGAAGGAGAACACCTGGCTTCCACCAATTGTGCAAACTATACCCACATCATAAAGTAAAGGGAAGTAAGAGAGAGAGCCTCATAAAGCGTATGCTGAGCTGCTGAGCCTCCTGCTGCCTCCCTCCTCACTCAGACAAGTTATCCACATCGCCATACTAGAGGGCACTCTGCCTTCTAGCAGCCAAAGGTGTGTGCTTGGCCCCTGCGTTTGGGGATTATGCGGTCCACACACAAGATCTTTTCTCATCCCGATGCAGGTCACCCCAGTTTATATTTTCTAGCAGGGTACAGGGTATTATAGCAGAGGAGACTTTGGAATCCTTCTTCTTGCCAAGTACAGGAAATAAATGTCTTTCTCCCTAACTATCATGTCAACTTTTTGCCTGAATCTCAATTCCCTATAAGGGGATGAAGAGAAACAATTACATGTGGTGAAAAGCTCACCTCAGGGCTCCATACTTTGAATCTGAAAGTGAGAGTCCCATTTCTCCCAGTGTTGACGTCTATCCTCGGATAAAACCTCCCTGATCACTTATTGCCCTGGCCACAGTCCTTTAATCAGGACTGCTAATTAGAAAAAGTGACTAGAGGTAAAGGAAGATGTTTTATTTCATTTAGGCTGTTATAATAAAATGTCATAAACTGAGTGGCTTATAAACAAAGAAATTTATTTCTCACAAATCTGGAAGCTGGGAAGTCCAAGATCAAGGAAGACACGTGTCTGATGAGGACCTGCTTTCTGACTCAAAGAAGATGAATTATTGCAAAATCCTTAAATGGTAGAAGAGGAAAGCTGTCTGAGTTTTCTTTTATGAGGACTCCAATGACCTCTCAAAGGTCCTACCTCCAGATACCATCACTTTGGGTGGTTAAGATTTCAACATTTGAATTTGGAAGGAACACAAACATTCAAACAATAGCAGAGGAGAATGAGTGAGCTTAACAGATGCTAGCTAGCTATATGTTAGGCAAGTTAGTTTGGTTGGGGGGATAGTTTTGTAATACATCTTCTTAATCTTTACAGTTGGCCAATGAAGTCAACGGCACAATCCAATTTCACAGATAAAACTGAGGACCGGGGAGACTAAAGAACATGTCTGGGTGCAGCACAGATATGAATAACAGAACGAGAATTCAAATAGAAAAATAATTCCAAAGGCCATGCTTTAGGCTAGAGGTTAGCAAACTATGGCCAGCGGGTCAAACACAGCTTACCACTTGATTTCGTGCCAATGTTTTCTTAAACTGCCTCGCCCATTTGTTCATGTAATTGCCTATGCTTGTTTTATACCACAGCAGTAGAGTTGCATAGTTGTGCCAGAGACTCTATGACCCACAAAGCCTAAAATATTTATCCTGTGGCCTTTTACAAAAGGTTTGCCACACTCTGTTTTAGGCAAATGTGATTTGAGGCACAAAGAAAAGCCCTGACTTCAAACTTTTTCACAGTAATGCCTAAAATTTTACTTCTACTCCTTTGAGATCAGTAATGTCCTATGGCCCTATCAAATTTGAGGCATTGAAGCAGAAATGTACATCCACATCATAATTTATGAATACCTTAAACAGTAATAGGGTCTAGGGCTTGGAGGGGATTGAGGGTTCTGGGAGATGAATTTCAGAACTTCTCATCTGTACAACTGGCAAAGAGGAGGTTTGGGCTGTTTAAAGGACTGTATCGCTAAATACTGTGACATGTTTGGCCTCAAGCAACTTTGCTGTAGGACTGAACTTAACTGAGCAAAACACAGCTGGGCACCCCTTCCCATTTCATAAGAGTGTCATGGAGCAGCATTGAGAATTCAGCGGAGCTCTGGCTCCTGGATCAATGCTATTCCAGGATCTCCAGATCCAACAGCAATGAAAACGTGGTGGAGAACTAGTAGATTCCCTGCTCCCCTCGCATCTCAGGGGAATTTCTCAGAGACCTTAGAACAGATTCATAGCTAGGAACAGCATCTCTGTGGAATTTCCTGGAAATGAAGCTGAGCACTTCTTGCACAGCTGGTAAAGCAGCAAGAAGACACAAGGATAATCTGAGAGTATGCTTTAGGAATTACTGGGAATACTTTGAACAGGGAAACTATGTAAACTTGGATTTCTAGCCTTTTAAGATTTAGAAACTGAGGCTCAGTGCCACTGAAACTAGGTTTTTTATGTTAATCAAGCCATACTTGTACTCACACGCTGACAGAGCTAAAGGGCTTTGACTTTCGTATCAGTCAGCTGTAGCAATGAAGATTATACCACCACCACTGCCCTCCAGGAGTTAGAAAGTAAATTATTTTCAAGGCACTTAGCATTTTTTTTTCTCTATGAGGTGGCTCTGACAGCTAGGTTAAGCATCTCTCCACTCACTATGCAGCTATAAAAATGGGACCTGTAATTCTCCGTTGCCCTACCAACAAATCAAAACAACTCCAACATGTGTAACCCAAGCTGTCCTCCCTCCTGCGTCTTGTCTCTTTCTTACAGTAGTGCAACAGTTACAGCTTCTGTAGCTAATTAGATCTTAATTTTAATCCCAGACATTATCTTTAATGGTTATGTCATGTCAACTTGAACAATTTATTTAGCTCCTCCAAATGGCTATTTCTTAATTTAAAAGTTGGGTGATAAAATATCTGCATCACAATGAGACAGAGTATGTAAATTGTGTTGCATGGTGTCTTCTGGTTGCTCAGTAATACATTTTCTGCTCAAAATACCAGAATGAATCATTGGTCTGATGTGAAGGAGCCACGGGTCATCCTCCTCTTTATTCACGCAAATCTTCCTTCTGACTACCTCTAACCCATTTCAGTTATCAGGGCTGGGTCAGTGACTGGTAGGGTTCCATGTCATCTCCCTGCTGTTTCTGTCTTCTTACCTGTCTCTTCCATTTCCTGGGTTCCTTCTCTATCTTTTTTTTTTTTTCTCAGAATTTTAAGAGGGAGGATTTACTCATAAACCAGCAAATGCACTATCTATAAAATGACATCATGATAGACTTCAATAGTCTTAGATTTACACATAAGGCAAAAAATAAAAAATAAAATCATCAAGTATCAGGCATCGACAGTAACTCACAGGTGATACTGACACTCGGGATGGTCAGAAGACACTTACAGCCCCTGTGTTCTCCTTTTTCACATGTGGTTAGTTCCTTGATGATGATAATGGTGGTTGTAATGATGAGGTTGGTGTGGCAACCATATGTTAAATATCTGTTATATATCACATATTGTATTTGTCCTTTACATAGGGAGTCTTAATCCTCTACAACTCTGTATGATGGCTATGATGTTCACTTTATAAGAGGGCACTGGAGTTGACTTGCCCAACTGCTCATAAGCAGCTGAGAAAGAATCCAAATTTAGTTCTGACTCTAAAATCCACGCTCTTTCCTCTCTGTAACACTGCCTCTTACATGTAGGCTTACCACAAATTTGTTCCTGTTTCATTTGCCCTCCCTTCCTCCTTTATTTCTTCACTCTTATTTCTTTCCTCGAAAAAAAATTTTTTAAACCTTATATTTTTTGTTTCCCTTTCTTCCTAAGAAACACATTTGAGAAATCATTTTTAACAATATCAAATCATTTTTGTTGGCGCTCTGCAAAAATGATAGTGGTGTCACACCAGGCACTCTGAAAGGCTGGTATATTACAGAGGAAAACTGCTCAAACTGCAGCTTCATGCTGTGGTGCTGTTCACAACTACTTCTTAATCTGCTACCCTGGGGCTATGAATGACAACCTGTAAAAGTTCTTAGAAAGTTAAAGCTAGGAGGGAAAAAGACATCTAAATTCACATTCACTTATTTATCCAATGTATATTAAACTTGAACTATCTGTGAGACTCTGTACCAGGCACTGGGTATAAAATGGTAGTCAAGCCTTAGTACCTGCCCTCATGAAGCATATAATCTAATGTGAGAATACAAACAAGTGGCCCGGCGCGGTGGCTCATGCCTGTAATCCCAGCACTTTGGGAGGCCAAGGAAGTAGATCATGAGATCAAGGCCATCCTGGCCAACATGGTGAAACTCCATTTCTACTAAAGATACAAAAATTAGCTGGGTGTGGTGGCATGCACCTGTATTCCCAGCTACTTAGGATACTGAGGCAGGAAAATTGCTTGAACCAAGGAGGTGGAGGTTGCAGTGAACTGACATCGTGCCACTGCACTACAGCCTGGCGAAAGAGTGAGACTCTGTCTCAAAAAAAAATACAAACAACTAAACTGTAATTAATTTGTATCTTGTATCTTGATTGGGTATCAAGATAGATTCATGGAGGGTGCTATGAGAGAAAAGGAAACATCTCAGACACAGAACCTGAGTCAGTGGCATAATCTCTTAGGATGACATTTAAATTGAAGATAAGTTCACATTAGTCAAGTATACTGGACAGCTTCCTTTTAATTGCCCCAAGTTTTTGTCATTTGCTGAATAACAAACTAACTCAGGAGAAATTGGGAGATGAAATAGGGCTCTCAACTCATAAAAATAAGCTGATAATCCAGCTCACCAAGCTGAGCTCATCATAACCTGATTTGCTATGGATTGTAAGAGTCTGGGGTTCAAGGAGGCTGGAGAACACAAACACTGTCTCCACATATCAAGAGCTGTCTTCCAGCTTAGTCATAGAATTTGCAGCATCCCCAATGCCATCATGGGCTGAAAGTTCCAGGCCACCATTATAAATCTTGGTTCTGGTGCATAAGAAACTGAATGGAGGGTATCACAAACATGTTATATGGGGAAAAGTGATGACATAGAGAAATAACAAATCAAAGCCCACACAATGTTCAATTGAAATCCAAAATACAGATCAAAATGAATATGAAGTTAGACAACATTAAAGGAAGAAGTCTCTCTGCCCCTCAACAATGAACTACATAATCATAAATTTACTCTGGAAATAAATATTTTAAAAGACATTTGACAAAGAATTATAATAAACATGCTTAAGATGCTCAAAGAGATAAATGAAGAAATAAAAACTGTTAACATTTACAAATTTTAAAAGTACAAATGGATATAAAATAAAAGCAATCAGAAGTCTTAGAAATAATGCATGTAGTCAATGATATTTAAAAAGTCAACATATGTAATAAATTAAAGATTGACAGAGTCAAAGAATTAGTGAAATAGAAAATAGCACTGAGAAATTCATCCATTTCCTTGTCTAAGGATACAAGGAAATAAAAGGTAAAAAAGTAATTAAAAGATAGGAAGAAAGTTTAAGAGACTCTAACATATATCTACCAGAGTTCTAGCAGGAAATAATTATTTTACACACACACATACACACACACACAAACACAGTTTTATACACATACACATATATATGAGATAATTTTCCAAAATTGAAGCATCCTAAGTTATCAGATTTGAAGTATGCTTTAGGTGACAAGAACAATATATAAAATAAATCTATATCTAGGCCCATTATAATAAAACATAGATCATCAAGAGTAAAAAGAAAAACTTAAAAGTTATTGGAGAGGTTCTAGCTAACCCTAGCATAAAAGCAGCTTCCTGAATCCTAAACTCTACATATTTGACCAAAATGTCTTAAGCTCAATAAGAAACTCAAAACCAACACAAACCATCTCTTCAAAATTACTAGAAGATAGATAACACCACAAACCTGTAAGTAGGGGAAAACCCCACCAAATTCCAATGGCGCTCCCATGGCCACTGCAACTTTGTAGGTTTAGAGGGGGGTAAGTTGCCTTTGGGATCTTCAGGGTAAAAAAGAGAGGAATGCCTAAGGCTTAAGATAAAACCCAGATAAAAATAACTACCAGAAAGAGAATGTGCAAGGTCTAGGACTTGGTAGTTTATAGTACTGAAAACAGAAAAAGCTTGAAAGTGAGTGAAACCAGAAGTTCTACTGATATCTCTAAAAAGCATTTTTGGGGGAGAAGGCAGAAAAAGACAGCTACCCTCTTAAAGATGAGGCATTAAAGCAACATTAAAAAATGGAAAGAAAAAGTTAAGCATCCCGCATAAAGAAAAGGGGAATACAAGTTACACCAACTCCTACCCTCAATGATTATCCACTAAAGAAACTGCACTTCACTATTCTAGCACAAGAAAGTAGTCTTCAGTAGAAAGCCCTGTCACTGAAATGCCTTGGAATATTATAAAAACAAGGCCTCAGACAAAGTGTATATAGAACAAATGTTAAAAAAAAAAAAGTGAGAATCTGAATTCATACAGCTCAAGAAAAGTGATCATGAGATAAAACTAGAATCTTATATTCAAAATTTAATTTTCTTAATCATTTGTAGATATTAAAATACCTAAAGTCAGAAATTTAAAAAGGAAGAATAAAGGCAAAAAGTAACTTGAAAAATGCAATAAATCATGGTTGCACTTCAGAAAGAAATTAAAGAAAAAAAATCTCAAAAATGAAAACAAAAATTACAAAGTACAGAAAAATAAAATTAAGTTATGAGAGTCACTGAATAAAGACAAAAAGAACAACAAAGAATGAACATGAAAAAATGGAGTAAAATGAGTTACAGAGAAAATGGTTGAAAAAGAAAGCAAAGAAAATCCAATATATGTATAATTGGAGTCACTTAAAGGGTACTCTCTCTATATATATGATATATATAAATGTATATATGTTATATACATATAATACATACATTGTGTGTGTGTGTGTGTGTGTGTGTGTGTGTGTGTAAAATTATTTCAGAAACTTTTCCAGAAATAAGAGAAAAAGAAAATCTACATATTGAAAGGGTTCACCTTATACCTGGGAAAACTGACCTGGAATGATCAACTCTGAGACAGAGTCTAATGAAACTGAGGACTTAACTAATTATGATAAAGGTAACAAAACTGCACACGTATCCAATTTCTCAAGCAGAAACCTACAAAGAAAAACAAGAGTTAACAGTAATTTCAAAAAACTCGAGGAGAGAAAGCAGGAGCCAAGGATTGTATATGAAACTAAGCTCTTCTGCAAGCAACAAAGCTACAGAAAGACAACTATAAATGTACAAGAATTCAGGAAAATACTCTTCTTAGAAATGCTCTTCTTAGAAGCATTTTCTAAAGTGTTTACTAGAGGACAAGCTCCACGCAATCAAGAGACGACTAGAAAAATTTAACAAAATAACTAATAGTGAGAGATTAATACATTTAATCAAAGATTCAAGACTAAAATGGGGGGAGGCATGAATGAGAAAATAGTATGTAAACATTCTATGTTCTGATAAAGTGTAAAAATGTAACTGAATATGAGAAAAAGAGAGAAAGAAAAAATTAAAATTGAATAATTGATCATTTAATAGGAAATAGGAGTCAAATGGTATCATTTAAAATGAGCGAACAGTAGTAAAAAGTAGAAAAAAAAAAGGGCACCATAAAATGTATAGACACAAAACTAATCATTACATTAAATATACAAACCTTTCTAAATACTAAAAGACATTTATTAAGAGAACAAAGAATGATAACAAAGATTCTGTTGCATAAAGTAATATGACAGTGTTGAGACTGAATATTTTAGTCACATCAACAAATGTAACTAGGCTTAATTTGAATTTTCTTTTCTTTATTTGAGACAAGGTCTCTCTCTGTCTCCCAGGCTGGAGTGCAGTGGCACATCACTACTCACTGCAGCCTTGATCTCCCAGACTCAGCAATCCTTTCACCTCAACCTCCTAAGTAGTTGGGATTACACATCATCATGCCTGGGCTAATTTTATGTTTGTTTTTGTAGAGACAGGATTTCACTATGTTGTCTGGGCTGGTCTCAAATTCCTGGGCTCAAGCTATCCTCTCACATCAGCCTACCAAAGTGCTAGGATTACAAGTATGAGCCACTGCACCTGGCCTGAGTTTACTATTAAAAGAAAATGATTTCAAATTGACTCATAAGTAAAGTCCAACTCTGTGCTGTACAAGAGAAAATCTAAAACAATATAACTCAAAGAGGTTTAAAATAAATGGATAGAAAAAGAGATTTAAGGGTAACAGAAAAAAGGAGACCAAGGTGGCAATCCTAATATCAAAGTAGAATTCAAGGAAAAAACCATGAATGAGACAAAATATATTTTATAACATTAAAAGCCAAAATTTACAATTTTATATGTGTGTGTGTGCATATATATATATATATATATATGTGTGTGTGTGTGTGTGTGTGTGTGTGTGTGTATCACAGACATATATACATATATGTATATCTCAAACAACCACCTATCTAAAGCAAAACTACAGGAGATGCAAAAGAAATAGAAAAAACCACAGAATAATAGGAGACTTCAACACGTTCTCAGTATAAAACAAGTTTAAGTTTACAATATTTAGGTAATGTTTTAGCAGACTGAAAGAATGCAATCAATAGTGTAGATCTTAAAAATACATATATAAAAACTCACCCTGATAATAAAAAATGTAACTTCTCAAGAACAGCAAGCATTCACAATAATTGATCATACATTATTTTGCAAAGACAATGTTGGTAACTCTCATAAAGTAGAAAAATCACAAAAATACTCTCTGATCACAATGTACTATATCTAGAAATTTACATTGACACTAAACACCAAAATAGGCTTTCACCAGAAAACAAATTTCAGCTGAACAGTTTTTTAGTGAAAGGGAAAATACAAACAGATATTAAAGAATTTCTATAAAATAATGCTAATAAAAACCATATATCAGAATCGATATTTTTACAAATGATGATTAAAATAAAATCCATAGCTTTGAAAACTTTATCAATAAAATCTAAAAATGAAAATGAAAATAAATTAAATCCAGCTCAGAAATTAGAAAAGGACAACAAAGAAAACTAAAGGAAAGTGCAAAGAAAGAAATAATAAATTTAAAATGAAAAGTTAATGAGTTAGAGAAAAAAACAAATTAAATAAAAATTTTAGTTTTTAAAACTGTATCAGCAAACTAGACAACTTGCTAGCCAATTCAATTTTAAAAAAAGAGAAAATATAGAAATACAGAATGAGAAATGACAAGGGATAATATGAATACAGAGGAAGATTTTATATCATGAAATTAATTTGCATATGTGTAAAAATATTAGAGATCTAGATGAAATGCATAATTTTCTATGAATATTTAATTTACCAAATTTACTTGGTAGAAATAGAAAGATTAAATGGTCAATTTCTGAGGAAGAATGGCAAAAGCTATGAAGGAGCTATCCAACAAAAAAGCACAAGTCCAGGTGGTTTCATAAGGGAAATGTTACTAAAGCTTGGCAGTCACCAGGTACGACTAATGGTATATCCATTGTCTCAGAGAACAGAATATGGAAGAGAACTTTCAAATTCCTTAATAAAGCAATTGTAATATTTATATCTAAACTTGATAAAAGTAGCACCATAAAGAGAAAATTACAGACTAATATACCATAGGACTATTGAGGCACAAACCCTAAATAAAACATTTTCAAGCAAACTTCAACAGCACATACTGAATACACCATGACCAAGCAGAATTTATGTTAGGAATGCAAGAATTATGCATTATTAAGAAACTGATTAAAAGAATTCAACAGATTAATAGGTTTAAAAAGAAAAATGTTATAATTATCTTCAAATATGTTGAAAAGGCATTTAACAAAGTGAAACACCTATCTAAATAAAAATACTTAAGATTGTAGGAATGGATATCATTTTCTTACCTTAATAAAATATATACAGATACCTCAGTCCTAAAGCAAACATCCTACTTAACGGAGAACCATTAGAGATGTTCTAACTAGAGTGAGGAACAAGGCTAGGATGATCCTTATCCCTATTACATCTGATAATATATTGGGGATATTAGCCCCTAAAACTAGAGAAGAGCAAAAAGTTAAAATTATAAGAATCCGAAAAGAAGTAAAACAATTGCTATTTGCAGATAAAATTATGATATGCCTGAAAACCCTTAGAGAATATGATAAAATAAGTCAACTGTTTTTTAAATCAGCAAACAAAAATGCTATAAAATTAACATCTAAAAATTAGTAGCCTCCATATACACAAATAATAATCAAGCAAATGCTATATAATGGAAAAGAAAACCCTATTTATAATAGCAAATGCATAAAATAAACTTAGTAAGAAATATAGAAAACCTATATGAAGAAAACTTTAAAAAGGCAAAAACTACAGTTGAACAAATGGGAAGATATTATTTATTTGAGTATAGGAAATCAGGTTTGGACTGAGTGTGCAATGTCCCCCGAAAATTGTATGTTGACACCCTAATTACCAAGGTGATGGTATTTGGAGGAGAGACCTTTGGGAGGTGGTTAGGGTTACAGGAGGTCAGGAGCCCTCTGATGAGTAGGTCCTTACAAAAAGAGGAAGAGACATGAGATTTCCCTCCCTCCTTGTATGAGGGAAAGGCTGTGTGAGAAAATTACCAGGAAGCATGCCCTCCCCAAGAACCTGACCATGCTGGCACCCAGATCTTGACCTTCCAGCCTCCAAAACATGAGGAATAAATACTTGTTGAAGCCACCCATTCTATGGCAATTTGTTATAGCAGCCAAACTAAGACAGTATCTCAGTTGAGCAATCCCAGTTGAAGGCACATGGAATAGAAGCAACCCTTCCCACAAAGCCCTACCCAAATTGCAGACTTGTACCCAGATCTGGATTTCTAAATGCCATTCCCCACCAGAAGGAACCATGGCTTCTTAGAGAAATGGCTGATTCCTGAGCTGGGGCAAACAAAGTAAAGATGAGCCTAAAATATATTGTTATGCCAGAAAGTGAAGGAATAATAAAAATTATAAAAGCAGAAATATGTTATAAGAACACATAAGACACCTGGAAAAAGCTCCAACTGGCCAAATTTGGGAGATTTGATTATTGAAGTAAACAAGGACAGCAATAGATTACAACCTATTAATAAAATTGAACTCATTAATCCACACTATAAATAAATAAGCAAGCAAATAAACAAATACATTAAGAGAAAATTCATTCCTATAAGAGAATGCTGACTTATAAAAACATAAGAAAAAAGTATAAATTTTGAAAACCACCTTTTTGCAATCATCATAGTAAGAATTGATCCAAGCTAGAATAATCATAGTTGTTAAATATAGGGAACAGAAGAGTCTGATGGGAAGAGGGTACATCCCAATGTATGTCCCCATATTCAATTATTAAGTTTAAAAAATTACTATTACGTTTTAGATAAACTGAACAATGCCTAAATCAAATGATCAAAATTAACATCATCTATAAAGGAGAAACAGACATGGTGTCACTTCATAATACCTTGACAATAACATAGTATCATTTATCTAGTAGTGCTTTCAAAAGTGAAAACCTTGATTCTAAACATGAGGAAATGTTAGAGAAATCACATTTAGGGACATATAAAGCAATACCTGATCCTAAACTGGAACTTACAAAGGAAAACCAAAATTGCTTTCCATAAAAAAATACTATTGGGAAAATCAAGAAAAGTGGAATAGGAAGTGTAGATAAAAGTAATTGGTGTTAAATTTCCTGAACGTAATGGCAAAGTCACTTCTGAAGAGCAGAATATGAGACCGGATCCATATTCTCAAAGATTCTCTATTCTAATTGAGAAACAAAAACTATCACATGAAACAATCAAAGAATAATACAAAAAATTGGTGGCAAATTATTGCAACAGAAAGCGATGAACTCAATCAGTGATTTAAGAAGTCTTCACAGAAGAGATGACATGTAGACGCAGCCTGGAAGGAGGGGTTGGTTTGAGGTAAGCAGCAAAGGAAGGACAGGCTATCCTTCGTAGACATAACACCAGTGTAAACAAAGGCAAGGAGGTGAGAATAAACACCGCTCATAAAATGTGTGGGAGATTTGCAGTAGAGAGTCAGTGATGGGGAACGATGGGAAAATTATTTGATATTTAAGTGGGAAGCACCACAAATTTCAAATACACATCAGTTTGATTATAAGAAATTAGACTGTGCAAACACATGGGTCTTTAATTTTTTTTTAACTTGAAAAGCTTTAAATATTTTGCTTTCCAAATATTTTCCCCAATTTTTTAAATTATTTTCCAAATAATTTCCAAATCTTTTCTTCCTAAGTCCTATCTCATGAAGGAGGCCTCTATCTACTGCTGTCTATAGAACTTTCTGTGATGATGGAAATATTCCATATCTACAATATCTAACATAGTGGATTCATGTAGCTAGTGTGGCTAAGGAATTGAACTGAATGTGTAACGATACTTAAATTTAACTAACAAATTTAAATAGCAACAGGTGGCCAGTGGCCACCATGCTGGACATCCGTTTTGTACCAAAGCACTCTCACAGCAGGCATGAGTGATATAGACACATAGAAGTCCACCCTCCTTTCTCATTTAACCTCTCACATGTAGACACAGCTTCAGCACTCTGCTCCAACCCTTTAGGCTGTAAAGGTAGCAGAACATTGCATAAGGTATAACAGTATCAGAGAGCTTAGAAAATAATTAGGTCAGGGTTTCTCATTTCTGAAACGTAAAGATCACTCTAAGGGATCATGAAGGCTGAAGCTCTCTTTAAAACTAAGCAAATACTTGGAATTCCAGCTTTCTTCCTTCTTTTCTTAAGCTCACCCTTTTGCCTGCTGTAATGAAGTCTGCAGCTCAAGTGATCAAAAGCTTGAAGCAGTCTTCACGATGGCCTCCCACTAAGGCTCCTACAGGAAGGACATGGAGGGGTCATGAGGCTGGGAGCTCTTTTCACTGTGATCTCAGCTCCTTGAACCCCATGGGAGAGAAGCAAATTAAGCTACCCGCCTAAAAATTCAGCTCCCAACATTTTGGCACATTTAGGCTTTTCCTTGGGTATAAAAATCCTTCAGGCCCTTATGCTCAAGAATGTATATTTTCTCTCCTAAAAATAAGTGAGCAGCAGGTGCCATACCAAACAAGTCTTAAATGATTTAAGCTGCAGTTGGGAAGGCTCCATAATGTAATTAATTCCAGTTACTGCTCATTTGGAGCTGGAGGAGGCTTTTGATCTAGCTGTATGAATTTCAGATCATTTCTATTGGACAGTTATAATTTTGTTACCAGTCTTTGCAAGTTGAACTTATAGTCCATTTGGAGTAATGAGCATGCACAAGCACACACACGTCCCTATCAAAGGTCAACATCAGTCAATGCTGCTAAGAATAGGCAATATGCAATATTTAAGGGTTACTTTCCATTCCCTTCTAGAATTCCTCATGACATTTTATGCCTTGGCTCTGTTTTATCACTGCTAGAAAAATGCCATAAATAATTGGCTTGGGGTGGGCAAGAGAATGTGTTCAGCCTCTCTTCCGATTATAAAATGATGTTGAGTGTTTTGTAAAAGAGGCGCAGCAAACTTATTCCTGCGTGTTTAGATAAAGTCAATTCCAAATAGTTAATTCCATTGTTCCCATCAAAACATGTGAGACATTTCCATGTTCTTTTGGCAAATCAGCATTACTACACCTAAAATTATTTCAATTTCCATAAAGAGTGACCAAACACGGGTAAAAAATCATAGGTCAAACAAAATTTTTAGTTACCTTTGAAAGCATGCCCATGTTAGTCTTGAGTATATATGTATAGAGCCACGTCTATAACATTATGCAAACAACACGTAAGAGAGCATGAAACAGGAGGCTTCTCATGAGAAGGTGAGAAAGGTCAGTTGCTGCAACCTAGAGAAGGCTGAAGATGTGGCCTCACAGTCTTTGAAGACACTTGCAGTTCTCATGGATAGTGAGCATGTTACATTGAAAGAAGAGACCCAATGGGGGTACTCTGTTAATGAGCACATGCTCTCACGTGAACTTTCAAGGAGTAAGAAAGACAGGCAGGGGACAGAGGCCAGTGGACCCTCATGGAGGTAAGACAACATGAAATGCTTCTCTTTCTTTGTATCACAAATCCCAGGCAGGTGATATTAAACCAGTTTATTTCCAGATTCAAGTCTATTCCCTATTCAAGTCTCCTCTCAAAATGCTTTTCTCTGTGCCCTACATCTCAAGTGATCAGCTCTCTGATGAGTTTGTATGGCTATTTCAGTTCCAAATGTAAAGCAAAATAATTTCATGATTTGGTATCAAATGAACATTTTAAATGTCACTAGTTATATGATATGCAAACAAAAAAGTATAGTGTTTTATCACTCCCCTCCTCTAAAGCAATAGTGGTGCCCAATGCTGGAAAACATAAGCTGCTTTTTTTTCACAGATGCTCCCTCTTTCTCGTAAGGCCATGAAATATTAATGCCATAGAGAATTGAACAAAGAATATATAAACAAACCCGAATACAATCAATATCATTTGAAATCAGGAAGTGAGAGTCAATGCTCAGTTGTCGTGGACTGCATTATTTCTCCCAAATCTTCACTTCCCCCAGGATCTACATCCTTTGCCACCTGACTTTCCAGTTGCTTCCACTAAAGGGACAGAGTGTATTTCCCCTACCACTGACTTTGGGTTGGGTCATGTGAGATGCTTTGGCCATTACAATGAGGCAGAAATGACCGTGTGCGAGTTCCAAGTCTGCACCTTAAGGAGCACGTATGCTTCCCTTGGCCTTTTATTCCTCTAGCATTGACATGAGCACAACATTCTCCAGCTTGCTCACAGGTCCTAAGCGTGTGCTGAGCCATGTGGAGCAGAGGTGCGCCAGTCACCACAGAATGAAGTGGAGCATCCCTAGCCAATCTGGAGACCTGTGATCATTAAAGCCACTCAGCTGAACCCAGACCAGATCTGTGAAAACCGAGGAGAAATGCCAATATGTGAATGATTCCAAGTGATTGTTGTTTCAAACTCTGTCTTTTGCAGAGATCTGTTCTGCAGCATTTTTATCGTAATGTCACTCTAATATCAGCCTCCACAGGATTCTCAATAGCAAATACTGCTTTGAGCTACTGCATGCAAATAGCAAACAGGTTTCTATCAATCTCAGAAATCCCTTCACCTCTCTTTCCAACCCCTACCATCTCCCAATGAGGCCATTCCCCTTCCACCAGACCAAACATGAGAATCTTGCCTTCTCTTTACCCATACTGCAACTCAAACTTAACTCCCTCATCCTGTACATGTATTTGACACCTTGCTTTCTTTCTCTAAGGCTTAGATTTTTATTTGGTAAGTGGGGCTAATTTATAATAAGCTTTCATTATTGTTATATTGAGATAATGCATATTAACTACGCAGTTATATAGGAACATAGAACTCAAAAACCAGTAACCACTACTATTCTGACCCTTAAAAATCACTGTCTTTTTAATGAGTGACACTGAAATCTAGAGAAAATATTTTCCCCTGATAACATCATTTACAAAGAGTTAAGGCAAAAAAAATTGCCAACTAATCCCAACTTTTTAATAAACACTACTTAACATGTGACTTTGAAAATACCGGATCTTTTGCTCTCTTGTCTAAGTAATTCTGAAGTTTAGAGAATTCTTAAATTACCTGCACAATGTTCCCATCTCCTTAGTGTTTAGTAGGTGTTTTAGTGTGACGAGCCTGAAAATCTGAGGCTCAAAAGAGCAATAACATTTTAGGCATTCCCTGAACCAATATTCAGGGAGTACTGACAATACACCAGGCCCTAAGCTAGTTGGTATATGAGACTAAGGGGGCATAAGATAATTTCTTCTCCCTGGCAAACTATGAAATAAAAACTTTGGAAAGTTGGTGCATTGACAGAGTAACAATCACCCAAGGTGGCATGTGCTGAGTCAATTATGAGTGAAGCTGACATTAACTAGAGTAGAAAATGAGGTAGAAAATAGGTGGAATACTTGAATTGGCATAATTTAAGGAGAAATTAACAAAAGCACTGTGTGCACAAGGAGAGCAGAGCATATGGAGATGGCAAAGAGAATGCAGTACTGCAGGGGTGGTAACAGTGGAGCACTATCACCACCTTATGCCCGAAAGGGTGAGCAAAGAAAGTATTTATCAAATCCAGGAGCGAGAGAGCTGTGTGGGGAGGACCAGCTGATGGGAGCTGTGATTTAATGGAGGAATCCAGCCAGGCAAAGGGCAAGGGAGCTTGTTGATGTAATCCATACTTGTCAGCCTCCCAGGACAGAAAGCAAGGTCAAGAGAGACTCTCTCGAGTATATACTATATCTAACTAAGAGCAAGCATCGTATTCTATCTAACATGCTAGGTCACAGGAACCAACACCCAAAAGGATACTTTCTTAGTCTATTGATAGAGACATACTCGTGGATACAAGAGTAGACATTGTCAGTGAAAAGTTACTCCATCTGGACTCTGCCAGCCATTCGGAATTTGAATCATGTTAGAATAGCCGCTGGGAAACTCCCCTACAAATCCAGAGGGCATTAGAAAAGATGAGCCTTGGATGATATCATAGTAGGCTGGAATGTAAACTATAAATGAGGAATTCTGGGCTTTTTTCATATCTTTCCTCCAGGGCAAGAACACAGGTAAATGGCCCTCCAAATTATTTCCATTTTAACCCTGCTTGTTTATGGTCAGAAAGGTTTCTGCCAAAACACCCCATAAAAGAAAGAGAACAGAGACGGTAAGAGATTCCTTTTTTAGCTAGGCTGCTATGTAAAGTTTTAAACATCATCAAACTGGACTATTTTCATGCCAGTTAAAATAGTTGGCACAAGATACTTTTCATGACCCTAGTGTACTAAATTTTTACTCTTAGACTCTACTTGTGGGGACTAAAGTTTACTATTTCCAATGGGACCCTGTACTTCCCGTCAACATAATTGTGGATGATGGTACCATTTATAATAGAAATAACAATCATCTTCCATACTATGAAATATTGGTTTGGGTTCAACAGAGCTCTGAAGAGAAAGCGATATTTTGGTATTTTCAGTTTCCTGCTTGCAAAATGCACTAGCCTGCATACAGACATAGTTGCTTTCCAATTCAAAATGATGCTTTTGTTTTGGATCCCTGTAAGTCTTCCATCTTTCCTGCAATCTCCAAATGATTTTTTCATCATTATTTTCTTAGCATCATCAGTGGATGAGAATGCAAACAAAATTTCAAGTCTTCCCTGGCATCTCTGATTCTCTGAGGGTTCTATTTGTGTGCTCATAATAGGGATTGATTGTACTACAGGATAAACAACCTTCAGCTTATGTAGGAATGCTTTCAACATCACAGTTTCCATTCGCACATGTTCTCAATAAGTAACTCATCAACCAAGTCTTATTTTCTGTGATTTTTAATGACCGCCTTAGGGCCTGTTCTTTTCCTAATATTGCAAGATAGTAGCAAATAATTCCATAGTTAAGATTTCAAAGGCACAATATTATAGCCTTCTTATCTCTATTACCCATAATGAAAAACCGTATTGCAGCCATAGTTTTCCAAAGGACTGTCTCATAATTAAATAGTATGCTTTTTGGAAATCTGGCTTTTGCTTTTTTCTATCTAAATCTTCTACTTAAAAATCTTTTGATGATATCTAGTCCACTTCAGGATAAATTCCAACCTCCTTGGTACAACGTTTACGCATTCCACAAATATTTATTGAGTGCCCTTTCTATCACAGGCACTGTCATAGATGCTAAAGGTATTTTATGTCATCCACACGAAGGTGCTTGGCTCTCTCCAATGTTCTACCCTTTCTAGACTCTGATTTTGCCTGTGTTGTAGCCCAGAGCACACTTCTAATCACCCCTCCCCCATTTTTCTGCAAATTCCTACTTCTCTTCTTGACTTTCCTAAGCAACACCTTCTGTGGGAGCCCTCTTCAACTCCCTTCACTAGAGTTTTATCATGACGTTGGCTGAGATTGTGGGCATTCCTGTCTCTCCCCTAATCTGTGAGATCCACGTAAGAAAAGTCTGATTTTTGTTGATCCTAGGAACCTAGCATGGTGTACATGCTCGAAGTGATTTGCTGAATGAATGAATACAAACCTAACCAGTAGAGAACAAGGTTACTAACTGAAACCCTGAGAAGGAATTTTCTCACCCACAATTAAGAATTACTCAGCTGCAACGAAAAGCCATCATTGAGGCTACCAGCTATTCAGAAACTTTTCAGCACCAGGAGGTGGGAATCTGATAGACTAGGGGATTATAAACCCTGCCATGCACGTTGCTTCCCATTGGCCCCATCCCCAACACAGCCCAGGAGAGTGGCTGTGTTTTTTGGGAAGCTGCTCTGCAGAGCAGCACAGCCTCAAAGGTGGGAGATAAGCCTCAGGAACTCAGGGAGATCTGCCTGCTGTGAGTACATGCCTGATTGTCAGAAGGAGGGTCACTGTCTCTCTAACCACATTGTAAATTTCTCCAAGGAAAGATGTTGTATTGTACCTTCTTTATTATCCCTTTCCCCAACCCTTTATCTTGCACAGAGCTGAATGCAACATATGCTTAATAGTACTCTTTCAAGGAAGAATATATTTCTGGGAAAAAAAAAAAAGGCGAATGAGGCTGCATTAGTTAGTGAACACCAGCTGCTGCAACAAGCGTATCCCAAAAAAGTGTCTTCTCACAGTAGAGTTTCTCCCTCGCTGTGTGGTAGTCCAGTACAATTGTATTGCCCAGACACTGCTTTGCTCGGGGTGGTGGTCTAGAGACCCTGGCTTCCATCTTGTGGTACCATCAACAGAGGCCACAGCATCTTCTTCTTCTATCCAGTTGGGAGGGAAAGAAAACCTGAAGGCAGCACACTTGCTGCTTAAGAACCTTGGCCCAGAATAGCACACATCATTTCCCTTCCAATTACATGGGTTAGAACTAGTCACAGGGCTGCACCCAGAAGCGAGCAGCTAGGAAGTGCAGGCCCAGCTGAGCAGCCTCTTCCCAGTAACAACTCTGCCCTGGAAAACAGAACCCCAATTTTGGCATTCACCTCCTCTTTCCTGATACATAAATTCTTTATTTAGGAAGTGGTAATAAAGAGATACACTTTTATAAAATTCATCCCATTTCTCCAAAAATGAAGTTACTGTGATCATAACATACAAATTTCTGACTCATTCATCATTTCTATATAACCCACTTCTTTTGCTAGGATTACGGTTTAACATCTAAGAATCTCCATAAAGAGTAAGAGCATTGATTTGAGTTCAGAGGTCTTTCTCTTGTCTTGAAGAATGTTCTGGATAAGATACAGCATTTCTCAGACTGTGTTTTGCAATACATTTGACTATTCTGTGGAAATTTTTCCTAACAAATTTGGGAAACCCAGCATGTTACACTTCCCTCTTGAAGTATAATGCATATTAGCACATATTACTACAAAAAAAAAAAAAAACCACTCCTCAAATTTACTTAACCACTAAGTTTATATTATGAAGGACATGTGTGAATCCCGAAATGCTTACAGAAGAGGAAAAACATAATAAAAATAAGCATTAGCATTAATTGAAACCTCTTATGTGTTAGACGCCGTAAATGATAACAAGACCCTGTGAGGTAAGAATCATTTCTCCATTTAAGAGAAGAAAATTAAGCTCAAAGAGGTTAAGGATCAAAGTTCCACCATTAAAATGTAATTTATCTGGGTCACTGAGAAAAACGACTGAGAGAGCATGTGTTTCAGTTCTTTCACGGATGTCGTCTATGAGAATGGCAAAAATGATGCGGTCAGCATTCCCAGCTTAATGCCAGATATATGGTAGGAGTTCAGCCAGAGCTTTGCAAGTCCAGTCCAGCAAAACTTGCAAGAAACACTCTATTTGCTTTCTAATCAGCCTTTACTGACATGTGTATTCAGTAGTGAAAATGAAAGAAAAACAGAGGGGGGTCCAGGGCTCCGAATTTAGACTTTCCCACAGAAGTTTCTCCCACCGGGACCAATAAGTTCCAGTTCCCAAGAAGTGCTGGGACTATACGGGGACGAAATTTTCACCAAAAGCCTTGCTAGTTAAAGGTAACACCTCATTAAACTGTAGAAGCCCACTCTTAAAATGCTTAGCTATTCGCTTAGGGAACCCAACGAGTGGACATTGTGTTCCCATTTACCGCCCGTCTCCTGGAAATGCCTGAATTTCCTGAAATCATGATTGTATCATTTCCATCATTGCATTCTTTTGGGGAAAGAAACAATTTAAAAGATTAAAAAAGCTATTTGATCAGAAATCAAATCTTATAACAGCAAATTATATTAACAAGTTGATTTGATTATATTAACAATAACAATGCTACTTCTATGTATATACCTGTTATCGTTATGCGAAGAGTTCTTTTTTATTCATTATCTCATTTAATCCTTACTTCCTTTTAAAATGGGCATTTATCATCACCATTTTACAGATAAGAAAATTGGGAGAGTGGTCAGAAAACTTACACAAAGTCACACAGACAGTGGTAGAACTTAAGCTCTGTGATTCCACTACCCAGATGGATGGGAGTCAAACAGCCAGGGTTGTTCCAATTCCCTACACTGCCTGCTCTTCAGGTTTCACATTTTTCATCCCCACACCACTCTATAAGGTTTCTTTCTACTTAATTCTTCTGTGATCTACAAAACACACAGTTTAAAAGTGACTTCCTTCCTTCCAGGAGCAAGTGTGATTTCAGTAGCTGCCACTAATTTGATGGTAGCAGCTTTCTGTATTATAACATGAAATCTCAGATACTATTATGACACGGAGTCTCAGTTATTAACCACCCACCTGGAGAAAAGCATGTGGCTCCGTAAAGCAAACACATTATTATTATTTCTCCAAAAATTTAACTTAATCAAAATGATACATATAGTAGAAACAGGTAGATCTACTCCGAATCTAATGAACCTTATGTTTCCAAGGCCATGGGAGAGACCTCAGCATTTTAGTTTTAATATTTTTTGTATTCTTTTTCTTAAAGAGGGTCCTCCAATTGTATGAGCTTCAGGATCCACAAAACTCAAAGCTATCACTATAGTAGTAAAGAGTATGGGCTGTATGGCTGGTCTGCCTTGGAAGCTAATACCTGTGTGACCTTGAGTGTGTTGCTTAACCTCTCTGTGCCTCCCTTTTCTCTTTTAAAATATGAGGTTATCAAGGAGTATTGATCATAGGATTATTGTGTGAATAAAATGATTTATTACAGCCATTAGCTAAAAGCACATAAGCAATAAAGGTAAACTATTATATAATTATTACTTTAATAGCGTATGTGCATACTGACAGCGTATCTGAGCAAAATGTAATGAGCTGCAATACTTAAATACAACTGCCATTTTGCCAGCTAGAGTGCCACTATTATCTATTACCAATCACCTTTTAAAGAACTGTTTTCACTTGGATCTATTGATAGTATGGGAATATATCTTGAGTCAACCTTCCTGGAATAAGCTTATCATTGATATACTTCATCGTATCAAATAATTTAAATCGAGTTACTAGCCCTAAAAGTTACTCTGGGGGTCCTAGCTTTCCTAATAAGTCTCTTCAATTCTGAGTTCTTGATCACCCAAACTAAAAATCACCTATCTTTATGGTCTAAGTGTACATACTAGCCATGATATTTTGGTATATTTTCCTGTTTAATTGGCAGCCTACTAAACAAACTCACTTGCTCAAAGCTTTCTAAGCATAAATAACGATTATGGTAATCATACTGGTTTAGCATTTTACAATAATTTCATCTAATCTTAATCACAATGCTATACTGTAGTCCAAGCAAGTGTCATTATTCCATTTTGCACCAAGAGCTGAACTTCAAGGTGTTTGAATGGCTTGTCCAAGGTAACCCAGTAAGGAATTAGAGAAATAGAAGAAACCAGAAATTCTGAGACTTGAGATTTACATGCAATAAATTTTTCAAAGTTCGAATCCCTTAGCAGGATAATGTACTTGCTTTTTTCCCCTAAACCTGGATTCTCACTAAAGACTTATATATAAATGAGGTAATACTTTTTTTTCAACAAAATACATTAAACACATGATAATTGAGCAGAAGAGGTGTCAATAAATGTATGTAATACTCTTCTAGTGATTGCTGTTAATAACTTCAGGCAGTTGAGCCTCTGGAGAAGCCCTCATTTAATAAGCACCACTGTCAAGGCCAGTCCTATGCATGGATAAATGTAATGGAAAATATCTTGTGAACAGTTTTTGAGGGATTGAGAAAAACTTCCCACCGAAGAAAGCTCCTTCTCTAGACTTACTCTCTTGCCAGAAAATCTGCCATTATTCCTTTTTAATTAAAACAGTGCTAACCCAAGAAAGCCTAGTTTTCCCATTCAAAATTCCCTGGAATAGTCAGCTGTTTAAAGGCTTCCAAAGACAATTCAGAATATTGCCACAGAGCTAGGGAAACTGGAAGCATAATTAAGAAGAAGATGTGTCAACAAGGCAACATTATCAGATTTAGAGTTGGAAGATGTAAAATGTAATCCTACTTTGATTTTGCCACTGTAGTATGCTACCTTCTCAGCTTAATGAACTAATTCTTTTAAAAGCACTACTTAGTGCTGTCTCATTCAAACTAGTATTCCTGGATTTTTTAAACTGCAGAATTTTCATTTTTTCCTAACCAGTTAATCAATTCTATTAGTGATCTTGAAGAAGGAGTGAATAGCACATTAATGAAATTTTCAGCTGATATTTTTTAGGAGGATGTAGAAACACCATTGAGGATACGTAAATAAGGCAGACTGTCTGACAAAGATATATGGAGGTCTAAGTTAAGAAGGAAGTGCAAGATATTTCCCTAGGAGCCAATAATCTAAAATACCAGCAATCAGATAAAGTGAAATAAACTTGGTCATAAAATCAAGATATACAATCTGGGAAAATGAAAGCATATTTGCTATCACCAATAAATAAGGAAGTCACAAAACTATTCCATGCCTGAATGAGTTTAATATTATATAATGCTACCCCATGCATCAGGAACCTAGAAAGAGCCACTAGTAACACAAAGAATGACTTTCAGCCTAAGAGCCCAGAGCTGGATATCAGAGAGTTAGGTAGAAATAGAAGTGACACTTGTAATTATCACTGTAATAATAATAAAGCCTTCTGTGTGCATAGCACTTTAAAATTTTAAAAGCTCTTTCACATACATAGTTTCATGTGATCCTCAAAAGACCTCAGTGAGGTGAACAAGAAAGGAATCATAATTCCCATTTTAGAAGAGAAAATTAGAAGTTCAGCAGGAACGTAATTTCTACAAAGCTATTCAATTCATAAATCCAGGGCCATCATACAATTTTAGAACTTAATGATTCTTTAGAGATACTAGTCCAATTCTCTCTTTTACATATTAGGAAACTGAGGCTTAGAGACAGAAGGATACTTTCTCCAGGAGAATTTAGTTAATTAGTGATAAAGAAAGCACTCAAACCCAAAGCCTAGCCCATCAATCTTTTCAACAAACTGTTGCCTTCTAGTTGGTCTTGAAAGGAGAGGATGATTAAAATAGTCCAGTTTATGAAATTTGGCAGGAAGAGTCCAGAGTAGCTTTTAATGTTAGATGAGAAAGAAAGATTTTCACTGAAGTATTTGCAACAATAATGACACTTGCAATGGAATAAATGAATGCAGTGAACACCTGAAATCAGAAGGATATAGATCAAACAGGCAGAGGGGCAAAAAATGACACCAGCAATATGGGCATTGATTTATGAAGAGAGTCTGGAAGATTAAAAGTGCTAAATATGCATGACTTGGCTAATGACTGAGGAAAGACAAGGAAGTCTATAAATATTTGAAGGGTACAAATGCTACAGAGGACGCTATAGAGTATTTTAAAAGCAAGAGGGGAAAGCCAACACTATTAGCATTAATGAAACCCAATGAAGAAAGGGAAAACCAAAAGACAAACATATGGAAATAGTTAAAATGAGATTTCTTTTCTAGATTTGTCTTCCAAGGCCTGAGGTGGAATCTGGCATTTAGGACACTTAAACTCTGGTTGGACCAAAATCCATAAGCCAATGACGTGGAAGCCATGTCCCATGGATACACAGGGGCTGAGCACATGCCCTCATAGGTGGTTTTTATCTCTTATTTTTATAATCCTGGCACCATACAACATTGTTTGGATTATCATTCACTTTGAAGACAGACTGTGGAGCTTTGTGTAGTAAGAGGAGCATGAACTCCTCTGTTCAATGCAGAGCACTAGAGATGAGGTTACAAACTCAACCACATGGAGCAAATCAAAACTGACTTTACAAAAGTGTGTCACAAATAAATGAAATAAATAAGCAAGCTGCTGCATAGCAGAATAGCTGTGTATGACCCGCCTTCACCCACCTGCCTGTTCCCACATGAAGAATTGTGCAGAACTAGCTCTTGCACCAGCAAAGGACAAACAAGAAGCATCCTGGCTGATGCAAAGTTTGGATCCTATGCTTGCCTCCTTGTTACTGGTATTTTACATATGTGGCCTAGGTTGTTATCCTGGTTTCCAGGTTTATAGCTTTGTCAAACCTCTCAGTATTTGAGATGCCTTTCTGAGCTGGGCCTACCTTGTGTGGTTCTCAACACCCATGCCCTTCTGAATTCTGTTTCCTTGGTCAGCTATTGCTCTGCTCTGCATCCTAGTCCCCATGAGGTTTGATATTGAGATGTAGATGATGTCATACTTGTGGTAATAAAAATGACAGCCCTGAGAAAAGACAAGATACCTGCTAAGTGAGGAGAAAAAATGGTTAAGTCTACTGAAGCCTCTGCATGCCCTAAACTCCAAAGGGGCCTCTCTGCCTTGCCTAGAGCTCAGACTCTGGATGTCCTACATACTATTCCCTTGCCAGGGATGGTGTCTACAGCTCATCACCAGGACCTATGAACACCGTACCTGGCATAGAGTGAGTATTCAATAAATATTGATTCAATGAATAAAGGAATCCTCTCTATTAAACTCCATAATTTATTCATTCAATAAATAAATGTGCTAAATGAACCCCAGCATACTTGATCGGCTGAGGCTTAATTATACTAGTCTTTGCATCTCCAGATCTTACAGATTTCTTTTTTGGCCCCATATCTTTACCCACCAGAGGGAGTCTGGCTGAACCTGAACCTGGAACATTGACATCTACCTGTCTTAAAATAGCACGACTTTCCAGAAATTCTATTGGTTGGACCCTGCTCACCACATAGAATTGTGCAGCCTTTGGCACTAGCCATCCTAAAACTCTAGTTTATCCCATTACTCTAGAGCATTTGGGTATGTGGTCACCTCCAAGGTTCTCATTGGGTTAACACTCCAGAGCCTGGTCCCTTCAACTTCTTCCTTCCCAAATACAACTGGAATGCCATCTTTTCTCCCTCCAGAACGCATTCCACTCACGAAAATAAATCGTTTCTTCATTTTAAATCTTTTTTCTCTGCCTCTTCCTTTAGAGACCCATTTGTTCTTTCGAAAACAAAAGGATAGCTGAGATTCTCAGTAGGAATTCTGGTTGCCATCACATCTTAGATCACTCATTAAAAATTTGCAGTATGGAAAACCACTGAAGATCATTACAGCTGTAGTCAGAAGCCAATGTGCCAGGATAATGAAAAACAATTCTGCAGTTCCCCATGCTCTGCTAGTTGCATTTGTCATAAATGAGTTGTGGAGACTTGGAGTGAATGATCCATATCTTATTGAACTGTCCTTTTTATCACTGACAATTGAAGGTGACTGAGAAGCAGAGCCGGTGTCAGATGATCTAATTGGAAACCTTCTCTCATTAATGTACGATGTTGACTTGTATTGCTTGATGAAACCAGGACCACAACGGAATGGATTTTATTATACAAAATGAACTGGTTGAGCTCTCTTCCACTTCAGTGTTTTTTTAACCTCACCCCACCCCTAACTCTGTGGCAGAAGGAGCCAGCAGAGCAGCAATTTTGAGTAAGGCAGGTCTGTGAACAAACAAAGCAAAAACAGTAACGCAGTGAAGGAAATTGAAACCAGATGGACTTTTATGCCACATATGTTAGAAGAGTTCTTGGGCGCCGCTGTGGAACCAAAAGACCAGAGAGACCTCTGAGAAGTCACTTTGGCTCCACATCTTCAGGCAAAACTGTCCTTAATGTAGCCCCAACAGCTCGGAACGTATCTTGCACATAGAGGAGACGGTATGGAGAACAGTGTCCTCAACCTCCCTGCATCCTTTCCCAGTCACTGGCTGCCTTCATGAAATGCACTGTTGGAAGCTCTCTTTAAAAGTTCAGGTCTTTAGCTAAGCTATCACCACCATGACCAAAAAAAGAGCGTTTGGATGAAGAAATGGGAATTTTACTCCAGCTATTTTCCCTTCTCCCTGACCTGTACCAGTCTGGAGGAAATAAGAGGAATACGGGATGGATGAAGAGAGGTGTAAAATCCCAGAAGACTGCTGAGTAGAATATTCCAGACTCACCGAAGAAAAAAGTCCAGACCTTCCTACAAAGACACAAGAAAGCAGACTTGTTTTGTATATGGAAAACATGGCCAGTGTTCACAGTGATTTTCATTAAGTATATGTTAGTGCCATAGAGGTTAAGTTTCGCAATCTGTTTTCTGGATAGCCACAGTTTACTTTTTTTCATATCTCTGCCGGCTTAAGGATAAACTAATGCTGATAATAACTACCTACTTTCAGAATGATTCGATGAGCATTTCATAAATCTAAAAATGCTTTCACAATGCTTAGCAAAAACTAAGAAATACACAAATTTCATCCTGAAAACATCACAAACCAAGACCCACAGATTTGTTCACTTTCTCTAAAACCTTCTAGTCTGACAAATATGGCTTTTTAAAATACACATTTTATTGGCTCAGAGGTATGCACAGTCATCTTCAGTTTCAGAAGATGAAGCAATGGCTAATTTAAGCTATTTTTATGCCTAACTAGTGCCCATATCTTTTATGGTCTTTGACTCCTCTGACCCTGAGATGCTGTGATCCAGCAAAATTTGAGAGAGAGAGAGAGAGAAAGTGGGGGCTGTTCTTGACAGTATTGTTATATTAGTGGTTTTTGCTCTGACCTTCTATCTCTTTTTATATTCTCTTCCTGTCTTTTTACCCCTCTCCACTCAATGCCAGACACTAAGATACCCCCTTCTGTGGCAATAGACAAAAACCATTTTTCCTATTGTAAGCCTCACAACTGTTTCCTTAGATCCATTCTCAAATCACATTTCCTGTGTTTCTTTGTTAAGAATTAAACTTCTAAACAGTTTCACCCTCGTGAATGTTATGATAGTAAACTATTAATGGCAATATCATATTTAATATGTTGCTCACCCTAGTAACATTTAGAAGTAAAGAGAACTGCTAATTCATTGTGCAGTGTCTTTTCTTACCTATATAAAATTTTGTTCTCAAGCAACACTTCAAACTTTGTGTCATGACATTGATTGTATCTCATCCATCACCTCCTGGGTTTCAGCAAACCAGAGATCCTTAGAGCTAGAATAAGTCATTCAAACCTAAGTTGTATTTATTATTTTTCAAATTAGAAAATGGAACTTAGAGAACTGAAATGATGCCCAGGTGACTTAGAGTCAATGAATGAACTGGGTCTAGTACTCAAATCTTGACTCCTCATTCAGTGTTCTTTCCAGCACAGCTCATAACCAATTCCATCTTGTACTGTTTCAGATCCCAAGTGCTGCACTCAATGCTACCAAGAGACTCTTTCAGGGATAGAATTCCCTGGCTAAACAGAAGATGGTAGAAAGAGCACTGTGATGTTAACACAGAATCTACATCCAGAATGTCTAGCGATACTGTTAAGTGGTATATGCTACCTGAAAACTGATCCAAATGCAGGAATAATTTGTAAAGTATTTTATGATATGAAAATATACCTAAACATTTTACCCATGCTCATACCTTTTTGCATTGCTGCAACCTCCACTGGCAAATTATACCAAGGATGTCTTTGCAGAAAAGGGAATCAGACAGAGCTGGAAAGTTGTTGATGAATAGTTGATAAACATGAAAATAAATTATATTGTAAGCAAAGCAAGCAGGATCCCATCACAGAATCAAAAATTATATTAATAGATGAGAAGAATTTCCTATAAACGGGAAGTGATGGGGGCCTCGGAAGAATGCCCTTTGAAAGGGTCTACTCACATACCGTGTTTTGTTGATATCAAACATCTGGCTGGAGAGAAAACCATTCAGTCAATCTACCAGATGTTTAGTCTACTCTCTGCCAAACATCTGGGCAATTGATGGGATCATTTCCTTTTCATTAGGGAGCTTGGCCATAGCAACCCAGAGGTGTAATCACAGCATGAGAATACAGCGTGAGAATAACGGATAGGCTGACCCACCAGGATCCCCAGAGTGGGACGTTTTTCAGGTCTGTGTGGGTCAATTCAGCATCGCTTTAGTTTGAGATTTGTTGGCTGTTTTTTGCTCTGAGACACTTTGATGCCAGCACATTTTTAAATCCCGACTGCATAAAGAGCAGAGGACCTGAGGTGAAAAAGAATACCTTATTGACATTCAAGAACAGGAGGCCACTGGCTGAAAGCTACACTGGTTTCCTCCCAAATTGTCATTAAGTGACCTTCCTTTGCTGTTTCTACTGCTGTGGGGGAAGAGGTGCCGACATTTTGCTGGCACTGGCCTCAGGACTCATAATGAGTATAGAACTTGGCTCTATTATAAAACATAACCCATCTGACAAAAGGAAATTATTTAATGGGCACTCTCTTAATTACAACAATTTGGAAGAGGGAGAAGTTGAGGACAACAGCAGAAAGCATAACAAGGTCACTTAATGAGAATTTTATCTTTAAACTCCCTTCTGGTAGATCAGCATCCCCAAGGGTTGAATAGGAAAGTCAACGTTTACCAATATTTTCTTCAATTCTAGTCAAAGACAAGGGGGAATAGGGGAGAATAAGGGAGTAGAAGCAAGCAAAAAAAGGAGAAAATAAAGGACTTTATTGTCTTTATATTGAGGAATAACAGGATGACTATGACATTTGTGATTTATCTTCTGGATTTTTTTTTTTTCTGCGGGTAGAAGAGGACTCTGGAGTAAGATTACAGGCAGTCAGCCATGGGTCATGCCTTACCCAAGAACATTGCAAGGTCTGAGCTAGGAGTCTTCAGAAAGATGATCTGCAATTTTACCGATAGCCTTATAGGGAGACTGACGCTCTGAAGAATACAGTGTTCCTATCTGAGTTTGTCATCCTTGCTCACAATCGTAACAATGCTAATGCCTCACAGGTGTTCAGAACCCTGTCGTTTTCACAGTGCTTTCAGAAACTTCTTTTGATCCTTGTACTTCAGTAGGTGCAGTTTAAAGAAAACGGAAGCAACAACATCATCAAACCTGGACTCCATGCCTATTACTTTCCAGACACCTTGCTAAGTACTTTCTCATGGCATCTTATTTGGCCTATACAAATAAGGACATGTGTATTCGTACCTCCTTTTTAAATGAGGAAAATGCTGGGCTCAGAGAGGCTAACTAATGTACCCAAAATCACCCAGCCAGTGAATGGAATTATAAAATTGGGTTGGAATTTGAATCCAAGCCTCCTCCCTAAGCCATGCTTTATTAGACCATATTGCTATCATAATTAATGCTTCAAATGTACCCAAGACAAAAAAAAAAAAAGGAAAAGATCTTCACTATAGCACTCATATTCCAGAATATAATTTAGTGACATAAAATCATTATATGTATATATGTGTACATTTTTTTAAAAATATACACAAGACATCTGTATTTGGAATCTTCTTGGAAGCCATCCATGCTAACATTAAACCATCTTTGGAGTATCTGTATAAAAGTAAAGAGAGCCAGTCTGATAACATATTCATTTTGTCAGTCATGGAAAATCTGCAGAACCACCATGTACTTAGTAAAGTGTACTATGATAAGAAAAAAAAAGAAATATGAGATAATCCCTGCCTTCAAAAAAATACCTAATTTTGCTAAAGACATTAATAAATGCCCTGTATACAGTAGCGTAGTAGTATTTGAGTTAATACTTGGATTTCACACATTGATATAAGAAACTATAAACAGAATAAGATGAAATATAACTGTTAAATTTTTCTTACAGATAATAATTACTGTAGAGATCTGCTGGATAAGATCAAACCGTACTGGAGTAGGACCTGAGGAGAGTGCTTTTTTTTTTTTTAAGCTCTATCCTATTTAGGGATCTCTCTAGAATGAAATCAGGAGGTCAGTAACAGGTCACATTCCAGGACCTATAGACCTATAGACTCTGATTCCAAAGACCAAATTCTGTCTCATAAATTCAGAGAGGCATGGAATTTTTAGATATTAAAGAAAAAAATAATACATATTTTGGGAGAAGGTTTCAGAAAATCTGAGAAGTGGGAATAAGTGAGCCATGTTTGTTACACAACAGAATGAGATGATTTTGAATAAAGGTATTTACTTTGTGAGGATAATGTGGCTCATTAGACCAAATGGAGATTTTGGAAGAAAAACAAGAGTTTTCTATAGGAATTAGGAAATGATTGTCAATTCTTGACTGGGATCTTATTTGATTATGCTGACAACAGTCTATATAATGGATTGGAATAAGGAAATACAGGAGTAGAAGAAATCATTTTCTGTTCTAAGGCCATTGTGATGAAAACTCATCTTAACAACGATGGAAATCCATTCAGATCAGATGTTTGGCTACATGTAATGCACAGTTTAATCCAGATATGTACTGATTAAATCTGTGGAAGGAGGTTTGAAATACCCTTACCACTGAGAGGAATCAGCTGATATTTTTAGGACTATCTGCAGATATTGAAATCTGCAGATATTCTAGGGGAAGATTTTGCTTCAGTACGTTCCCCTGGGGTCATTTAAAACATAGAGTTTTCTTACCTTAAATTTATTTATTTACAAAAATATGAACATTTTGCTTTCATTTTTATTTTTATTTTTTAATCTAAATCTGAAGTGAAAATTTGAATCTCCTGTTAAGGTAGACATCTTCTTAGCACTAATTAACATACACAGTGATTCCAGGGGAAGTCACTGAAGCAAAATATTCCCCTGGAGTATCTGCAGGTTTTGGTACCTGCTGGAGGCCCTAAAACCAATTCTTCGCAGATACCCCAACAATGAACTTTTGGGCTTAGACTTCAAACCTCTTCTCTTTGTATCTGCACTCATCTCCTAGGCAATCTCATTCAATACTGTGGTCCTAAAGCCAATCTCCACACTGATAACCACTGAATTCACACTTCTGGAACTAACCTTGACCTTGAACTCCAGACAAACATATATAACTATTGGCTCAACGTCTTCACTTGGATGTCTAAAGTTATCTCAAACTTAATATGTCTGAAATAACATTTTTAATGCCACCCAAATACGCTCCTTGCACTTCATAATGTCAATAAACGCCAGCTCCATTTTACCAGATGTTCTGGCCAAGACTCCTAGAATCATTTATGACACCACTCTCCCAAATCCACATCCAATCTATCAGCAAATCCTAATGGATCTGCCTTCAAAACAGATCCAAGTCCACTCCTGCTTAAAGGTCTTTGCATTCACTGCTCCCTCGGCCTGAAGTGATCTTCCCCTAGATGTCTGCACAGCTCATTTCTTCACTTCCTTCAGGTCTCTACTCCAATGTCACCCTCTCAGGGAGACATTTCCCGACTACCAAATATATGTTCAGTAGATCCATCCCCCAGTGGTCCCCCAACAGCCATTTTTATTCTTCTTTGTAGTGCTTATTCCCACCTAATTCCGCAGTTGCTGATGACATCCTACTTATATCCCCTTGACCATACCCACGGCCTTCCCTGGAGGTCACCACAGACACCTCCTTACAGCCTATGGGTTTCTTTGTCTCTCTGATAGATGATGTTATTGATTTCCTCTGGCTATGGCAATATATTCAGTCTGTGGACAAGGCAGGCCAGAAATGCTCAGAAGTTAGCACGTTAGGAAGCTAAGAAGGATAAGAGTTTGTGAATAAATACCCCAGCTTTTTACACCTTAAGAGGAAGCTTCGGATTAGTTTTCTGTACTGATATTCAGAGGGTCCTCAGAGGATTCAGCCCCAGTTGCCCCTTAGGAACCCACAGATGCATGCGCCCTTTATTGACTTTTCTCTTTCTGCAGCTTGTACCTCTGCCCCATGGGGTTATCTCCCAAGTAAATATTTGCAGCCAAATCCTTTCCCTAAGGTCTGCTTTTGAGGGAACCCAAACTGAAACTTGTACATGTTTGTTTTTCTTTTTATTTTTAATTGTACTTTAGGTTCTGGGGTACATGTGCAGATCTTGCAGGATTGTTGCATAGGTACATACACAGCAAGGTGGTTTGCTGCCTTCATCCCCCCATCACCTACATCTGGTATTTCTCCCCTCATTATCCCTCCCCACCCACTGCTGTTCCCCCCCATAGCCCCTTCCTACTGACCACAGCGTGTGACGCTCCCCTCCCTGTGTCCACGTGTTCTAATTGTTCAACACCTGCCTATGAGTGAGAACATATGGTGTTTAGTCTTCTGTTCTTGTGTCAGTTTGCTGAGAATGATGGTTTCCAGATTCATCCATGTCACCATGAAGGACATGAACTCATCGTTTTTTATGGCTGCATAGTATTCCGTGGTGTATATGTGCCACATTTTCTTTATCCAGTCTATCAATGATGGACATTTGGGTTGCTTCCAGGTTTGTGCTATTGTAAACAGTGCCATAATGAACATACATGTACATGTGTCTTTATAATAGAACAATTTATAATTCTTTGGGTATATACCCAGTAATGGAATTGCTGGGTCAAATGGTATTTCTATTTCTAGGTCCTTGAGGAATCTCCACAGTCTTCCACAATGGTTGAACTGATTTACACTCCCACCAACAGTGTCAATGTGTTCCTATTTCTCCACATCCTCTCCAGCATCTGTTGTCTCCAGATTTTTTAATGATCGCCATTCTAACTGGTGTGAAATGGTATCTCAATGTGGCTTTGATTTGCATTTCTTTAATAATCAGTGATGATGAGCATTTTTTCATATGTTTGTTGGCCTCATGGATGACTTCTTTTGTAAACTGTCTGTTCATATCCTTTACCCACTTTTGAATTTTTTTTTTTTTTTTCTTGTAAATCTGTTTTAGTTCTTTGTAGATTCTGGATATTAGCGCTTTGTCAGATGGGGAGATTTCAAAAATTTTTTCCTGTTCTGTTGGTTGGTGGTTTGCTCTAATGATTGTTTCCTTTGCTGTACAGAAGCTCTGGAGTTTAATTAGATCCCATTTGTCTATTTCGGCTTTTGTTGCCATTGCTTTTGGTGTTTTAGCCATGAAGTCCTTGCCTATGCCTATGTCCAGAATGGTTTGGCCTAGGTTTTCTTCTAGGGTTTTTCTGGTGTTAGGTCTTATGTTTAGATGTTTAATCCATCTGGAGTTAATTTTAGTGTAAGGTGTAGGGGTCCAGTTTCAGCTTTCTGCACATGGATAGCCAGGTTTCCCAACACCATTTATTAAACAGGGAATCCTTTCCCCATTGCTTGTTTTTCTCGGGTTTGTCAAAGATCAGATGATTGTAGATGTGTGGTGTTGCTTCTAAGGCCTCTGTTCTGTTCCAATGGTCTATGTCTCTCTTTTGGTACCAGTACCATGCTGTTTTGATTACTGTAGTCTTGTAGTATAACCTGAAGTCCAGCAGCATGATGCCTCCAGCTTTGTTCTTTTTGCTTAGGATTGTTTTGGATATGCAGGCTCTCTTTTGGTTCCATATGAAGTGTGAAGCAGTTTTTTTCCAGTTCTGTCAAGAGGGTCATTGGAAGCTTGATAGGGATAGCACTGAATCTATAAATTACTTTAGGCAATATGGCCATTTTCACAATATTGATTCTTCCCAACCATGAGCATGGAATGTTTTTCCATCTGTGTGTCCTGCCTTATTTCATTGAGCAGTGATTTGTAGTTCTCCTTGAAGAGGTCCTTTACATCCTTTGCTGGTTGTATTCCTAGGTTGTGCAGTTTTGAGTTTGTTTCTTAATCCTGAGTTCTAATTTGATTGCACTGTGGTCTGAGAGACTGTTTGTTATGATTTCCATGCTTTTGCATTTGCTGGGGAGTGATTTACTTCCAATTATGTGGTCGATTTTAGAGTGAGTGCAATGTGGTGCTGAGAAGAATGTATATTCTGTGGATTTGGGGTTGAGAGTTCTGTCAATGTCTGTTAGGTTCAATTGGCCCAGATCTGTGTTCAAGTCCTGTATTTCCTTGCTGATTTTCTGTCTCATTGATATGTCCAATATTGACAGTGGAGTGTTAAAGTCTCCCACTATTATTGTGCGGGAATCTACATCTCTTTGTAGTTTGTTAAGGACTTGCTTTATGTATCTGGGTACTCCTGTATAGGGTGCATTTATATTTAAGATAGTTAATTTCTCTTGGTGTATTGATCTTTTTACCATTATGTAATGTCCTTCTTCGTTTCTTTTGATCTTTGTTGGTTTAAGGTCCATTTTATCAGAGACTAGGATTGCCACCCCTGCTTTTTTTTGCTCTCCATTTGCTTGGTAAATCTTCTTCCATCCCTTTGAGCCTGTGTGTGTCTCTGTACATGAGATGTATCTCCTGAATACAGCACACCAATTGTTCTTGGCTTTTTATCCAATTTGCCAGTCATGAAGTTCTTGTGCTGTGTTTTTCAGCTCCATCAAGTCATTTAGGTTCTTCTCTAAGCTGGTTATTGTAGTTAGCATTTCATCTAACATTTTTTCAACGTTTTTAGTTTCTTTCCATTGGGATAGAACATGTTCCTTTAACTCAGAGAAGTTTGTTATTATCCACCTTCTTAATCCCACTTCTGTCAGTTTGTCAAATTCTTTCTCCATCCTGCTTTGTTCCCTTGCTGGTGAGGAGCTGTGATCTTGTGGTGGGGAGAGACGTTCTGGTTTTTGATGGTTTCACTCTTCTTGCACTGGTTTCTCCCCATCTCTTGGATTTACATAGCTTTGATCTCAGTTAGCTGCTTGGGGAGGCAGACTTTCCTTTGTCCGCCTGCAGAGGCACTGCTGGGCTGCCACAGATTCAGTGGCACTGCTGTGTCTTTTATTTACTCAGGAAAATTAGGCCGGCTTCTTCAATGGCGGCTTCCCTTCCACCCACCAAGCTGGATCCTTCCTGGTCACTCTCTAACTGACATTCTGGGTGCCTAACTCTGGAGTGAGAGTTTTTTGGCCTGCTGGGCTTTGTGCGATGGGGGGGCCCGTCCTGCCATTTGGGCTGTTTCCCTGTGTTCCATTCCCCTTCTTACTGGGGGGCGGGTAGCTCCGTTCCACCGGCTTTTTGGCTTTCTCAGCCTCAGCCAGTGCTTCCGCCTAGATTTATGCTGACAGCCCCAGCGCCAGCCAAAGTTGCTGTTCTGCCCTGTTCAGCAGCTTGCTAAGGCTTTTCAGTCCAGCAAAGATCTCCTCTTCTGCAGGTTGTAGAGGGCTTGGGTGGAAAGCTGTATCCGAACCAAAGTCCCAGGGGGAGAGATTCTCCAGTCCTCTGGTTGGCTGCACGCTCCTCCTAGGTGGGCAGTGCCCCCCTCTTGCTGCAACTTGCCCTATTTGGTTTATACCCACTGTCCAACCAGACCCACAAAATGAACCTGGTACCTCATTTGGAATTGTGGAGACCACTCAGTTTCTGCATCTCTCTTGCTGGGAGCTGCTTTCCGGAACAGCCTCTTATTCGGCTATCTTGGGATCCCTTTGTACACGTTTATTTGTCTATCATCTATATCCCTCATCACAGTCAAAGCTCCACAAGAAGAGTAAAGTTTTCTTGTTTCAAGTTCTACCTCAGCTTCTATGTTCTTGGCACACAGGAAGCGCTCAATCATTTTTTGTTAAATGAATATGAAGGAACTTGATCTCCATTTGCATTTGATTTCCTGCCACTGGGCTATAGCATCATGGGATGGAAAGTCTACGCTAGAAACTTGATAGAAAAGACAGAATGGAAGAATGAAAGCAAGACTGTGAAAGTTGGGGGGAAAAAAGAAGGAAACAATGCACATTCTTTCTCATGTGTCTTTCAAGGTCACAGGAGCAAGCTTCCGATAAACAGTGCCCAAATCAGAAGTGGGAGTGGTAATGGGAAGGGTCATGAACTTGGCTTCATCACAAGGCTCCCACACTCACTGTAGCAGTGGGCTCCATCACTGGAGCACAGCAGGAAGACCAGGTAGGGAAGGAGCTTTGGACAAGACCTTATTCCCTTACAGTGTTTTCTGTCTCTGGTCACTAGCCTTTCATCTGCATCTGAAGCATAAGGGCTACTTTGAATGGCAGCCCTGCTCTGCTGGTCACCAGCTGAGAGGAATAGTGAGGAGTTCATGGATATATTTGTTCTTGACTTCAATGCACACCTCTTTATTTGGGATTAATCCATCATTTCAAACACATAACAAGGACCCCGCCAAGTAACAAAGAGAAATGTTCATTAAGATGTTCCAGAGGCAGAAATCTTCACCAGGAAAACAACAGATGACCCCATTACAAGAGACTCCTTGGAGTCTACAGGCCCCATGCATGTACCTTCAATTTCAAACACACAATCGAATGAATATGGCAGCAATTCTCTTTCCTGAAGATTGCAGAGCAGCCTCTCCAGTGAAAGCCATGAGGTTCCAGGTAGAGGAATGGAGCATTAGACCTCAGTTTGGCTGCCACCACTCAATGACACTGACAGATGGTACAGGCCCGGACAACTAACTCCCTTCACATCACCAAATCTCACCTTCAAAATTCAGAACATGAGGCAAACATGCTCCGTCTTACAAAGTTGTCAGAATTAGATAAAATCATAAGAGAAACATTTTGGCACATCTTAGCACTCAATATACATTTGCTGAAATGCTGAAATGCTCCTCGGTGCTGCTCCAAACTTCACCGCATTAAGTGGAGTGACTGCTTCCTCCCTGCATGCTCCATCTTCCCCACAGACTAAAGTGTTTCCCGTTTCCAAGGGAACAGGTAATGAGAGAGCAGATCTGAGCAGCTGATCAGATACTAAGAAGAGATGCATGTGAGCATAAGGCAGGAAAGGGAGTGTTGTGTCAAGTCCGTGCCTGTACATTGTCAGTCTGCGAAGGTGCACTCCTGGGGGACAGGGATAGGCCTTCTCTTTTCTCGTTCCTCATAATTCTACTTCACGTCAGGGTCTTACAGAGCCTCCATAAATATTATTTGCAAATGATATCAGTGATGTCCTGCATCCCACACCTCCCCGTTGAATGTCTGACTTCATCTAAAAGAAAGCAGTCTTAGCAGTCCTAGCTCCCCTGCTCTCCTAATGGTCAGGGAGGAAGGGGATGAACTGTTGGGAATGGTGGGGCAGAGCTACTGGTGGCCTTCCAGCACCAGGCAACTGTGAGTCACTTTGGAAAGGAAGTCCCCCATGTTCAATGAAGGAATGGCCACAGTGCAGTGCAGGAGTGTGAGCACCCAACAGCTGCTCAGAGGGTTTCCCACTGGGGCTGGATCTCTTGAGGGTGGCAGGAAGAGGCTGGTCTGCAGGACCATCAAGTCTATGTTGTGACTGCTTAAGCCAGCCCAAGACTTTTCCTGAATGTGTTGGTATCTCTTAAAATTACTGATCTTTTAAGGCCCTAAGAATCAAAGAGAGGAAGGGAATAAGAAGGGAGCTATGTTTATCGGTTACCTAGCGTGTGCAAATGGATTTGTACCAGCTTTCTATATACAGCTTATTTAGTCCTTTTAACAACTCTGAAGTTAGTGATACATGTTACCCATATTTTAATTGGAATTCATAGGGTTTTTAAAAACTTGCCCAAAGTTATATAGTAAATGTGCTCTTTTCACCTTACCCTACTGCTCAAGCAATACAGGCTGCCAAAGATCCCTCCTATTGCTGTGAGGCATGTGCCACCCAGAGCAGGTCATTTTGCCTTTAGGCGCAGGCACTTTGGCTGAAGCCTTTGAATAGCACTGCTTGATAATCAGAGACATCATCATGGCAATGGTGAATGGGTGTGCATGTGTTAGTGCTGAGAACCTGTTTCAACTCACACTGGGGACATAATCATTGAGAACAAGAGATGGAGAAGAGCCTCGTCCTGGGATAGGCAGAAACTGCTGTTGTAGAAAAGACAACTGTGAAGACACCATCAAAATATTATAAACTAGGATTACCTTCCTGGGAGTATCTACAAAATGTAATTGGTGGGCAACTCACCCTGTTGACTGCGGCAGGAGACAAAACCACGCCTACGGTACCTTGAGGAAGTTCCCTTGCTTGCATAAAATATCCCTACGATAGGCCAAAAGAAAAGGCCGAACATCTTTGATGAGGGAGAATTCAGTCTGAAGGAGAATGACAGTCTTTAAATCCGCACCTCCATATCCCATCCCCAATTTCCCAGACTTACTTAGGGTATCCACTCCATATCTCCTCTATCCTAGGTACATCAGGGCACCTAGCAAGCCACTGCTGCCAACTTCAATGCTGCCATGCACTACCCCCTGTAGTGGCAAGAATACAGAACTTGGAACAGCAGAGCTTCAGCACAAGTCTTCACAACATGGACCTTCACAAGGAATGAGAGTTTAAGCTTGTACCTTACCTCGTTGAATTTCAGTTGTCTCACCTGAGAAAAGAAGAGGTTTTCAGAACAATTACGTTAGATAACCTAAGTCAGCCAATACACCTGCCTGCTCATGAATGGTATCAACTATTGTACTATTGGAGATTACTATTGCTGATTCTGAAGTTTCCTAAAAGTTTAAGTACTACACTGTCTAAAGGAGATGAAGAGGGGTAATAAGGATGGCAAGGCCTCTCCATGCTCTTCCATTCACTGATAATTTCTGGTCCCAAAGAATCCAGGGCTCTATATCTCACTTGAAGCCCAAAGAAGCAGGCCAAAGAGACAGGCATGGAATGATGCACACTTAGCAACTGCATGGGCCAAGTGTGCAAGTCCTCGCTTCTCTGCTGCAGAGATCCGGGCTTCACTTAGCTCCCCAGGATGCCCCCATTTGCTGCCAACTCATGGCTTTGCTGTCAGGTGAAGCCAAGGCACATCCAAAGTGAGAATGCTACTTTACCACCTACTTGGCTTTTATCCAAATGTCTGGGCTTGTCTAGGGCATAAATCCAGGAAACAGCCCTGGACAGCTCTCAGATACTTTAAGACGACACGAAAGCCTGTGGTATAGACAGAGTAGAGGAGGTAGGAGAAGGCGAAGCAGTGGCAATGGCTGCTGTCCCCTCAACAGATTAACGTGGGAGAAAGTGCCGGAATGGAATTCAGAAAATGAGTTAATTCAGCAGCCTTTCCATTTACTGGATGACTCAAATTTCTTGAGCCTCAATCTTTTCATCTAAAACATGGGGTGAGTAAGCTTTAATTCCTTCTACTTCTGAAACCCTGTCTTAGGAAAAAAGTGAGATTTTTAAATACAGAAGAATAAGCCAGTTTATAAATAATTATGTAGACCCCAGAGGATTCTCTGTGCTGTATTAGAGTGTTTAATTTAAAAGAGAAATATTGCCTTGGTCCTCAATTTATGATTTTGACCTGACGTTAATGGCCAATTAGATAGCCTATGGCAATATATAGTGACGACATATCAGAATGTATCCTGCACTAGGAATCAAAAGACCTACCTCAGAATACTGGATCCTTCCCCTGAGCTGTGTACCCTCTGGCAACTCACCTAACCTCTCCAAGCACGGTATCCCTTTTGCCTACTGCACAGTGTTTTGGTAGTCATAAAGTCAATTGTCAAAGTGAATGCATTTTGTATTCTGTAAAGCCGTATACCAACACAAGATTTCATAATCACCGCTACCATTATTTCCACTGTGGCGTACTTACCAAAGCACTCTACCATGGTTCTACCAAGTTTGGATTATAAAATACCCTCAATAACTCCCCCATTTGAACTAAGCCCTGACATAGCAGCCAAAGCTGTGTCTATCTCAGCCTTGTCTAGACAAGGTGCAATGATGAGGAGAGAGTAGTGGCCATTATCTAGGACTAGGAATCTGTTGAGATAGCAGAGAAATCAGCAGAGCTCCAAGTTGATTTGGTCCATCTTTGGAGGTGTTCTGTGGCTCAGGTCTCTCAAAAGGATCTGGTCTTTGTAATATTTAAACAAATAAATCAAGGTAATTTGGTTAATGGGCATTAAAGTACTGTTGCAAAAGTGATGGAGTCCCCATACAGCAAAATTTAAAAATTTGCCCTATATTTTCCCATTGTCGGCCAAGATGCTAAGATGAAATTCAGAAGCTGAAGAAGTCTTCTTCAAGGAATGTTGAAAATCAGTAGCCCTGTGGTAACCATCTTAGGAGGCTGTGTAAGTCATCTTGAGGGTGCTCAGGGACCTTTGCGACAGTACCCAACACAGGCCTATCTTCCCTGGTAACTGGATTCCATTAGCTAATCTTACCCCTTTAACAATGGGGCTGGATGTTGGGCATGCCTAGTCCAACAGTCAAGTAGCTCATAAGTGTGGTTGTGGAGCCAGATAGCTCACCCAAGTACAAGTCATGAACCAAAACCAAGTCTACACATACACTAAATCCAGAAGCCAGGAAGCTGGTATAAGTCGTGTCCCTAAAGCCAGGAGCGAAATTCAACAATTAGCTGAATACAATGCACAAGCAATTTAAGAGCCAAGAAGATAACCCAGGAGTTTAGTTGCTAAAACAAAACTATGTTCAAAATCAGTTGAGGCCAACAGCTGGTTGGAAAGATTGGGTCATCATGGGCAGGGAAGCTCTCCCAGGAAGAGCAGCCAATAGAGTAGGAGGAGTCATTTTGAAGCTGCCATGTGTTTAGCTTTCCCAAGCTTTCATTTAGCCTTTACACTACATTCATTAATGAAGACAATAATAAAGACATCGGGGAGGAATACTGTAACACAATCAGCTCCATTTCTTCTCTTCGTCCACCACCAAAACCTACTACTCCCAGACTGGAAGGAAATACATGGAAATGTTTTCAGAGTGGATGGATATAATTTTACTTTGTCCCTTCTATGTACCTCTCTAAAATGTTCCCTTTTGGATATATATTATTTTTATAGCCAATAAAATATAGAGTACACTATAAAAACAGAAAACAAGAAACATTTACCTTTCCTTATCTTAGTCAATAAGGTCTGCTGCCACTGCTAGATACACTGCAGTAGATATTTCTAGATAGTGTTGTGGACAGTACTGATCTGCCCAATTCCAGTGTCACATATCTCTTTTAACAAAAAGATACAGTGCCTTGTTTCCCAATAGTGATGATTCAGGCTCCTGTGGAAGGCTAGCAGGACTGTTCTTAAATAAGCAGGACATTTGGATTTCCTCAAATTATACCCAAGAGCAGTCATCTCCTTTGGCTATATGTACTCCTTCTTTTGAGTCACTGGAGTATCTCTGACACTCTAGGCTGAGGAGAAAGTGGTGAAAAAAAGAAATAAAGGGCATAATATCAGCACACACACAATCCAATGAGGCATCCATGGGATAAATATCTCCACTGAGAGAATGCATCTCTGTCTAACCAACCAAAGCAGAGATTGGGAGAAAGTGGAGAAAAACCTGAAAAGCCATTCTTTTGTTCAGCATACATTGGGATGTATGTGCAGCCGATCTACCTGCTAATGGTGAATCATGCTTGCATTAAAATGAATATTAACAAATTTATATGAAGAGTATTGTATGAATCCTATGAGTGGTTTTTAGAGAAATAAATTTTTGAAGAAAAATAAGTCCTTAATTGGCAATTCCGATACTTGATTCTGTGTAACACTATTTACCTTGCTACAAGACACAAACGTTATGTTATCTGACTACCACTCAGTGATGTTGCTAATGTTTTCTAGTGTTCAAATATTCATTATAGCTTCAATTTTTGGTAAATGCTACTAAAATATTTCTTATTTTTCAAGCTGTTCATTAAATATCCTTAATGGTAAGTAAAGACTATAAAGAATGTTGGAAATACTTTTTAAATAACATGATTTGGGGCATCCCTGAAAATGCCAAAGAATTGCAATTTCTCGTTTCCAAATATTAATATCTTTCTGGGATTTGGAAATGCTAAGTACAGACATGGTTCTTAGCCAAAGTACAGCTCAGCTTCTAAGGAGCCTAAATGATATGTTCCCCAGAGACATATTATAGGCTTGAAATCTGGGATCCAAAATCCCTAGAACCACATGCCGTAACCCACAACTGTTCTCATTTCTCTCTTGACAAGTTAGAGACAGAATTCAGAACCAGCTCATTAATATTTTTTTAAACTCAGGCTTGGGGCTTAGACACAATTACAATATGCACATGTGAGCACATACACACATAAACACACACACAAACACAGAAGAGACCAAAGTTATAAAAATCTTCTTGGTCTTTTAAAAGAGCAGTCTCCCTTGGCCCAAAAGTCCCTATTCAAATGATGGATAGAGGTTTCCATTTCTCACTCAAACAGTCGGCCAGCTCTTTGTCTACACTTCTTAATTTCAGAGGAAGCAGGAATTCCTCAGGAAGGCCCTTTCGAAGTTCACAAAGGCACAGTTGTCATAAATCAAAAATTGGTGGCATTAGTGAAGTCAAGGAATAGTACTGCAAGTAACATTTTCCTCGACATTGCTGAGAGAGTCAAGTCTAGGGTTTAATGAAATAAAATATCTTTATCATGAACGTGAATAAGCCTGCCAGAGTAGTTCTCTTTTGAAGTGACTTCTGGTCTGCGAGAAGATTTAAGCCCAGTCTCCCAAGTCCAAAGGCAGAAGCAGCCATCATTCCCCACCTGGAGGTATAGCCAAGGGAAGGCTGTTGTCTAAGCCCAGAGCTCCGTGGAAAGCTAACTAAAGCTGGGACATCTTGAAGGCATTGAAAGAAAATGAAGCAAACAAATGAACAGTGAATCCAACAAGAATCAAGCTCACCTATCTCCTGGGCAATATTTTCTCTCCACAGAGAAAGTAAAAAGACATCATTAGTAACAGGCTAAGAAAAGGATGGCATGGTCTGCACTCTGGATTCAAAACTGACTTCTCTCAAACCTGAAGATGAATTAAATTATGAGTGGATGAAAAGATGTTATAGTTATTCATACAGCGCAATTATCTAGAGAGATTTTTCAAAATACTCTGGTAGCATCAATAAGCCCATTGAATTTAATTTGAATTTTAAAACTTTTATTAAAGATGCTAGTGTGTTTGCTTTTGTTTTTGTTTTTAAACCAAGAGATAATTTTGTCCCTGTGTTATTAAGGATTAATGCAGTACAAAGGCAGACGTAGCTTCCATAAAATGAATTTTATTTTTTCTCCCTTTCTTCTAGCTATCTGGAAAACAGCAAACAACTAGGGAGAGAACAAAGAACTTCTCTATGTCTTTGGCTGCCCTTCGTGAAGAAAGGAGTCCCATATTCTCAATGCTCAATCCTTCCAAGGTTTACTGGGCAGGTCCTAACGATTTTACTGGGCTTGTAAAATAAACATTTCTGAAGTTGAAATAGTTCACCTTGAGACAACTTGTTACAAGTTTTTAATCCCCTCTTTTAGGTATGGTCCTGACCTATGAACCTGACACAATGAGTTCCAGGTGTTGAACTTTATGTGCAGGAAGGAGGTCCTATCTGCCTTTAATTTTTGATAAAGACTCCCTGCCTTAGTTAATGATTCTCATTGACTTTTACAGATGATTTTTCTCTGGGCTCTATTTCAACACTAATTTATACTTAACTCTTTATCCTTATATATACTCACAGAAGAGATAGATAGATATAGATAGATAGACAGACACACACAGATAGTGATAGAGATATTTAATACAGATAATTTCATGCTTTATAATTTTTATGTAAAACATTCCACAAGTCTAAACAATATTTCTATAAAACTTCTAAACTAATAGAGCCATTACAAAGATTTATGATAGAAAAAAAGTAATGGGCTCCAATAATTCAGAATTGACCCCAAACTCTATTGCCTGCCACAGAACATAACCATGTTTAAAACAAACAAAAAATAACACCAAAAATGACTGACTCACATGAAAACCTATGGATAAAAGCATGACTACGTGAGATACAGAGTAGCATGGATGAAAAAGAGCCTGCGTTACAGTCTGAATGCTCCATAAGTACCCGTATGAATTTAGGAAGTAAATCAATCTCTCTGGTGCCAGTGTTTCATCTGTCAAAGGTAGACTGCAGTGAAAGTATCCTAAAGTTTCTTGGTAACCCTGATATTTTATAACTGCATTTATTTCTTAACAAGTTCGTATGTCTTAATTAGGAGGCTTTCCAACAAATGCACCTTAAAATTGCTGTTGACCACGTGACCATCATTATATAGTTGTAATTGATTAAAAATTTGGCTAGTTAAATAACAACTTGGTGTGTAGTAGCTTGGTTGTTATTCTTGAGAATAAGAAAAGACAGCTGTACACTTTCAACGTTTTAGTTACAAATTATTTGAAGGCCATTGGAAGAAGGAATAGCAGAGTTGGTTCTAACTTCTCTTGGTAATTTCTGGTAAGATCAAGAGAGCACCAGAAACAAAGCATATAAAATGCGCTTAGAAAAAAATCCTGGAGACACTAGTGGTACATGCATAAGAAATGTTGTGACACAAAAAACTTGATGACAGCCAGCCACATTCTGGAGGATAAGGCAATCACTGACAGCATGTTACAAAGTAATTCAAAAGAGCCTGCCTCTAAATGAGAAGAAATCTTAGAAATTCATAAACCAATTTATTTTCTATTTTTCTTTTTTGAGATTATATGAGTGATAAATGATATAATACATGTATTAGTCTAAAAGAGCTCCTGCATTAAACATAGTATGATATTATAGTATAGTATAACAAACCTATTGGGCTTGATAGGCATCATGTAATATTTATAAGTAATGAGAAAGCATTGTCGTAGTTACATCAACAACTTTTTTTCCTCTGCATATGTAAATTAAAAGTGCATCTTAAATCTGTGACATCTCAGAACAGGTAAAATATAGCATGCAACTGTTTACAATAGCAAAAACCTGTAACCAACCCAAATGCCCATCGATGATAGACTGGACAGGGAAAATGTGGCACATATACACCATGGAATATTATGCAGCCATAACAAATGATGAACTGTGTCCTTTGTAGGGACATGGATGAACCTGGAAACCATCATTCTCAGCAAACTGACACAAGAGCAGAAAATCAAACACCACATGTTCTCACTCATAGGCGGGTGTTAAACAATGAGAACACATGGACACAGGGAGGGGAGCACTACACACTGGGGTCTGTTTGGGGAAATAGGGGAGGGACAGTGGGGGGTGGGGAGTTGGGGAGAGATATCATGGGAAGAAATGCCAGATATAGGTGAAGGGGAGGAAGGCAGCAAATCACACTGCCATGTGTGTACCTATGCAACTATCTTGCATGTTCTTCAAATGTACCCCGAACCTAAAACGCAATAAAAAAATAAAATAAAATAAAATGTAGCATGCAAAAGCCAGATTTTAGAGGATCCTTATAGCAACTTTTGTTTTTTGTCCAGCATCAACCTTGAAGAAGTCATCAACTCTCTTTGGAATTCCTTCTAAGATCTTCTCATACAAAAGTATTAGGGGCCAATATCGATTGTACTAAGGACTTCCTAAGAAATACGGAGAAGGAATATCACATCATTAGTTGTATATTCTCTTCCCAGGCAAAAATAAAATCCCCATTGGGCCAATTATTCTCTCCTTTCTCAGGCCTCCTCTTCTTCCACTGAATTTGACTCATTTTCCTTCTTCTACCCATGTTTCAAAAATCCTTTCCTTCATCTGGGTGTTGGGACCTGTGTATCATTAGGACTTACATGTACCCCTAGCATCTGCTTACCAATGCTTCTTTTTGACATCTTCAATCTTTCCCTAGGAAGGAATTTTTATACTACTGCTAAAAAGATAAAAATTTCTTCATGTTACCTGTGATTTATTTTCCCTCCCAACTGGCAATATTTGCCGCAGAAAAAGAAAAAGATGAAAACCTCCGTCAGCAATTTAAGGCATAGATCTGTACCTGGAAACTTATAATTCTCTACTCATGGACCTTACCACAATTTCCCAAATCATAAAATTGTGAACTACTGCAAGAGAAAATGCACCTAGACCAAAGGAAAGAATGACACATCTGATGTCTACTGTAATAAAAAATAATATTTAACAATAAAACACCCAACTGTGTAATTTATGAAATGGAGGCCCCGCTAGAAATTTTTAACTCTAGAGCAAAGGACTTGACTGTACATTTTGCTTCAGGGTTCGGATTTAGTTCACAAAAATTGAATATGGCTGCTAAACCTTTGAAAGGTTTTTGTTTGTCTATTTATTTTTTCTCTTGCATTAAGCCTGTGGGACTGGACAGAGAAGCTGAAAGCAGGTTGTTTGCTTGGCCAGCATCCATATTCCCTTCCTGCAGGATCAGTACCTTGATTTTCTTTTGTGATTTCACCTTTTCCCTCACATTCTGCGAATGTTGTTTTGAATGAAATTGAGAAAGGTAAATTCTGACAGTCCTGAGTCAATTTACATAGCCAGCCCCTTGGGCATAGGGATTATCAGAGATTAGCACGTAGCCCAGTCAGAGCCAATGAGACCTTCACTCCACCTGTGGAAAAAAAAGAAACCCTCTCTTTTCCTCTGGACTTAGCAGAATTAGGGTGTAAAACCTCACCTCTGAAGTTGCTTTAGCCACGTCAATACTATGAGGGGGAGCCAGGCTGTGGATAAAGGCCACCGCTAGAGAAAGCTGAGCTGACAGATGTCTGTTGTCCACATTGTTTGCACCCTGATTGAAGCCACTCCTAAAGCCAGTCTCGCCCAGACTTTTCAGTTACATAATCCAAGAAGTTTATTTTTTGCTTAAATCACTTGTTTCTTTTGCTTGCAACATAAAGAGTCCCAAACAACAGAAAGTAGGTTTATAGCATCTAAAATAAGAATTCATTTCATATCTATTTTCTCACCCATTTTTAAAGCATTTACAGAGTACCTATTATGTGCCAGGCATTGGAAATGGAATAATGAATACTATCCAGACCCTGACCCTCCAAGAGGACAAGCTAGGGAATAAATATATGATACAATATAATATGGATGATGTGGAAGGCACTATCACAAGACACAGGATGAAGAGACCAAAGCAGCCTATGAGTGCCAACAAAAAATGTGAGCAGGTGAGGAAGGGACATTCTAAGAGAACAAAATAGCTTGTGCAAAGCTCGACAGGCATGAACTGGCATGGCTCCTCCGGGAAACCACTGAGAGTCTGTTGTGTTTTTCATATGGGTTACTGAGCTAATGGCAGAGAGATGTGACTGGAAAGGTAGAATCCTTTACCAATTTTAAAAGGCTTTGTATATCTGGTCATCAGTGACTCACACATAAAGGGATGTCACTGTCAGAGCTGAACCATAAAAAGATGCAGACAACATCTCCAAGTGGAAACATGAGTGTGTTCTCCTTGTCTAATCACCTGAAGCTGCCTGACTCCTTGAGATCCTGACTCAAGCCAGAGTGGCTCTGCTAACTAGGCCTCACTCTCCTCCCCCACTCTGCTACAAAGAAGAATTGTAGGGCTGATGCTGACAGCCTCCTGTGCTATTGTGCATTTCAGATATTCATCTGTGCTCTGGAAAATGGCTTTAAATTCTCCGTGGAGAGTGCAGACAGCAAGGTCAACAATTATGCAAAATGAATAATGGGCTTGGAGCAATCAGGCCACACATCTGTTGCAATGAATTCTCTGAAACCCGCCTGCCAGGTGTCTATGTCCCTGCCCAGTGGCCATGGCCAAGCATCCAAAGCCAAGCCCTTAGTTAACTAGTATTCCTAGACAGCCATGGGAGATTCTGAATGAAAGCAGAGAAATCAGAAAAGCTACAGCTCTGTGTATGGAAAAAAAAGAAGTCTTCTTGAGGCTCCACTGAAGGCTTCAGTGAATAATCTATTCTCAGAGGTAAGAGGTTAAACAAGGAACCAAGAATTAAAAACTCCAACCTGGGACTAGCCACACTTCAGTGCATAGCCATGAAAATGCCTGAAGTGACCTTCTGTTCTGGGAGAACATCATATAGCCCCCACTTTTTCTGGAGTGGGAATATCAGCCCAGCAGGGAAACATTGCTGAGAATCTACTATGTAAAAGGTGCTAGAGAATGCAGAGATGAATCACACCTCAGGTTTCAGGAAAGAATATGCAATCAGCCAATGTCTGACAAATGCAGGTCGACGAAGCCAAGTGCTTTGATAAAAGAGGAAGAGAGGTTCCACATATGCAAAGCATGGCATCTGTTCAGATACATGGCTGTTCCACAGGTAGGTGGCATCCTCACTGATGAGGCAACTGAGGACCAGCAAAGTAAGTGATCCAAGGTAGGGAGAAGAGAGGTTGGAAATAAGGCCAGCCCAATTCCAACATGGCACCTTTCCCACTTTGCCAAGGAGGGCAGAAAGCAAAATAACTCTTTCATAGGTAGACCTCAGCTTTTGAACTAGGATTTCTAGAGTTTTACCAAAGCCAGAGTAGAAGAAAAGGCACATCCTTCTATAATGTCACTATCTTAATCAGCTTATGCTGCCATAACAAAATGCCATGAACAAAGTGGCTTAAACAGCAGCATGTTTCACAGTTCTGAAGACTGGGGAGACCAAGATCAAGGTACTGGCTGACTGAGTTATTGGTGAGGGCTCTCCTCCTGGTTTGCAGGCAGCCACCTTCTCACTCTTCTTTACCTGGCCTTTCTTTAGCGCATGCACTCAGGGAGTGAGAGAGCGGGCTCTCTTTCTTCCTATTCTTAGAAGGCCACCAATTTTATTGGATTAGGACTCTACCTTTTACAACCTTGTTGAACCTTAATTACTTACAAAAAGCTTCATCTCCAAATACAGTTACTTTGGGGATTAAGACTTTAAAATATGAATTTGGTGGGGCAGAGGAACACAATTCAATCCACAGAAGTCACTTTTACTTGAAAAATTGGGAGGTGGGGAAGTTGTTTTTTAAAACAAAAGAAACTCAGTTCTCTATTGCTTATAATATAAATTGCTAAAATGTTTTAAGAGGAAAAAGTAGGACTTCTGGTTATACCATGAGAGTTTTGAGGTCTTGCCTTTAAGGATGCTGTGAGGACAGTTTTTGACAGGTCTCAATAGAGGGGAATAGAGGGAGAAACACTTGGAAAGGTAGAATAGAGCAAGTAGGTGGTGGGGCTTGGATCCCAGACAGCATGAATCCTCGAATGCTGACAAGGCTGACCATTGCCTGTTAGTCACTCCAGTCTCATTCTCCACCTTCTCCCCTGTTCTGGGCCCAGGACTCTTGCAGGTGTCATGCTTTTTAACTTCCCACTGGGTTCCCAGTAGGAGGGAAGAGGGCAGAGGACAATGAAGTCAGAGAATTGATACCATCCCTCATTGCTGGATCCCTGCAGATCATCTCCTCTACTGAAGGCTGTTTCTATACAGCTACTCTCTCTGGGTTATAGTCTTCCAGTCATTATTTCTTCCTTTTGTCCCTTCAATCCCAGAAATAGTAATGGCTTCACAGTGCTCCTATACCTAGGGTACTGCATCACTTCCTAGCAGTTTTCAAAAATCCTATCCACACTTTTGCAAACAGTCCATCTGAAGATCGCTTCATAGGAGTATGACCCATGCAGTCTCACAAAGTCCCAAACTTAGAAGTGCCTACAATTGCTTTAATACTCAAGATTATTAATAATTTTTGAACAAAGCCCCCCATTTTTATTTTTTGAGATAGGGCTTCACTCTGTTGCCCAGGCTAGAATAGAGTGGCACCACTGCAGCTCACTGCAGCCTTGACCTTCCCAGGCTCAGGTGATCCTCCCACCTCAGCCTCCCAAGTAGCCAGGACTCCAGGTTTTCACCACCACACCCAGCTAATTTTTGCAGAGATAGAGTCTTGCCAATCCTGCCTAGACTGGTCTCAAACTTCTAGGCTCAAGCGATCAGCCTACATTGGCTTCCCAAAGTGCTAGGATTATAGGTGTGAGCCACCATGCCCAGGCTGGCCCCCCATTATTATTTTGCATTGGGCCCCACAAACTATATAGCTGATCCTGGAAGCTTTATTAAACCCTCTTCAAGCACTGCATTCAAGTATGCCATCTGTTTCATGCCAGGACCCTGGCCCCTAACTCTCCTACACTGACAGAACTGATTTCCTCAGGAGGAGGCAAGACTTTTCCCCCAAAAGAAAAGAGACCTTGGGAAAAGACCAGTGTTCTAACTGGGTTAGTTTGCTCCCTCAGCTAGAATTGAAATCAAGACCATGGGGCTGGGCACAGTGACTCATGCCTGTAATTCCAGCACTTTGGGAGGCTAAGGTAAGTGGATCACTTGAGCCCAAGACTTTGGGACCAGCCTGGGCAACATGGCGAAACCCTATATCTTAAAAAAAATTTACTACCGGACTTCAAACTATACTACAAGGCTACAGTAATCAAAACAGCATGGTACTGGTACCAAAACAGAGATATAGACCAATGGAACACAACAGAGGCTTTGGAGGAAACACAACATATCTACAACCATCTGATCTTTGACAAACCTGACAAAAACAAGCAATGGGGAAAGGATTCCCTGTTTAGTAAATGGTATTGGGAAATCTGGCTAGCCATGTGCAGAAAGCAGAAACTGGACCCCTTCCTGACACCTTACACTAAAAGTAACCCCAGATGGATTAAAGACTTAAACATAAGACCTAACACCATAAAAACCCTAGAAGAAAATCTAGGCAAAACCATTCAGGACATAGGCGTAGGCAAGGACTTCATGACCAAAACACCAAAAGCATTGGCAACAAAAGCCAAAATAGACAATCGGGGCCTAATCAAACTCCACAGCTTCTGCACAGCAAAAGAAACAGT